>NC_053397.1:186271856-186597347 GCF_905171765.1 Bufo bufo | reverse complement strand
ATCGCGCCGCAGAGAACAATCGCTGCTGCTGGAAGCTCAGGACAGGACCTGCGAGACGTCATCACGATGGAGCGCAGGTCCTGAGCTTCCAGTAAAGTGAGCAGCTCGTGTTCACAGAGGCGCCATCAAATGGATGAGGTGAGTTCTTCACAGAGAAGAGAAGGGGGCATTAGTAATTCTGGGGGGCACTAATGGGTTAATTACTATTACTGGGGGGCTCTAATGGGGGCACTATTAATTCTGGGGGCACTAATGGGCACATTATTAATTCTGGGGGGCACTAATTGGGGCATTAATATTATTGGGGGCACTAATTGGGGCATTCATATTATTGGGTGCACTAATGGAGGCATTACTATTACTGGGGCACAAATGGGGGCACTATTAATTCTGGGGACGCTAATGGGGGCCATTATTAATTCTGGGGAGCACTAATGAAGGCATTACTAGTACTGGGGCACACTAATGGGGGCATTATTAAATCTGGGGGCACTAATGAGGGCATTACTATTACTGGGGCACACTAATGGGAGCATTATTAAATCTTGGGGCACTAATGAGGGCATTACTATTACTGGGGCACTATTAATTCTGGACGGCGCTAATGGAGGCATAACTACTACCGGGGGACACTAATGGGGGCACTATTAATACTTGGAGCCACATTATGACATAGGGACTTAACACCCCATGTTAAGCCATGCCCCCACAACCACACCCACTTTGGGGTGTGGCTTAACTTGGCCGGTATTTTTTGTTGGGAAAGGTGGCAACCCTATGGACAACAGGAATGACCACGTCTGGGCGGGGATTATATATTGCTTTTGCCTAGGGTCGGCTGCTGTCTGTGTTCACTCACCCCTGTAGGTCAAAAGAAGGAAAACTGGGAGCAAATATCGCACCTGTTTGTAAAAGGATCCACTGCAATAATAACAAGATATTCTGCAAATGCTATTTATGTCATTCCCTATTCTAATCATTTAAAGGGCTGTCCAGGGTTAAGATTAAAACCATATCTGCTTTCTTCAAAAAACAGCGCCACACTTGGTCCACAGGTTGTATGTGGTATGGCGGCTCTATCAAGAGTTCAATTCCCTTACAGCGCCACCAAAGCACAAAGGAAGCATTACACAGCTCCTATTGAAATGAATGGGCTTTTTGTGCAATTCATGGGTCTTTGTAGCCACTCTCTGTTCTGGTCAAAAATTTTGGGTCCTGAACGGGACCAACTTCTACTCTAATTCAGAATTCCATAATAGCATATTTGACTATGGGTTTTCTAAAGCTGACAACCCTTTAAACTTAAAAACTATAACTTTTTTATGATTGCATTTGACTTATTTTGGCCTAAATTTTTATTTTTTTTCGATTGGTCTTTTTAAATAAAAAATTTCAGCAGTTTTTTGTACAGGGTTAGGTTTCGATCTATCTGCACAGTATCTTGTTTTCGGTTTCACACTCACGTTGCTGGCTCTGAAGTCTCGATGTTATAGCCCTAATCTCTGAACTCCTGACAGGTCCTACACACTCATTATAGCTAAATTCCCATCAAATCCATTAGAACATGGCTCAATTGAGTGTTTTTTGAGCGGTCAGGAGTTCAGAGATAAGAGCTACTCATCAAGTCTTCAGAGCAGTGAAACTGAACGCAAGATACTCTGCAGATAGATTGGAACTTACAGGGGTTGGCCCATCTCACATACTGGGGGCCTATCGCTAGGATATGCCCCCAATGTCTGATAGGTGCGGATCCCAACTCTGGGACCCAGGACTATCTCTAGAATGGAACGGACCAAGCATGTGAGCACACTTGTTATTTTCTGAAGTCCCATAGAAACTAATGGGAAGTGCACCATACAAGCGCAGCCACCGCTCCATTCACTTCTATGGGGCTGACAGAAATAGCCAAGCCAGCGTTCAGCTATTTTTAGCAGTCCCGTAGAAATGAATAGAGGGTGGTCGCACATGTGCAGTCCACCCTCCTTCATTTTGCGGGCTCCGTTATAGAGATAGGTGCTGGTCCCAGAGGTCAGACTTTGGCGGCATATCCTAGTGATATGCCAGCAATGTGTGAGATGGGCCAACCTCTTTAACCCCGTAGAACCGAAACTGCTGAACATTTTTCATAAAGTCCAAAATGAGTAATGCCTTAATTTTTTTTTTAAATCGGCAACCAACCAAACCTGCATTGAAATGTGGTCTTTTAGGAGGGTGGTCTTCTCATAGAAGATGACCAGATTGCCTATTATATGGTAGAAATAAAAATCTGGTCTGGATAAGGGAGTGGAGAGGTTTCACTGTCCATCATTTAGACGTCCCATTCTGTGACACTATAAACCAAAAATGTGACACTTGACCGTTCCTGTCCACTCAGCCTAGGGGACGGCGGTGATAAAAGTAGCCCAGGGGGATGTAAAAAGCTACCATCCTGAATCTTGCGTGGACATGTAATAAGAGTAGTTGTCAGGAGGATCAATCATCCCTGTGTTATTCAGGAGCTCAAAAACCACTTGACCCTCAGTCAACAAATCACTGATAAATTATACAAAAACTAATTGTCCGGACAGATCAAACTGCGAGTCTGAAGCTGATCCAACGCGGCTCTGTTACGGTGATTGACAGCTGCGTGTGGCTTTTATGTGCGGTTAAGGCCTCATGCACACGGCCGTGGCCGTATTGTGGCCCGCAAACTGGCGGGTCGGCAATCCACGGCCACCGGCCGTGTGCACCACGCGTCACGGAGGCGGACCCCTTCACTTGAATAGGTCCTCAATTCCGGAGATGCGGAACGGAGTCACGGAACGGAACACCGGAAGCACTACGGAGTGCTTCCGTGGTGTTTCTTTCCGTTGCTCCGCACCGCAAATAAATATGACATGTCATAGTAAGTAATCCATTCATAACCTCTAGAAGGAATAATAGAGGAATGGTATTGCACAGAGTCATAAGAATAGATGGTCCTGAATTGTTATTACATGGGAATGCAAGTAGTTCCTAAAACAGACATGTCAGGAGAGGCGACAGGTCCTCTTTAAGGTAAGGGCTACACGGAGACAATGGTCACGTGACACCTGTAGCGGCCAGGATCGCTGAGTATCGGTGATCCCTTAGAAATGAATAGGATCTCCGAGGCAGTCGCAAGAAATCCAGCCGTGTTGGATTTCTTGTGACTGCCATGACAATCCCATTTATTTCTATGGGATCACCGATACTCAGCGATCCTGGCCGCTACAGGTGTTACGTGACCAGTGTCGCGGTGTAGCCCTTGCCTAAATGGGATTCTCCAGAAATGTATAATTACTGGGAACATTGGGGGATACCAGGGGTTTATTTATGCTCCTCAATTGATGCAGGATACAACTATTGATCATTAAGGCCTAGTTCACACGAACTTTTTTTTGCGAGTGTACGGGCCGTTTTTTTGTGTTCCGTATACGGAACCATTCATTTCAATGGTTCCGCAAAAAAAACGGAATGTACTCCGTATGCATTCCGTTTCCGTATTTCCGTTTTTCCGTTCCGTTGAAAGATAGAACATGTCCTATTATTGCCCGCAAATAACGTTCCGGGGCTCTATTCAAGTCAATGTGGGTCCGCAAAAAAAACGGAACACATACGGAAATGCATCCGTATGTCTTTCGTATCAGTTTCGTTTTTGCGGAACCATCTATTGAAAATGTTATGCCCAGCCCAATTTTTTCTATGTAATTACTGTATACTGTATATGCCATACGGAAAAACGGAACGGAAAAAAACGGAATGGAAACGGAAACACAACGGAACAACGGATCCGTGAAAAACGGACCGCAAAAAACTATAAAAGCCATACGTTCGTGTGAACTAGGCCTAAGATTGTTTCCTACCATGAATTTTTAAAGGGATTGGCCCATCTCGCACATTGGGGCCATATCGCTAGAATATGCCCCCAATGTCTGATAGGTGTGGGTCCCACTTCTGGGACCGGTACCCAGCTCTAGAACGGAGCATGGAAAGTGAAGGAGCGTGGGGTGCTTCCCATTCATTTCTATAGGACTTCCGAAAATAGCCGTCAGGCGTGGTCCTCTCTCCTTCACATTGCGGGCTTGGTTCTAGGGATAGGCGCGGGTCCCGGCTTTACTGCCTGAGCTTAGGAACTAACGTTTAAAGCCGTGTTCACATCTACATCAGAGGCTCCATTAAGACCCTCCTTCGCAGATTCCGTCAAAAGTGCTTGAAGCAAATTCGGTAAATCTGGTAAAATGACCTGGAGGGAAACCCCACATACTCCACTATAGTCAACGTGATCCATCCGGTGCAAGTAGTTCCTTTTTCTGGTCTGCTCCTATAACGAGGCAGATCAATAGAAGTGATTGGCGCTGATGTGAACTGAAGACGCCCCTGATCACAGCACAACTCATCCCCTGCAAGGACTGGACATCCAAAAGTACGATATTGCATGCGCTCCGTTATATTGCAAAAAGAAAATGGCTAGTTAAAAAGCCTTTTTCCGAGAATCATTATGCTAATTAACGTGCTCAGAATGCTAATCAACCTGGTGAACACTGCCAACCGGCCCTGGTTGGCAGGGTTGTTATATCCCCTGTGCAGTGAGCAAACTGTGTGCTTTTTATGTTTATTACCCACTGAGCCAGGGGAGGAAAATGACTTTTTGCATCTAATAAAATAGACTACACCATGTGAAATAGAGCAAACCAGAAACTGATGTGCCCCTTAGGCTCTGTTCACACTAGAGCTCTAACTCATCTATTATTAACAGGTATGTATCCTCATGGAAGCCACAGACTAATGGGAGAAACAGACTGTCAGGTTTCTCCTTCTTTAATCAATAGACGGCATTATTCCGACGGCCAAAATCCAAAAATTTAATGGAGGAAAACTGGTGCCGCCTGGGGAAATTTACAACCGGAAGAATACCATTAAAATCAATGGAGATGTTAAAAAATATTGCATAGTTGACAACAGTCCAGTATTTGATGGGATTGTTCCGAACTTTCAGAGAAGATCCCAGTAAATTCAGCATTGTTTAATTAAACCTGCACCCAGAGGTGGGTGTTTCCGGGAGGATTTTTGGGCGGGCCCAGCGTGGAGCTTAAAGGGGCTGTCTACCTTTTATTAAGTAATAAAATTCCAATACGATGGGTGTCATTTAGTAAACGCGCCTCGCTACTTTTTGAAAAGTTACAAACCCCCTTTTTGTGACTTTTTAAATTCGATAATATTTTGCCACATGGGCATTTTTTTACGCCATCCTCACCATTTGGGAGCGGCAAGAAAGAGGCGTGGGCAAGGGCCACGCCATCCGCTCTGGCCTATTTACTTATATTTATGCCACTTTGTGATGAGGCGCACACCTCATGATAAATAAGCCGCATCCTCCGCCAGCGCAAAATGGAAACAATGGGCACGGGCGTTTTTTTTTTTACGCCATCTTCGCCATTTGGGAGTGGCGGGGGGTATATTTACTTACATTTATGCCAATTTTAGGCATGAACGTTGGCAAAAAATGACTTCACTCATAGAGCGGAGTCATTTAGGCGCTCACAGCAGGAGGAGGCGCCTAATTTATTACACCTCCTCCGCCAGCGGAAAGTAGAAACAAAGGCGTAAAAAGCTGGTCTTTGTAAATGACCTTCAATATGCTTGAGAAAGGCTCCCACTGAGCTGAAACGTTGCACTGAGTACCATCAAGGATCATACGCGGAGTGCCGCCTGGATTTTTGGTATTCTAGGTAGATACTAGTGTTGAGCGAATCAACGTCCTCGATTAAAATTTCAGGGAAAAGTCGGTTCGTCACAAAGCCGAATTTTCTCGTGCTTTATGTTAGCGAAACGATTTTCCCTGAATAAAAAAAAAGTCATACTTACCTCCTCTGTATAAGGCCTCCTGCACACGACCGTTTTATTTTCCCGTTTACTGGCCGTTTTTTGCAATCCGTATACGGTCCGTATATGAAACCATTCATTTCAATGGTTCCGGAAAAAAAACGGAATGTACTCCGTATGCATTCCGTTTCCGTATTTCCATTTTTCCGTTCCGTTTAAAGATAGAACATGTCCTATTATTGCCCGAAAATCACGTTCCGTGGCTCCATTCAAGTCAATGGGTCCACAAAAAAAGGAACACATACGGAAATGCATCCGTATGTCTTCCGTTTCCGTTCCATTTTTTGCGGAACCATCTATTAAAAATGTTATGCCCAGCCCAATTTTATCTATGTAATTACTGTATACTGTATATGCCATACGGAAAAACGGAACAGAAACGGAAACACAACGGAAACAAAAAAACGGAACAACGGATCCGTGAAAAACGGACCGCAAAACACTGAAAAAGCCATACGGTCGTGTGCAGGAGGCCTAAGCCAGCTGCCGCCATCTTAATTTAAGTTCCGTGCTCAGTGATGTATCTACCGTTACCACGCTGGCCGACGTGATGACGTCATCACGGGTCACGCGAGATTTCGTGGTAGATCTTCAATCAAGATGGCGGCGGCCGATCAAATGGAGGAAGTAAGTACGGTATGTTTTTTTTTATTTTACACTGTATTATTAGCTATGAACGCTGCATCTGAGGGGTACAATGACGGGGGGGAGGCACAATCGCCACTCACTAACGAAGTAATATGTCACAAAGCTATTTTATTTATTTTTTTGGTGTAAAATTTTAAATCGAATTTTTTTCAATACTTTGCTCATGGGCCGGTTGGAAAAGAAAAAAACATGGCTCTGCACGTAATAATCATTTTGACCGTAAAGCCTGATCATCATGTTGCTAAAATGAACGGTCCGATAAAGCGATGTGAACATGGCGGATATATCTCACTACAGGCAGCCCCTTTAATATAAGGGCCACTGCAGTTGCCAGGGGTAGAAGCGACTGGCGCGGGACATGGTAGTCCATGGTGACCATTCGGATAAATGTCCACCCGTATATCACATGGACGTCTTGAGTCCACCAGAGCGGGCGCTGTTGTTCTTAGCAGCTCTTTGCTTTGGCTCATGGATGGGGACCCCCTTATGAGATCTATACGCCCCAATAATAATAGCAGGCGGGTTGATCAGGGGCAACGGTATAAACTTGGGCTATTCGTCATGCGTAATCCCAGCCTAGGAGATGGCACTCGGTGAATCTACCGCTGTGATTTCCTTTCTGCAGCCACGATCCCTCAATGTCACCACAGCTGTCCCCTGAATGATTACTTGTCAGCATTTCACGAAGCAGGACCGCAAGAGCCCAGCGCTGCGTCTAAAGCTCATCCATCAAATTCCAAATATACATTCGCAGCGGGGAATCGCAGATTTCCCTCCTATCTGCTCACACGGACGTAAAAAAAAAAAAAAAAAGGTATTAACCGGTTGGGCGCCTCTCCATGCTGTTGCTATGTCCTGAGGGCCACCAAACCTGAAGTCTTTGCATCTGTTGGTGACGTCATGGTAATAAATGCTGGTTTCTAAGGGAGACTGTCATCGCCATCCCAGCAGGAACGCTGGTCTCGTCCTATCTCAGACACCGGTGGGTAATGTCTATAATCTGATGGCTGCCTATTGCTTGCATGCAGGGTGTAGAAGCGCGGTGCTGCTATGGATCCCTGACGCTTATAGCAGCCATAACGTAAAAGGAAATGCGTATCCAAATAATAACAGTGTTTTATGAACCGCCATCCACGTGCTGCCAGTATATAGACCTAGACATAAGAGGAGGGAGTGTCATGGTAGGTTCTGTATAGAGTGAAAATATGCTCAACGTATACAGATTAGGGCTCATGCACACAAACGGATTTTCTTTCCACGTCCGTTACGGGGTTTTTTTGTACCGTATGCGGAACCATTCATTTCAATGTGTCCGAAAACAAAACAAAACGGAAGTTACTCCGTGTGCATTCTGTTTCCGTATGTCTGTTCCGCAAAAAAAATAAATAGAACATGTCCTATTATTGTCCGCATTACAGATAAGGATAGGACTGTTCTATTAGGGGCCGGCTGTTCCATTCCACAAAATACGAAATGCACACGGACGTCATCTGTATTTTTTGTGGATTAGTTTTTGCTGAGTGCAAAATACATGCGGTCGTGTGCATGAGCCCTTACTGATACGTAGCTAATGCATCTAATAAAAACTAAATAAAGCAAATTAGACATCCTGTTTTAATAGCTTCATGCCTGCCCCATGTAATAACAATCCTGGAGCATCTCTTCTGATGACTCTATGTTGTGCCATTCCTTTATTATTCCTGCTAGAAGTAATGAATTACTAGCAGTTTGTAATGAAGGTCCAGGTGAGGGTTATCAGTTGGGGGGGATGTCCCTGCACAGTCTGACACTGGAAAGCACTGATTGGATACACACCCAACTGTCACCCAACTTACCTCTCTGGTAGCAATACGTTAGGCCTCTTTCAGACGGGCATTGCGGGAAAAGGTGCGGGCGCGTTGCGGGAACATGCACGATTTTTCCGCGCGAGTGCAAAACATTGTAATGCGTTTTGCACGCGCGTGAGAAAAATCGCGCATGTTTGGTACCAAAACCCGAACTTCTTCACAGAAGTTCGGGCTTGGGATCGGTGTTCTGTAGATTGTATTATTTTCCCTTATAACATGGTTATAAGGGAAAATAATAGCATTCTGAATACAGAATGCATAGTACAATAGCGCCGGAGGGGTTAAAAAAAATAAAAATAATAATTTAACTCACCTTAATCCACTTGCTCGCACAGCCCGGCTTCTCTTCTGTCTTCATCTTAGCTGTGTGCAGGAACAGGACCTGTGGTGACGTCACTCCGGTCATCACATGATCCATCACCATGGTAAAAGATCATGTGATGGATCATGTGATGACCAGAGTGACGTCACCACAGGTCCTGTTCCTGCACACAGCTAAGATGTTATACCATGTTATAAGGGAAAATAATAATGATCGGGTCTCCATCCCGATCGTCTCCTAGCAACCGTGCGTGAAAATCGCATCCGCACTTGCTTGCAGATGCGTGCGATTTTCACGCAACCCCATTCATTTCTATGGGGCCTGCGTTACGTGAAAAATGCACAAAATAGAGCTTGCTGCAATTTTCACGCAACGCACAAGTGATGCGTGAAAATCACCGCTCATGTGAACAGACCCATAGAAATGAATGGGTCAGGATTCAGTGCGGGTGCAATGCGTTCACCTCACGCATCACATCCGCGCGGAATACTCGCCCGTGTGAAAGGGGCCTAAGTAGTTTCAGCCATAGCCATGATGCACCAAGCCACCTGGCTTTGTTACTTTGCGAAAGGCATAATCAATCACAGGAACGATGACACTCTCTGACACGCAGAGCAGAGAGGAGGATGAGGCAGTTCTTCAGGTCAGTGCTCTGAAGTAGCTTGTCCTCCGATGTGATTAGGACAGGTTTTGTGTGTACTAATAGAACAGCGGCCATTTTATTTCTGCCGATGATTGCTCCCCAGACAAAATGAGCCATTATAACTAATGAAAAGTATTTGGGAATATATTTATAATAAAGTAATGATTAAGTATTTTCAGTAATTTTATTTTCTTAGTTCCCAGAGAACCCGTTTGTCAGCAGTTTTGTCCCTATGACACTGGCTGACCTGTTACATGTGCGCTTGGCAGCTGAAGACATCTGTGTTGGTCCCATCTTCATATGTGTCCGCATTGCTGAGAAAAATGATGTTTTAATATATGCAAATGAGCCTCTAGGAGCAACGGGAGCGTTGCCATTACTCTTAGAGGCTCTGCTCTCTGCAACAGCCACGCCCCCTCTACACATTGATTGACAGGGCCAAGCAATGAAAACATCATCACACCTGGCCCTGTCAATCAAAGTGCAGAGGGGGCGTGGCTGTTGCAGAGAGCAGAGCCTCTAAGAGTAATGGCAACGCCCCCGTTGCTCCTAGAGGCTCATTTGCATATATTAAAACATCATTTTTCTCAGCAATGCGGGCACATATGAACATGGGACCAACACAGATGCCTTCAGCTGCCAAGTGCACATGTAACAGGTCAGCCAGTGTCATAGGTACAAAACTGCTGACAGATGCCAAGTTGTTCATATAGTCATTTAAAAATAAAGGTACAAAAAATTCCAGGAAAACCTGTTTAAGTGCATTCATAATTTATTGTGAATCATCCCTTAAAGGGGTTGTCCCATCTCCCCTTTTGACCTTCTTTCTAGTGCCGCAGCTCACCGCCTTCTGCCTGTTGTGGGGGTTGCACCATCACTTTGATTGACAGTACAGGTAAGCAGCAGACTTCTAACATCATTGCACCACTTGCCTGTACGAGTGGTCTCTCTGCGTTGCCGTATTGTACAGTTCCTGGTCTATTGCGCACGTCCAGGAGCTGTTCCGTTGATGCAAATCGGTGGCCGGGCAGGGAGCTGCCGCGCATGCGTGAATATTCTCCCTCCTCTGATCCTCCTGGCCACCAAAGCCTGGAAATGCAAGCGCACATTGCGCAAACACGGCTACAGCGGTGGTCGTAACCCCTGACAACGATCATTTATCAGAAGATAAATAAAAAAAGAAACATTTGTTTGCTTTCAAAACATTTGCCTCTATTATACGATACATTGCTGCTGTACATGATCCCCAGAAACACTGTATCTGTCACCGTGCCTGCTCGTGCCAGGCTCGCGCGTAGCGGAATACGAATCCGGTGTTAATTAAGCAAGAGAGAGATTGCTAACAGATGTTAAATTGCGGTAACACAGGAAGAGCGGCATTATCAGACTAAATAAAGGGGGGCACTGATGGGACTCAGTGCTGCTGACGGCTATAAGAAGCTTACTGCCCGCGTCTGTTAATCATTCCAAGAACACACATTTCCCTGTTTGCTTAACCCTCTTCCTAGCTGTGATTGCATAATGTAGTCATGGAGGCTTTCATGGCCATAACTGACTTCATACCTAGAAGACATTTCGATCTTATGACGCTAAAACCTTTTAAAAACTACAATTTTTTTTAAAGAAAATTGGCCCTGGTATGTATAAGCTCATAAGCTCTCCTGCCCAGGACTATGTGCATTTTGGCCATCAATATAATGCAAAAATACTGTACTGCCATATTGTACACAGTATTGCAAGCCGCGTATGAGGAGCATATCTTGGACTGAGCTTTCCATTAGAGGTACGTACACACGGCCCCCTGTTGAGATGCATTATGGCGGTTATATGTGTGACATGAATGCCATATGTGCTCACTGTAGGAGGCCTGACAAAGAGAAATTGCAAAAGCTAGGTTCACTTCAGCGGTTCAGTATCCCAGCAGTCTTTTCCGGCAGACTACCATACTTTTTGTATCCGAAGGGGCCCGCTGGATCCCTATGCACTATAATGGGATCAGTAGGGTTTTCAACTAGATTCCCAGTTTTTTGCTGGAAAAAAAACTGCTGCATGCGGCATCCTTGCTGGAAACCCAAAGGATCCCATTTTAGTGAATAGGGATCTGGCAGGCCTCGGTGGTGTCCGGCTATGCCGGATATGGCGATTCCAGGAATCTGCTCCTCTGCCAGAACAGAGTACCGGAATGTTAAACCGCAGATGTGGACGCAGCCTAAGCCCCGCTGCGGCCAGAGAGCGGTGAGAGTAGATATAGTGTGTGTGCAGTGCCGTATAAAGTCCCCTATACACATTAGAGTATTGTCGGCTCACCTTGCCGTTTCCACTGGGACCGGACTTTATTCAAATGGGGACCTCCCGACTCTAAGAGGATGTCAGGAGAGAGAAGGTTCAGGTCCATTTGTTTTTCAACACCTGACCCTATTGTTCTTCCAGGAGACAAGTAAGGTCCAGCACGTTGTTACCGGTTCTGATACAGGCAGCACTGATTGGATAATGCCATATTGTGCAGGGACACACCCTCAACTGGTAATACCCATCAGGACCTTCATAGCAAACTGCTAGCAATTCATTCTAGTAGTTATAATAAAGGAATGGCAAAATCATAGAGTCGTAAGAGTAGATGCTCCAGAACTGTTATGACATGTAGTTCCTAAAACAGAGCGTAAGTATTTTGCAGTCCGCGCAACACGGATCCGCAAAGAAAAAGGATGACGTCTGTGTTGAATCCATTTTTTGGCGGATCCATTGTCATAACAATGCCTATCCTTGTCCTTCAAACAGACAAGAATAGGACATGTTCTATTGCGGACATACGGACATGGAATGCACACGGAGTGATTTCCATTTTTTTTTCAAGCCCTATTGAAGTGAATGTTTCCGCATATGGACCTGTAAAAAAACGGAACGGAAAAAAAAAGAGCCCTAATGGATTTATTTTTAATATCCAAACATATTAATGGGAGATCCTTCAGTCTCACAAGGAAACCCCCTATCTATATGCCCTATTAGGGTATATCAAGGCTATAGATGGGGTCCCACCTATTCTGAAACACATCCTTTAAGGCCAAAATATCTGCCGATGCAAATGGAAACAGATCTGCTCTGCATTTTAGACTATGTCCGTGCAGCATAAACGATTCACGCCAACCTAAGGGGACATTTCTCTTGCTGTCATCCATGCAGATGAGCCTTTCCCTGCTCCTATTAACCTGGTAATAAAAAATTCTTCTGAAAAAAAAAGGGGTCCAATGACAACTGTACCGGTTAGAATTTTGGAAAATTCATCACCATTCAAAGCATTAAAGGTTGGTAACGTTTAGTGATTCTTAAAGATGATGGAGATTATGTTCCAGATCAATAGCAATAGAAAAAGGAATTGTGTAATAAGCCATCTGACATCCGTTCCCTCATCCGGTATGATTAATGGGTCCATGCAGCTCATGCTTTGATTCATCTCTTCCATCTCTGTTGTCCCCGGTGACACATTTTGTACAATAGTATGCAGTAAATCTGCCCCGGGATCTCAGAATGTAATGGTGTGAGATACCATTTCACCTCATAAGATAACAGATTCCTTGGGGCCATATTCGCAAATTGGTGGAGGTCTGAACTGTTATCGGCACGCCGCTTTCCATACATGACTTCAGGCGAGCGTGACATTTAGTATGAATCCGTAACCATTACTTTCCCTATCCTAGAGAGCAAAAGTTCATCAGTTATGACCACGAGAGGCTTCAATGGCATCTAGGACCCCGGGCTACGAAGGTCGTTAAATGAGATGAGAGGTGGTGGAGGAACAGACCCAAATGTCAGATGTTGACACAGACTACAGAGATGGATAAGGGTAAGAAATGACTCGGGTAATGAAGAACGCCAGCCAAGCTAAATAACATATTCTATCAGCCAATCTACCAAATGGCTTCTTCTCCATGTAAAGATCCTTAAAAAGACTAATGCCCCAAGGGTTGATTCATGGTTTATTGATTAGACTTTTCCAAGCCATCTAATCAGCTTCATTGACAAATGGACATCCTACGTAAAACCTTGGGTTATTACAGACCATAGACTTCACAACTGAGCCGTCCACTGGTACAAGTGAGGGTATGCTTGGCAAAATTCCCATAGAAAGCTACCTAGACACAAGGTCATGAAGAAAATTGATGACCACTTATTATCCTGTCCAGCTATTACGTCTACCCAATATCTGAGTCAAATTGGGCTCAATATGAGCAACCATATTGAGGTTGCTCCTATGAAATCCATGTTCTACTGCTTTAACATATACATATACTATGTCAGGCTCCCATGGTCGTCTGTTCCACAAGCGAACACCTTAACCAGCTTGATACAGACGTCTGAGATGATTACATGATCCAAATCCAGTCGTTACATACAAAAAAATCAATATACAGCCAGATTGATGGGGCCCATTGAGGCACATGTTTCTCCAAGACCTGTAATTTTGATCTCTCTACTATTCTACTACCCTAACATTTCATTTTACTTTGATTTTTTAATATTTGAGTGTAACATAATATTTTCACCCATTTTCTAACCACAATATTCGGACTTGCTGCAGAACGGTAATGTTTTATGTGCTGTTTTTTCCTCTAATGCTATGCAGCAATCCCAGAATAAGGCCAGATGGATTTAGGAGGCACCCAAGGGAGATGTGCTATATGCAGTTCATTCATGTTCTTGCATTAGCCAAATTTTGTCTTCGGCTTCAGCTGGTCAAGGGCAAGGACAGGGCAATTGAAGGAGCACATGAAGCCCTGGAGTCTATAGTCTGCCAATGGTCTTCAGGTTTATAGGCTACAGACCAGCTCTCCTTCCTTGGCTTCCCCAATTGTAATATACTGGCCAATTGTCGGCCAGTTCATCGCTAATAAGCGTTCGCAGGAACCCTCGTTAGTGATGATCTGACAGTCTAATACTGCCGCTGATTACCCAATGAATGCAAACGCTCAGATCCAGATCGTGCTGTCTATTCATGATCTGCTGCCGGCAAACTGGACAGCATGGGGACGAGCGATGGCATAGCGATTGATCCTCCCCATGCTGTGGAGGAGATCGCTCCATGTAATAGAGGCGGTCTCCTTCGCTGGCGAGCGCCGGGAAGAAAAACTTCCCTCCCGACAATCGCCTGCCTGATCTGGCTGTCTAAGGCTACTTTCCCACTTGCGTTGTTAATTCCGGTATTGAGATCCGGCAGAGGATCTCAATACAGGAATTAACCGAATCAGTTTTGATTTTGCACATCAGGATGCATCCGTTCCATTAGGATGCGGTTGTGTGAAATCGAAATGGAAAAAAACAGATCCTTCACTAGTGCCAGATCAATTTTTTTCTCATTTTTATGAGCGGACACAAAACCGCAGCTTGCAGTGGTTTTGTGTCCGGTCACAAAACGGAATGCTGACGGAACGGAAGACGTCCTGATGCATCCTAAACAGATCTCTTTCCATTCAGAATGCATGAGGACTAAGCAGTGCAACAAAGGAATAAGTGGTTGGACCTCCACTGATTGGACATTGGTGGTAGATGTTAGTGATATGACCAATTATTCTAGCTTATCAATCAAGAAAATTTGAAAACAAGTCCTAGACTTTTACCAACCAATAGAAAGATTGTCCATTGGTTGAATGTGATCGCTTTAGTACCACAAACTTAAAGGGGTTGGCCACTTTCTGGTTATTGTTGACCAATCTGTTTGTGAGATGACTATATGGCACTTACTAATATAGCCTTTGGTGATTTTCTGCACTGTTTTCTATATTTCATAAGGTATTCTCCCTTGTTTACAAAGTCTTTTGTGCTGTCCACACAGAGGTCCTGTCCATAAGATGGCCACCGATGGAGGGTCATGTGACCAGGTAAATCACCCCCTTGTGATGCCTCCTCCATTTAAACACACTGCACCTACCATCTGTATTTCTTCTGTTGGGAGTTTAGTGCAGGTGCAGTGTAACTGAATGGAGGAGACATCACACACATCAAATTTGCCTGGTCAGATGACCAACCATCACTGGCCATCTTATGGACAGGCCATCTGTGTGGACAGCTCAAAAGACTTTGTAAACAATGGGACATGCCTTATGAAATATAGAAAATAATGCAGAATTTCAACAAAGGTTATATTAGTAAGTGCCATATAATCATCTCACAAACTAATTGGTCAACAGTAACCAAAAAGTGGCCAACCCCTTCAATGATATGGACACCTTTGGGGCAATTTTTTATAATTGTATTTTACTCATTTTGGGCTAAAAATCATTTTTTCAAATGGTCTTTATTTAAAAAGTTTATCCGTTTCTGAGTTACAGGGGTTTAAAATCACTTTCTGTATCATCTGACTACTTATATGTAGCTCTTGTCTCTGATCTCCTGACCTTCTAGACATAGATCAATTCTTATCAAACTGATAAGACTATGGCTTAAATAAGAGTTTATGAGGTCAGCAGAGCTACACATGACATGATTGAAAGAAAAAAAAGTGACAGCTTGCATATAGACAGATTTTTAACCCCCTGTTGCTCAGATGAACATTTTTAATAAAGACCAATAAAAAAAATGATTTTTAGCCCAAAATTAGTAAAATGCAATCATAAAAAAATTTCCCTGAAGGTGTACATAGCCTTTAACTATTATTGTTGGTAATTGTAGGTTATAGGTTTTAAGGCCCCTAACAAGATCTATGCCATCCCCAGCCAAGCTATGTAAACTATTTTAGTAAAATAAATGGGTACACTAATAAAACATATGTACAGGGGAAACTCAAAAAATTAGAATATCGTGCAAAGTTCATTTAGTTTAGTAATGCAACTTAAAAGGTGAAACTAATATATGAGATAGATATTTCAAGCCTTTATTTGATATAATTTGGATGATTATGGCTTACAGCTTATGAAACCCTAAAGTCTCAATTTTGAGGTACCCTTTGCTCAGGGGGTATGGATTAATTAGCTGACTAGAGTGTGACACTTTGAGCCTAAAATATTGAACCTTTTCACAAAATTCTAATTTTAAGCTGCATTAATGCAATTCCTTTTAATTTGCATTACTGAAATAAATGGACTTTTGCACGATATTCTAATTTTTCGAGTTTCACCTGTATAGCCAACTAGATATGGAAGGTGGAGGTGGAAGGTCTGGCTTTGTTTTTAATATACACTCACCTAAAGAATTATTAGGAACACCTGTTCTATTTCTCATTAATGCAAAATAGATTTTCACGCACAACCATTTCTAGGGTTTACAAAGAATGGTGTGAAAAGGGAAAAACATCCAGTATGCGGCAGTCCTGTGGGCGAAAATGCCTTGTGGATGCTAGAGGTCAGAGGAGAATGGGCCGACTGATTCAAGCTGATAGAAGAGCAACGTTGACTGAAATAACCACTCGTTACAACCGAGGTATGCAGCAAAGCATTTGTGAAGCTACAACACGCACAACCTTGAGGCGGATGGGCTACAACAGCAGAAGACCCCACCGGGTACCACTCATCTCCACGACAAATAGGAAAAAGAGGCTACAATTTGCATGAGCTCACCAAAATTGGACTGTTGAAGACTGGAAAAATGGTTTCTAAAATGGCCCCCACAGTCATCAGATCTCAACCCAATAGAGCATCTTTGGGATGTGGTGGAACGAAAGCTTTGTGCCCTGGATGTGCATCCCTCAAATCTCCATCAACTGCAAGATGCTATCCTATCAATATGGGCCAACATTTCTAAAGAATGCTATCAGCACCTTGTTGAATCAATGCCATGTAGAATTAAGGCAGTTCTGAAGGCAAAAGTGGGTCCAACACCGTATTAGTATGGTGTTCCTAATAATTCTTGAGGTGAGTGCATATCTTGTCAATGGAAGACAGATACATACATAGATTCCTTTGATATTACATGTGCCATCGTGTGGTGTTGCCATGATGTATTGTATTCCTCGCAGAAACAATGTCTCTGAGACACCATGAGAAAAAGCACCTCAAATTTTTTGTTCTTGCGGAGGCTAAGTATCAGCTTATAGCAGGGAACAACGCCTTTGTCTAATAGTGTATCCTGTGGCCTCCTTACCAAGTGTGGGGATGCTGAGTTTGGGTGGGAATGTCAGAGTGACCACCTTGGCTCCAAAAAAGTGGTTGGCCATATGTGTCGAGAGGGAGAGGCCTCTTTCACTAATTACTCAAGAGTAGAACCATTAAGCTCAAGTCAAGATGGGTAAGAATTGTGGTGTGGAATTTGTGGAAGAAATGTGGTTACAGAACACCATGGAGAACCCAGACAAGCTGCCAAATGGTGTTGAAAGACTGTGGCTCAGGGCCATAAGTAAAAGCCACCATTGCCAACCGCCTGTGAATAGCTGAACGTTGTCTTGTAACGTTGATATATCTTTGCTTTCATGTGGAGAGAACTAAGCCTTCAAGTGACCACCAAGAGTTTCCTGTGTGTGGGAGCCCAAGCAAAACCCTATAGGTGTTATCCCATGGTGCAAGGGGCTTACAGTACTACAGATACCTTCAACCTTCTGTGGAAAAAAACTTGCTAGATGAGTTACAGAAATAAATAAAATGTCTTCTACAACGTGTGCGAGGATCTTCTTTCTGATGCCGAAGCTTGGATGTCTGCCTGGGTAATTCTTTCATGGGTAAAGTCTGCTTCAATTCATGAATTCACCCACTTGGACTTGTGCCATGACCTTGCTAATTACAAAGACAGACTGGAAAATATAGTTTAAAAAAAACTGGTTGCCCACATCTGGCTCTGGTGTGAGTAACTAGAATTGTGGGTGCACTGCAGGGTCTCAGGATCTTTACATGAGAATGTTTTATTGAAGATTTTTTTTTTACTATTTCTATTTCATTCATATTCTCCGTGCATTCATCACTTGGAATTCCCATTGTGTGATTCATCCCCCTTTAGTTTCTGGATCAAGGAGAAAACTGAGCAGTTAGATTATCGTAATATTGTAAGATTACAAAAATATTTCATGCTTGTTTTAATATAAATAAGGCCTCATGCACACGGCCGTTGTTGTGGTCCGCATCCGAGCAGCATTTTTTGTGGCTCGGGTGCATGTCCTATTCTTGTCCGATTTGCGGACAAGAATAGGCAATTCTACAATGGGCCACCCGTTCCGTAAATTGCAGAAGGCACGCGAGCGGCTTCTGTTTTTTGCGGACCGCAAAAAAACGGAACGGTCATGTGCATGAGGCCTTGCTGTTATAAAAATTTCATTTTCAAATGCATTTTTTTCTGAAATAAATTTATATTTCCTTGGTTATTATATAAATAGGTAATTTTGATAAAGCTCAGGTTTTGTCCCCAATATTTGTACATCTCTGAAAATTCTTTGGCATTTCTTGGTTCTTTCAACTAAGCATATGCCGGGCATTAATAATCTGAGGTGGAGGCCACCAAAGTAAAAGGGCAATTCATGCATTTTGTTTTACAAGCATTTTTTTCAGGGTAGTACTTGCATTTTTTTTTTACAGACTTTTTTTTTCTTACAGGGAAGACTATGGAAAAAAATATAAAAATCCCACATCCAGAACATACTGCAAATTGAAGTAAAATTACACTTCAAGAAACACAATGGCCCAGATTTACTAATATGTCTGTGCCAGAAATCTATCCAAAAATTTGTACAAATTGGCACAATTTAGCACATCTAGGGTTTCTATACTTTTTTTTCGAGCAGGCTCGACAAGGGTCGGGGCTTATCAGAAAGGTAGTGGAGCTTCATTGGAGAAGGTCAGGGACTAAGATGCACCATTTTGCATTAAAATTGAGCCACAATTCTGATGTAAAAATATCTCTCAAAGTAAGCCAACCTAGTTGGTACAACAAAGTCAGAGAAAAGTGTCTTTCACCAGATTTATCATCCAGCCTGAGCCTCTGTGATAAATCTGGTGCAGATCTAGACAGATCATCTAATCTTATACCATCTATAGGAATAGTAAATCTGGGCAATTTTACAACGTGTAACATTTAGCCATGTACAAAAAATGCAGACAAAAAAGTCTGTGTTCTTTTCACAATTATGTTGGTCTTATAATGGTGCCATTCCTGTGTGCATCGCTGTTGCCCTTTTTGGGTCATACAGTCCATTCAGAAAGTCTTCAGAGCTTTTGACTTTTTTCACATTTTATTATGTTGCGGCCTTGTGCTAAAATAAGAAAAATTCAAATTTTCTCCCATCATTCTGCACCGAATACCCCATAAAGTGAAAACTGAATTTTAGAAATGTTTGCAAATTTATTAAAAAGGAAAAACTAAAATTGTGCATGGACATAAGTATTCAGACCCTGTGCTATGACACTTGAAATTTAGTTGTAGGGGCTTTCCATTTCTCTTGATTATCTTTGAGATGTTTCTACACCTTGATTGGAGTCCACCGTTAGTAAATTTGCAGCAATACACTGAGGACCCGGTGTAGAGGATAGGAGTGGTAGTGGCCCTCATGTAGTGCTGTTGTGTCATGTTGTCCTACCTCAATACTGATGAAGGAGGCCAGAGTTAAACGTAACAAAGTCTCTTTTACTAAGTGCAATGTGGAACTTGAAGTACATGCAGTAGCGCTAGGCTTGAAGTGCAATTCTTCTCTGGCACAAGCTGAGGGGATAGGGTGGCAAACTGGATGGCTACAGTTCTGCACTTAGGTGATACTGATAATGGGTAGCTTGGCTGTAGTCCCTCACCTTACAGCAGGGTCTGTAGATGCTGATGTATCAGTTCACTCTGCTTGTATCTCAAGGCTTTACTTGAGGTTGTCCTTAGCTGTCGTTCTGGCAGGAGGATTGGAACAACCAGGACTCTACCAAGAGCTGGCTGCCCCACCAAACTAAGTAATCAGGGGAAAAGGGCCTTGGTAAGAGAGGTGACCAAGAACCCATTGGTCACTCTGGCTGAGCTCTAAAGATCCTGTGTGCAGATGGGAGAAACTTCCAGAAGGTCAACCATCACTGCAGCTTCGACCAATCTGGGCTTTATGGCAGAATGGCCAGAAAGAAGCCTATCCTAATCACCTAAATGACTGTAAGACAGTGAGAAACAAGATTGTATGATCTGATAAAACCAAGATTGAACTTTTTATCCTCATATCTATCCTAGTGTCATATCTGGAGGAAAAAACCAGCCCAATACCATCCCTACAGTGACGTATGAAGCATGGTAGTGGTGGCAGTATCATCAGAAGACTACAGGCCGTAATTGCTGCCAGAGGTGCTTCAACTAAAGTCCTGAGTAAAAGGTCTGAATACTTATTTCAATGCAAGATTTTAGTTTGTCCTTTTCAATAACTTAGCAAAAATTTCTAACATTCTGTTTTGACTTTCTCATTATGGCATATTGAGTGCAGAATAATGGGGAAAACTTGATTTTGTATTATTTTTGCACATTGAGCAACACTTCCCGAATGCACTGTCTAGGAATGAGACGACCTGGTCACTAAATTATACCAGTGAAGTCAGAATTAGGGGTGACTATGAAATGAAATTAAAGAACCCCCTGTAGGCAGAATTTGTGAAGTCAGTTCTCCTGATCTGTCTGTTTGAGGAGATCTACTCATTCTGGAGCAGCAGCATCTGCATTGCACAATTCTTTCATTATTATTCCTAAAAATTTCAAATAAATTAACAACTTGGTGGCATGTGACTACCCTGTCTGTCTCTGTTCCGTCACTTCTGACAGTATCCCACTGACAAGGAGAGAGGTAACACCCAGCTTTCAATTTCTTAATAATGTTTCTAGGTGACCGAGGAACGATACACTTAATAAGAACAGATTATTCAGAATTGTTATTACATAAACAGTACAAAAAGTTTATTAAAACCACAGGTCAGGAGTGGTGAGCATTCAGGAGTGGTGAGCATTCAGGAGTGGTGAGCATTCAGAAGTGGTGAGCATTCAGAAGTGGTGAGCGGTCAGGAGTGGTGAGCGGTCAGGAGTGGTGAGGAGTGGTGAGCGTTCAGTAGTGGTGAGCGTTCAGTAGTGGTGAGCGTTCAGAAGTGGTGAGCGTTCAGAAGTGGTGAGCGTTCAGGAGTGGTGAGCATTCAGGAGTGGTGAGCATTCAGGAGTGGTGAGCATTCAGGAGTGGTGAGCATTCAGAAGTGGTGAGCATTCAGAAGTGGTGAGCGTTCAGAAGTGGTGAGCGTTCGGGAGTGGTGAGCGTTCAGGAGTGGTGAGCGTTCAGGAGTGGTGAGCATTCAGGAGTGGTGAGCGTTCAGGAGTGGTGAGCAGTCAGGAGTGGTGAGCGGTCAGCGTTCAGGAGTGGTGAGCGTTCAGGAGTGGTGAGCGTTCAGGAGTGGTGAGCGGTCAGGAGTGGTGAGCGGTCAGGAGTGGTGAGCGTTCAGGAGTGGTGAGCGGTCAGGTGTGGTGAGCGGTCAGGAGTGGTGAGCGGTCAGGAGTGGTGAGCGGTCAGGAGTGGTGAGCGGTCAGGAGTGGTGAGCGGTCAGGAGTGGTGAGCGCTCCTCTTAATTATTTGCAGTATCTCATGATAACCCCCATCTTCACACCAAGTCTTTTACATCTGTTCTCCTGTCTTGTAGACCCTCGGGAGGTTTCTGCGCAGTGCAGACTGCGAGGCTCAGAAGGATGTGAATGCCCTTATATGACAACAGTGGACAGTATTTGGTTAATGCTGGCCTGCTTCCAATTTTCCTTACGCTCTGCACCCTCCCCTTCCATTGATGTGTGGGCGAGACTGCTGCTATCTGTCTTGGTTTTCTCACTCTGCTCAGTGACTCATCCTCTTTGTATATTTCTGACACTCCTGATAATTTGTCTCTGGCTTCCTACTATCAACACCATCAGGCTTAACCCATTCACCTCTGCCACAAGCAAAAGTCACAAAGTGTCATGAAAGCTGGAAAGCCAGCACAACTGTAGAAATAAAAGATATTTAGTGCATTCATTAAATGCAAGTTTTACTTACAGGGAATGTGTCATCTGAAAATGACCTATTGTTTAATTCACCTTTTTATGTTAAACATATTTTTAGGCCCCTTTCACACGAGCGAGTATTCCGCGCGGATGCGATGCGGGAGGTGAACGCATTGCACCCGCACTGAATACTGACCCATTCATTTCTATGGGGCTGTGCACACGAGCGGTGATTTTCACGCATCACTTTTGCGTTGCGTGAAAATCGCAGCATGCTCCTCTTTGTGCGTTTTTCACGTAACGCAGGCCCCATAGAAATGAATGGGGTTGCGTGAAAATCGCAAGCATCCGCAAGCAAGTGCGGATGCGGTTCGATTTTCACGCACGGTTGCTAGGAGACGATCGGGATGGAGACCCGAACCTTATTATTTTCCCTTATAACATGGTTATAAGGGAAAATAATAGCATTCTGAATACAGAATGCTAAGTAAAACAGGGCTGGAGGGGGTTAAAAAAAATAAAAAATCATTTAACTCACCTTAATCCACTTGCTCGCGATGCGGGCATCTCCGTCTGACTCTTTTACTGTATAGGACCTGTGGAGAGCATTAACTATAGTTTAAGGACCTGGGATGACGTCACTCCGGTCATCACATGGTACGTCACATGATCTTTTACCATGGTGATTCACCATGGTAAAAGATCATGTGACGTACCATGTGATGACCAGAGTGACGTCATCCCAGGTCCTTAAACTATAGTTAATGCTCTCCACAGGTCCTATACAGTAAAAGAGTCAGACGGAGATGCCCGGCATCGCGAGCAAGTGGATTAAGGTGAGTTAAATGATTTTTTATTTTTTTTAACCCCCTCCAGCCCTGTTTTACTTAGCATTCTGTATTCAGAATGCTATTATTTTCCCTTATAACCATGTTATAAGGGAAAATAATACTATTTACAGAACACCGATCCCAAGCCCGAACTTCTGTGAAGAAGTTCAGGTTTGGGTACCAAACACGCGCGATTTTTCTCACGCGAGTGCAAAACGCAACACAATGTTTTGCACTCGCGCGGAAAAATCGCGGGTGTTCCCGCAACGCACCCGCACATTTTTCCGCAACGCCCGTGTGAAAGAGGCCTTAAAGATTTTTGATAATGTTATTTTCAATTTTCCAGGTAAAAAATTAATAAAAAAATCCTGCAGGCCGTTAAGCCTAATAAAAGAAGCCGTGTCTTGGTCTGTACAGATCACTTTACTGCAGTTATCTGCTTATCATCACATGCAATGACAGATATCACCTCTATGTATAGATAACACAGGATCCTCCATTCACAGTAGGTGATATTGCAGCTTATCTACTCCCTCCTGACCTCTGCACGTCACGTTCAGGAATAGAAAAAAAACAACTTCTAGAATCAGAAAATAAAAAGATTATAAAAAGTATATGTGTCACTATCTGGTTTTAACTAACAGAAAAAAAATTCGGTGACACATTTCCTTTAAGGACTTATTTAGACAACCGTATCCATTTTTGCGGCCTGCAAATTGTGGATCCTCAAACCACGAATACCGGCCATGTGCGTTCTGCATATTGTGGAACAGAACGGCCAGCCCTATGATAGAATTGCCTTTTCTTCTCCGCAATTGTGGACACAAATCGGACAGGTTCTATCTTTTTTTTTTTGCGGGGCAGCAGAATGGAAGTACGGATGCGGACAGCACACGGTGTGCTTATAATCTATATGCAAATGAGCAGTTAAGTGCACCGAGGGTGGGCCCAATCTACTCTGTTCACCCTTGCTCCTCCTGCTTACTCTCCTCTGTCAGAACACATACAGGATACATGTGTATGGGTGTAAGCAAATAGCGCCCACAATCAGCTTTGTGGTGAATTGAAAGGTCAGTTTCGGTCTTGAGATGGTTGTTTCCACTACTAGTAGGTGATGAAAATACTTGATGAGGAAATATCACCATGAACATGAAACTTGGGATCATTTAAAGAGAAGTGATACTGCACCTGCTGGCTGTGTGCCACGTGGGCAGCCATCGAGTGGATGCAGAAGAAACAGAGGTCATCTCTCTCTCCATCGCCAGTCCATCCTCTTTTGAAGGCGAATGGTGGCCATCATGGGAACAAATGGCCAACTGGCACCCAACTTGGACACCATGTTTTCACCACACTGGTTGTCCTTGCACTGCAATGACCAGATGAAGACAGAGCTGATGGGAACCACAGCAGGTCAAAATGGGACACTTTCTGGTGGTAGTTCATTTCAACACATGACAACCCTCCATGTCTGGAGGGCTGAGCTTATATGTTGAAGAAGATCGAGATGAAACACTTTCCCTTTGTAATTCTGAGGTGCCTGTAGAGAGGAGAAAGTTCTGCAATGGTTTAAAGCAGGGGTGCACAACCTGAGGCCTGGGGGCCACATGCGGCCCTTGATACCATTCTGTACGGCCCCCAACCATCTGGTAACAGACATGTATGTCTATGTTTTGTGACTGCTCAAATGTATTTTTCATGAAATCTTCCATTAGATGGGAGTCCTGGAACTGTAACTAGATATTAATGGTATTTACTGTATGTTCAATATGCCATAAATACAGTATTTCAGTTGTTAATACCTCTTTAAATTTAATTTTTGGCCCTTGCTTTGGTTCAGTCTGACAATGTGGCCCCCAAACAGAAAACTTTGTGCACACCTGGTTAAAAGGGTATCTGTTACCCAATTATAGACCTTGTTATTATGGTATCTATTAGATTCCTGTCACGGCTGAGGATGGGGGAAATCCTCAGCCGTGTGGAGCCCGGTGATGTTACGGCTGCTTGGCCATGAAGACAGGATTAGGGAGCAGGTCACCTCCTAAGGCATCCCTAACCTGACCCTAGCTCCTAGTTACATGGGCCAACCTTGATGGTAGGAGGGCCCATGCTCCGGAACCTAAAAGTCCCTGCTGGCCCTCAAGATGACCCTCACCTAGGAGCTGAGTAAGACAAGCCCACTCCTCCTAGACACGGAGGAGCAGGAGTCTCAACGGCCAAGCTGCAGGAAAAGGGGAGACATAAACAGCTCTATGGATATGGCAGGTGAACCTGCTCCCTAATCCTGTCTTCATGGCCAAGCAGCCGTAACATCACCGGGCTCCACACGGCTGAGGGTTTCCCCCATCCTCAGCCGTGACAGTATGACCACAGGGGTGGCTCTTACTGGCAGGTAATAAATACATGAGGCTGCTCTCAGCTAAGCATGGCTGAAGCAACCTCAAGGCCTGCAAAAGCAATGAGGCTTTATAGGCCAAGAAGCCACACCCCACAGTCGGACACACCCAGTGATCACACACACTAGGAAGGGGATTAACCCTTCCAACACCAGGGAAGGGAAAACACCACTTAAAGGGAACGTGCACACAATAACATAAAACACAGTGCACACATCCACACATCACACACAAAACCGCATGCGCAGCGTAGCGAGCTGCATGGCACAGCTCAGCCTGCTACGCTGCCACATACATACTGTTGCCAGCGGCAACCACAGGTGAGGCCAATACCACAGCCCCCACCTGTGATTGAACACCAATGAAAACCGCTGACAACCGCATGCGGTTCAGGAGTCACGGTCATAGCCATGGCCGTGACAATTCCCCAACACCAACAAAAGTCCGCCTCTACCCACCAAATTGCCCCACGATACTCTGGGTTGATGGCCCCCTCACACGTGGCAGATTTTACTGCAGAAATTTTTGCCTTGTAGATCACTGTGAGGAAATGAGATGTTCCGGGAGCGAGTTGGTGATGAAATTGCCATCATATGAGACCTACTGGGGCATCAGATTGACCAACAGATTTTGTCAGCATCATTACCACATGTATTCATGCACTCTTAGAAATACCCTTAAGACAACAAGGGTCCAGGCTAAGAGGGGTCTTAATCAGCGATGGACTGGCCATCGGGAGTACCGGGAGAATCCCGGTGGGCCGATCGAATTATGGGCCGGCCAGGGCCGCCAGGCATCAGGGGGGTAAAGCTCCAGTAACAGCAGGCAGTGTGGGGGCGGCGCTCACTCACTGACGTCACACGCCTGCTCCTCCCACTAGGCGGCGCAGGCGCGTGACGTCAGTGAGTGAGCGCTGCCGCCCGCACTTGTTACTGGAGGCTGGAGGCGGGAGCTGAATGTAAGGTAGTAAAGACTCTTTACTAAAGAGATGAGCGCTGTGCCCCCACGTGTAGTAGAATACCTACCTGGAGCCAGTGCCAGACTGTGCACAGAAAGGGCACTTTGTCACTGTGGACAAAGTATGGCACTTTCTGTGCACAGATTGGCTCTAGGTGGGTACAGTGTGGCACTGCAGTCACTAAGGGCACTATTTATCTGGGCATAGTAGGGCACTATCTGCCCACATAGTCAACATATGGCGCTCTGGGCACTGCCATATAATAGTGTGGGTACGGTACGGCGATATTTGGTTCTATGTGGGCACTGTATGATTGTGGGCAGATAGTGCCATACTATCCACAGATAAATGGCGCATTTAGTGCCTGTCGTGCCCACATAGTGCCATATAAAACCCATACTCGGAAAGCGCCATACTTGTGTAGACAGAGTATAATTATAGGCAAAGTATGGCACTTTCTGCCCACGTTTTAGCTCTAGGTAGGTATGATATGGCACTTTGTGGGCACTGTAGACACTAAATACACAACTTATCTGAGCATAGTATGCCCAGGTCTTCCCACGGTCATACAGTGCTCAGATAGCGCCATGTTATGCACAGATAAATGGTGTATTTCTTGCTTATGGTGCCATACAGTACCTACCTAAAGTGAAAACCTACAGTACTTTGGCCACAGTCATACAGTGCCGACATAGAGCCAAAGTATGGCACTTTCTATGCACCTAGGTAGGTACTATATGGGTACAAATGCGCTATTTTTCTGTGAATAGGAGGGCACTATCGTGCTCTATGTGGGCACTGTATCACTATTAGGGCAGATAGTGCCATAGAGACAAAATGTCTCCCAGCACATTATACATGGCTCGTCATCATGGTTACGACCTCCCTGTAATCCAGCATTGGTGGTCGAAAAAAGCCCCAAACTATGTGCACTCCCACAATCCCGGCTACTCCTATAGTGTGCAAGCATGACCACCGCTGCTGGATTACAGGGTGGTCAAAACCATGGAAACGAGCAGTGCATAATGTGATGGAAAAATGACTCCCGCCAGCAAAGGAAGCAATATGGACAATCACAATACATTAGTAAGTGCCTTGTATTAACTTTCTCTACAAGATAAATGCCACTTG
The DNA here is from genome assembly GCF_905171765.1 of Bufo bufo. Classification (NCBI taxonomy): domain Eukaryota; kingdom Metazoa; phylum Chordata; class Amphibia; order Anura; family Bufonidae; genus Bufo; species Bufo bufo. The sequence goes on along the minus strand of NC_053397.1, from coordinate 186,569,816 downwards.
CTGAAGAGACATAACCCCTTTTTTGAGTGTGTTTGGGAAAAATAAAGTGGGCCGGTCTGGCTGAAGTCCAGGGCCACTTTATTGTCCCAGTCCATCCCTGGTCTTAATAGTCACCATAGGCACTGGAACATGCCATTGGCTGCCTACAGGCCGAGGTGGATTGGTCATAGACCGTACAGGGATACATCCTGGTGGGCTGATGTCTAAGCCATCTGAGGCCTCCTCCCATCCACCACTTGGTTACATAACAACCTGACACTCCAAGCATTAATTAACACTGGGGACATCAGGTACTTCTAGGGAGGTATATTGCGCTCCTGGGGCACTGCATACATCCCAACTTTTTGGACTGTCAAAGAGGGACACTTGTGGTTCATTGTGTGAAAGTCCATTTTTCAAGCATATTTATACACTTTGAATAGTTTTCTTTGCTCACAATAGCGCAAAAATTATCAGAAGAGAGAAATTTCTAAATAACAAATTGCATCGAATAATGAAATAATATACAAGATGGGGTCTAATATACAGATAGTAAACAAACACTTTCTGGATCAATATTGTAATTGTAAAATTGCAAATCTATCCCTTAGATCCAAAAGAGGGACATTTAAGGAGAAAAGAGGGACATTTGGGAGGTCTGGCACTGTGGTATTTGGTTCTGCTGGGGTGGTATTGTGTGCCGCACTACAGTATTGCTGATCCCACCTGCTTGGGTTGTCCCTGCCTACTTGTGTTGACCTTACCTCATGTCAATTTGGATCCGCTTATGACATGGGGGCACTTTTTTTCCAAGACCACTTCATGTTCCTAGTCCGCCCCTGCCTACAGGCCAGCTGGAGGTACTGCAACTTGGAAAAACCCACCAGAAAAAAACAAAGACTTAAAAAACACAAGAGAAAACCACAGAAAATATAATTTCCCTTTCATTTCCTCATTCATACTTGACGTTATTTCTTTTTAGACCCTGGTCATATATATCCCATATTCCTTCTGCCTACTTTTCCCGCCATCCCTCTCCGATGTATCCCGCCATCCCTCTCCGATGTTCCATGGGTTACAATATTCTTGCTTCTTCCTTTGGGTAACTTTCTTTATTCTCTTGGTGGACATGTCTGAACCTGCCCTTCAACTCTTGAGCTGAGACATGCTTGCAGAAGTGAAAGAGACCATGTGCTCTTTCACAGAGCGGGGGCGGGGAGGGCAGGAAAATCCACAGAATCACATGATACAGACAACCGAGGAAGCTGAAATACAACGTGCTCCTCTTCTGAGAGTCGTCTGTCCCAGCCGCTGAGCAGTTTCTGCTTCTGATATTGCAGAAGACAGATCTTGCTTTGATAGCTACAGACATGGACTCCAACCATTGCTGTAAATGATCCAATACACAACCTCAAAACAATAATCATTGCATCTACAGTGCCCAAAAATGAACAGAAATGTATGGAATTGCTAGAAAAATGGATCAGACATTTTAAAGGTGTTGTCCCACGAGAAAAATATTCTACAGTTATTAAACCAGCCCCTGGATCTGAATAATTTTGCAATTGCATGTAATTAAAAATTAGTATAGCCAGTGAGCTATTCAATAAAATGTATCTGTATAGCGCCACCTGCTGTTTGCTATTTTTCTAATGTCTCTGTCTACCTCACTGAGGTGGATGCACATGCTCAGTTCCATCCTTCAGCTGCAGCAGAAAGGACGTGCCCCCTGAAATAAATCTAGCAGAGCAATGAATAGGGAGATCTCTGGATCCATGGGAGGTACAAGAGTGTAATTGCGTGGTAATCGGACGAATCATGGATTATAATCCACCGCGAGGGTCATTCCACATAGTGGTCATGGATTACAATGTATAATCTAGCGTTCTCAATTTTTCACGTTGCAATGATATAAAGAAAAATGACTGCATGGTTGACATTTCCTACTTATTTATCCGCAGACAATTTTAGGGATTCAGGCTGCAGCGAGAATTTTTGCGGCACGGCTTTCCAATGGAGTGACAGCTGCAGATCACTGAGATTCATGTAATGTATTCCTGCGGACCGCAGCTGCAGCTCAGATTGCTTCCGCTTATGATATCATCACTGCTTTCGGTGCATGAAGCCTGTTCGGCTCCCGTAGTAGGAAGCCATAGAGGCTCCTTCTAGTGCAGTATGCACGGAGCGCACTATAACATGGCCGTGTACACCATGGCCTTCATCTGATCATCCAAAAAGTTGGTCGCAGCATAGAAGTACAACACAATGAGGAATTTAAAGGGGTTTTCCAGAAGTCTGACCCCTACCAATCAGATATTGGTGACCTATCCTGAGGACAGGCCATCAGTACTGAAAACCCCTTTAAAAGGACATAAATCCTATGATTTATAAGGATATTCTGGTTATATTAAAGGGGCTGGGTCGAGAAGTATATGCTACATTTGTGAAAAAAAAAGCGCAAATTCATGGAATTGCTAGGAAAAGGGATTAGACATTTGAACGGGGTTGTCCCACACACACAAAAAATTCTACAGTTTTCAAACCAGCACCTGGATCTAAATACTTTTGCATGTAATTAAAAATTTAGTACAACCACTGAGCTATTTTGTTCTTTTTCTTTCTTTTTTTTCTTTGTCCGTCTCACTGAGCTGGTCGCACGTGCTCAGTTTAAATCTTCAACTGCCACCAGCCATATGTTCTCTTAGAAGCTGGGGCAGTTAGGGGGAGAGAGCTGCAGCAGAAAGGACACACTCCCAGAGCTGCCAAGCTGAAGAGAATCTAGCAGAGCAATGAATGGGGAGATCTCTGGATCCATGTGAGGTACAGGGCTGGTTCTAGCTTTTAGAAAGCTATGGTCATGGACCATATGATGTCTGATTTTCATTTTTTACATCAATCATGGTACAACCTCTTTAAGGGAATGCACTTGAAAGGGTTTTCTCGGTTCTAGATATTAATGACCCATTCTTAAATCATGCCTCCATCCCCCCTTCTGCCGGATAGGGGATAATTATTAGATTGGTGGGAGTCCGGCTGCTGGGACCACTAGAACGAGGGCCCCAAGAAATGAATGGAACCGCTGATTGAGCACATGCTGTGTCCCTCCATTCATTCTCTATGGGAGTGACGGATACAACACGCTTGGCTCGGCTATTTCTAGCAGTTCCATAGAGATGAATAGAGCAGCGGCGCACCTGTTTGAACTGCCGCACCATTCATTTCAGGGGGCCCAGCAGGATACAGGACCCTCCATCTTGTGATCGTCTGGGATCCCCGGGGTTGGACCCCCACCAATCTATTAGTAACCCCTTATCCTGTGGATAGAGGACAACTTGATATAACTGGAATACTCAGAGCTGAACCCGGATATACCCTTATTTTCACCCAGGCAGCCCCCCTGAGGCTAGCATCGGAGCATCTCATGCTCCGATGCGCTCCCTTGCCCTGCGCTAAATCGCACAATAACACACTTCCGCGCGGCAGTGTGTTCGGTGACATCACCAGCTCTGATGGGCGGGCTTTAGCGCTGCCCTAGCCGTTTTACTGGCTAGGGCAGCGCTAAATCCTGCCCATCAGTGCCGGTGACGTCACCGGGGTTCCTGGCAGCCCCATGGAGAGCCCCGGTACGTCACCGGAACTCCAAAAAATACCTTTGTTCTGCGCGATTTAGCGCAGGGCAAAGGAGAGCATCGGAGCATGAACTCAAGTCAGGGGGGGCTGCCGGGGTGAAAATGGAGGGATGTCCGGGTTCAGCTCTGAACCCGGACAACCTCTTTAAGCTAGGGCACTATAGTGACAGATCACATCATCAATGAGCCTCAGAAAAATGGGGGCATGACTTTCCCTATGGATTCACACTTGGTGTCATTCTACTCCATGAACAGATCTGCTGCAAAATCTGCATGTCTTAAATTTGCTGCAGCTTTCACCCAAATCCGCAGGAATTCCTCTGCACATCCACATTTAAGACATGCGGGTTTTGCAGCAGATCTGTCCGTGGCGTCAAATTACTCGGGGTGATGGCACAGAACTTGTGTGGATGTGAACTGGAGCTTTACGGTCGAGCTACGTAATGGACAGCTGAATATGTAGGTCTGACGCGTTGCTGGCAGAGTACCTTAATAGCCGCTGTGCGGTTTTTGGTCATTTTTTTCTCCGTGCATTTTCTATGTAAACAAACATAACCGTCCAGAATCAGAAAAATATGGCTGCCGACTTCAAAAAACAGCGCCACACCTGTCCACAGGATGTGTGCGGTACTGCAACTCAGTCCCATTCACTTCAGTGGAGATGAGCTGTAATACCAGAAACAACCTGTGGACAGGGGAGTCACTGTTTCTGGATGAAAGCAACCACATTTTGATAATGCTACACAACCCCCTTAAAAGGGTATTCCGGTTACATTAAGGTATCACCTATCCACAGGATAGGGGATAACTATTGGATCCCAGCGGTTGGACCGCCACCGATCTCAAGAACGGGGGGCTCATGCCCCTGCAGCTCTCCTGACATTAACACAGCGGCCGGTCGGGCATGCGTGCGCCCGCTCCATTAATATCTATAGGAATTCGAGACATAGGTGAGCGCGGTACTCGACTATCTCCGGAACTCCCCTAGAAATGAATGGAGCAGCCATGAGCATGCGAGACCGGACGCTCCGTTGATTTCAGAGGAGCTGCAGGCGGTACGGACCCCCGTTCTTGTGGTCCTACCACTGGGACCCCCATGGATCTAATAGTTATTCCCTATTCTGTGGATTTTTCAACCTACTCCCGCAAGCTCTAGAGCTTGTAGACAGAAGGACGACTACAGCACTCATCCAGAGGACTGACGTGGGTGCACGTCCCAGGTTGATCTCTTCCACCCCAGAGATCTATATAAATACTTACATTTGGTTTGAGACAGCACAGCAGATGATCTTCAAGAAAAATGTATACTTTTATTGATTTTTCAACATCAGTGGTACATATTATAAAAAATATTGAATATTCGCGATTATGAATATATTTTGCGATATTCTAAATATTCGCGAATTCTCGAAGTGACGATATTCGCGATTAAAATTCGCAATTCGAATATTCGTGATCAACACTACTGCCAATGCCTCTGCAAAATATTCCTTTAGACAATCATGCCTCCTACCTAATGTCTTTTACTATTTAATCATGAGTTCTTTGATCATCTGATCACTCTCCTGTATAATCAATTTCTCTTCAACATATATTATATGTATTTATCATGCCGCTAGTTAGCCAGACTATATGAGTATACAAGACGTTTCCAAAGTTGCTATAGATTTATAGCTAAGTACAATTATGTCACTATGTATATAATGCTAATATTGTATAACCATTACAATTGTATAATACTCACCTTAATTTATCTGACGGGGCTAGTCACTCACTGTTATAGTCATGAAATAGGCTAATATCCTAATCATTTAAAGAACATGTGAGTTACTCTTCTTCCCCCTTCACCCCCCTCCCCTTTATACGTATATATAATTTCAAAATGGATTGCATTTTCACAAGCTCTAGAGCTGTCCGCCAGTCTTCCCTGGGGTATTGTGGGAATCCCATTTCTCCATATACTGGAACATGGGAAGAAGGTATGCATATGAGCTCTAAACAAGCTCTGCTTCTAATGCCACCAGATGTAAGGCAGCTATCCTATGTCAGTGTTCGACCCATTAAATAGGCCTTGAGGCGTGAAGCGGATAATAAAGAAGCCAGCATCTCATCTGCAGACAGCTGTTTCAGGGTGATTACCCCTCATCAGTGCAGAGCAGAGAGTACTGGTTTAACTGGGTGAGAGGCCTCGGTCAGGATCTGGGGGATACTATATTTCCTTATGGAGAGTGCATGTGGATAGTCTAATATTGTGTTTTTCCATGTCCTTCCTACATATATTATTGTACATATATCATTTAGTATTGACTTGGCCTCTTGTCGCTCCTTGTTGACCTACTTGAGTTATCTTCCCAGCTGTATTAGAATATGTACATTTGCTGGATCATATGCATGCTGTGAGCGTCACTTAGAAGGGTGTTCCTCGGGACAGGTCATCAATATCACTCTCGGTACCACTGCCGATCAGCTATTTGGAGGGCCTGTGACGCTCATGCAAGTGTCGTGTCCTCTTCAGTGTTTACCTGTACACCATCTACATTGTGGAGGTGGAGCAATGCAATCACAGCTTTCTCTCCCAAAATACAAAATGGACAAGAATAGGACATTTTTTGCCGGCCGGTGGAACGGACAAGGTGTGCCGTCTGCATATTTTGCGGCCCCATTCAAATAAATGGGTCCACATCTGATTCGCATAAAATAAGGTTCGGATGGGGCCAACAGCTATTAAAGGGGTTGTCCCCGCTGGACATCAGGAACAGATACTTACCTTCTCTCCGCTGCTGGGTCCCAACTCCTTCGGTTCGACAATCTCCAGTTCCCTGCTTGTCAACCTCCAAGTTGGACAGGGGTCACGTAAGCCACTGCAGCCAATAACTGGCTGCAGCAGTGAAGCGCCCCCTAAACGGCAAGTGACCCATGGACATGCTGTTCGGGGGACAGGTCACTGCTCCGAGAGTTAACAACCATGAACTGGTGTGCCAACACCACAGCAGTGGACCCAAAAGCTAAAACCCAGCAGCGGGTAGCATACTGTCCTCCAAGGGTCTGGGGAGGAGGGGGAAGCAGACAAAAATCATTTTAAAGCTGGACAACACCCTTTAAGTCTAGAGGAGTGGTTTTATTGTGTGACCATTTACTGATTGCTTTTGCTCACAGAGTTTTGCAAATCTAACAATTAATTTAAAGCATACCTGAAGATCTGCGATTTTCATCTAAGGTGGTCGGGTGCAAGTATTTACACCTTGAGACAACTGCAAGCGACTATTTCAGTTAGCTGAACAGTACACATTATTGAAGCTTTTGAACGGATAGATAGATAGAATAAATTTGCTTACCGAAATTTGCCTTTCCTTGAGTCCAAAGGCAGCACATATATATCCCTTTTTTGTGTGCTGCAGAAGGACGATAAAGGGAAGATATGGATAGATAATAGATAGATAATAGATAGATTAGATAAACAGGCAACAGTCTGGAAGATCCTGTGAAAAAAATTAGGATTTTACAGTCAAACACGTGATACTCCATCCCTTTGTGGCCCAGGTATATGTTTTATGTTTAGGTGAATGCGGCACCAGAGAAATGTCCTGTACAGTATATCTTTGTATACCGCCACGTGTGTGTATCCATGGTGCAGCGCATGTAAACAGTGCCGCCTTGCACCCCCCAAGAAGGGCCAAAAATTAGCAATGAGTACAAAACCTATAAAGTGCTTACAGGAGGGCCAACATCTCGACAGCGGAGAGCAAATACAAGACTGCAGAAGGGGTTAAGATTTCCCAAACAGGACAATACATTCCCCCTCCTCCCTTCCTTCCACATTTTCCTAAAGAGGGCAGGATGTGAGGCTGCCGCCCCCCTCCTCAGCCGCCTTCCCTGGGGAGAATGGTTGTGTGAGGAATGCAGCCAGCTCTTTTAGCTCACTGGATTCCAGAGCTGTGAGGCAGACAAGAAAAAGGAGGGGGAGGAGGGCGAGGCCGCCGGTATTCCTGTCATGTGATTGTGTGGAAGGCTGAGAAAGAACAGGATCCTTCTGAGACCCACCCAGTAACACTGCCTGAAGAGGCACCACAAACCAGCAATGTCCGGTCTAAAGGTCCAGCATTGACGCCAGGATGGCGAACTTGTGGCATCGGAGCCAAAGCTTATTTCGCTAATCTTCTCCGAAACCCAGAGGAGCATTGCCCAGGCCTTACACACTCCATAAGGAGAAATAGTGCCCCCCTTTAAAATGCATGCAAAACATATTAGGAACGAAAAAGGGTGCCCTATTCGATGGTTCTCTACAGTCTTTGGATTTTTCCGGATGATTATTTTCCTAGCCGTGCCATTTTGCTAAGGAAAACCCAAATCACAGCAGAGCGTTGCTCGGCAACAGAGGCTGCCATTAGTGGGTGACACCTCTGGCACTCCATGGAGGCCGGCAGTCAGGTTCAGTAGTGCATACTCATTCGGGGGGACATTCGTCAAGTCTTGATGCTGGAGGATGGGCCAAATATATGCAGAGACGCACACCCCTCATATATTTGGCGCATCTTCCGACGCACTTGAATCTAATCAGCCTCCTAGCTGACGTAGGTTTAAAAAAAGACCTGTCCCCTCTCCTGACATGTCTGTTTTAGTAATGACTTGCACCCCCCCATGTAATAACCATTGTGGGGCATCTATTCTTGTGATCCTATGGTGTGCCATTCCTGTATTATTCCTGCTAGAAGTTTACAAATAAACTGCCAGCAGTCTGCAGTAAAGGTACTGCAGGGTGTTACCAGTAGTGGGTGTGTCTGGCTCTGTCCAATCAGTGCTAATGGTGTCAGACTGGGCAGGGATACCCCCCCAACTAGTAACACCCATCTGTACCTTTACTGCAAGCTGCTGGCAATTCATTCATAAACTTCTGGTAGAAATAACAGAGGAACGGCACATCATAGAGTCATGAGAACAGATGCTCCAGAATTGTTATCACATGGGGGATGCAAGTAGTTACTACAACAGACATGTCAGGAGAGGGGACAAGACCTCTTCACAACAAAAAACTGGCATGAAGAAAGACAAATGTGGCAGGCCTGTGGCATCACCCCTTTTCTTACCATTTCTTAATAGTGGCGTGAAGGGGAATACGTCACACATATTGACACACAAATGGCGTGTGACAAAATGTGCGACCTATTTACGCCACTATAGAGGTTAATAAATGCCCCCTCAGTGTGTATACACCAATGTATACATTTTTGCTCCTGGATGCCCGGGAGTGTGAGATGGGCCGTGTCTGGGATGTGAATGGCACTAGCTGTTATACCACATACAGCCTGTGGACAGGAGTGGCACTGTTTTAGAAAGAAAGTAGTCCTGCTTTTTTTTTTTTAACATTTCCATCTATCCTCGATAATCCGGATCGTTCATATCCAAGACTATTCTTGTGCTGCACCAGTTTTCTGGAATGCCCCCCCCCCCCCCAAACAGTTTTAAACGTGGCTCTCACGTTGACTAATCTGACTGCTTTCATTCAACAGTATTCCACACTCCTTGCACCCAAAGGTTATGTTCACACTGTGGATTTTTCATGTATTCCTCACCAAAATCTGCACAAAAGCCGTGCAGCATCCCGTTAACGTAATTGGAAAATCTGCGCCGCATGGACTTCATGTCATGGAAAGCGAAGAAGTAAGAAGGCGATTCTTGACGTGGAAAGCGTGGCCGGTTAGCTGTATGACAAACTGCAATTCTGCAGCAGAAACTTAAAGGTCAGCAGATTTCATTGCGAAAGAATCATGCACACAGCCATGTCCACATTTCGGTCTGCAAAATATGAATATATTTTGTGTGCAGTCCGCATTTTTCTCACTCCCATCAATAGAAAGGACTGTTCTATTCCACAATACAACTCCTGACATGCCCTAATAACTGTAGGGTGTCCAGGCATGCTGGGAGTTGAAGTTTGGCAACAGCTGGAGGGCTGCAGGTTGGGCATCCATGAACAAGACTACTCCACCCGCGAGGGACTGTCCCTGCGCTGAAGTGCCCCCCCCCCTTGATTGACATCTCACATCTTCGCCATTGCTCTGAGTAGTAGAGCAAGCGGAAAGGCTCTGCTTCTGCTAGCGGAGCAGCGCTGGTCATGCGCTGCTACACTTCCAGGCAGAGGCGCATGAACAGGTGCTGATCCGAAAGCAGACCCTCCGTGCTTGCTCCTCTACTTGGAGCGGCGGCACAGGTGCGAGATTGTCAAGCCTGGCAAAGATGTCTGGCCCTGTCAATCAACTGCAGGGGGCATAGCCGCTCATAGGTGGAGAGTTTGTGTTGATGACACAAATTGATATGCTTGGCTTTAGGCCTCGTGCACACAAACGTATTTTTTTTCGTTTTTTTACATGTCAGTATGCAGAACCATTCATTTCAATGGCGGTACACAAAGCAACATTTTGGACACATAGGATGCCCTTCGTCAGGCAGAAAAGAGTCCAGTGGACCGAGGGAAAAAGCCAGCGCTGACTCTTTCCTTCTTTCCCTCGGTCCAGTGGACACTTTTCTGCCTGACGAAGGGCATCCTATGTCCCCGAAACGTTGCTTTGTGTACCACCATGTCCGGCCAATAAAAAACAATTAAGCACCATAAAAATTGGAGTGCTGTCTGAATTCTTTGACACGAATTGTGTTCCAGGAGGTGGAGCCAGGAACAACCCCCTGACGACTCCGAGCGCCCACACCAGCCAGAATAGACAGAGTGCTGTGATCAACTAGGATTTTCGCATTCATTTCAATGGGGCTTGAAAAAAATAAAAACTGAAATTACTTTGTGTGCATTCCGTGTCCGTATGTCCTCTCTGCAAAAAATAAATAAATCAAACATGTCCTATTTTTGTCAGTTTTGTGGACAGGCATTGTTACAATTCATCCGCAAAAAAAAAACCGGATGCAGCACAGATGCCATCCTTTTTTTTATTTTTTTCAGATCTGTGTTTTGCGGACCGCAAAATACATACGGTCATGTGCATGAGCCCTTAGTTTTATACATTTGCTAGTGCTGGAATTGCGGTAGGTAAAATCTATAGTCCTAGCATTAGTCGATCGGTCCTGGTACTTTCGCCATAGCGCCAGCGAGTATTCTCTGAGCAGGCATTGCAGTTGGGTTTCTACAAATTCCGGATGACGACCACTAATTATCCATCGCATAAGTCTCTTTTTACCACTTCAAGTGGCAGGGTTAGCTTTGGCAAAATCTTGGCCTACCAATCGTGCCTCACAGAGAACACGCTCCACCGCCATGTGGTTACGGCTCAGGAAGTCGCAGCCGTCACTTCATGAAAGGATCTCTCGCCTACAATGATTTCCTGCAGTCGTCTAGCTTTGCTGCGTCTTCATTGACTTTCCAGTTATATATACAACGTCGTAGAACAATGTATCAGCCGGCATGTAAAAAGAAACCACACATTGAGAAGGGAAACCGACTGGCACAGCTTCTGGCAAGCGAAATGCCCAACAAAAACGAGATTTATGCTACGGCGCTGTGCAATGCCTGGCAACGTAATGCATTCCTTGGTGTCCTTGGCTCTGCTGTAATAAGTGCGTGGTGATGACATAATGGGGGGGGCAATCTTCTCAACTTTTGTTGCTGCCTACGATTTAGGACTCATGCACACGACCCTATCTGTTTGGCGGTCTGCAAAATATGGAGGCGGAGCGCGCGGCGGCCCGGGTTTTACTTGCAAAACCATTTTTTTTTCCGTTCACGGTTCTCATTTTGCAGACATATTCTATCACACGGATGCAGACAGCACGCTGATGATCTGTGTGCTTTCTGCATCCATGTTCTGGTCCACAAAATGCGGACGCAACACGGACTGCATAAAGGAGACGCTCGCATGCGCGGGGCCTTGTAAAATAACGTTGCGCTCAAGACTCTCCGGACTGATCTGCTGTACCTACAGTACGTGCCCCCATCCCATACTAGAAATAAAAAAATTTACCTCTATTCCTTGTTGACTGTAGAAAATATTTTCAACCTTATTTTTTGTTTTTTCAGCTACGAAACAGCAGCCATTACAAAAAAAATCTAATGGAACGTGATTTCCAGGACATGTCATTTCCGTAGTAAAGGGTCAGCACAGAGGGTACCCATGGTGCGTGGGCAATTTGAACCAATTAGAAATGCAAATCATTGACCAGTCTGGGACAAGTTGTCTTCACTTTGGCCAGCAGAAGGAACATACTGTATTCATGTCACAAGTGCCTCGATATCAGACTTGTCACGTTGGCATCACGACTGCTTATACTTTCTAGTATGTACATACCTCGCCTGGTATGATCGCCAGTTCCCTGTCTATGAGATCTAGTTTCATACATTCAGTGATCTCAGCGACGGCATGCCATAGTCCCAAAGTGGCGTTGCTCTTCCTGCCTGTTCCCACGATCCTTTGCTCGCAGGTCATCCACTATTCCTGGTAAATAAGCTCGTTTTGCATACGGTGATTGCAGCGTGCCCGGAGCCAGATTACAGCGCAGTATGGTTATTTACCGTCGGGGAGACACATCAGCTGTTCTCAAACATGGCGAGGGCATCGAGGATATTTAAAATACTGGTAGATAACGTAGGCTGTAGGGTCCCCTCCAGCAGCTGACTACCAGGTTTTGTCCCAAAATGATCAGATGAGTAGATGACGCGTAGACTTGACGGCCCCTTATCGTAGAAGATACGACCTTCAAAGTATGTAGAAACAAGTTTGCAGAAATCCAAGGCCGACCCTTAAAATTTCTGCAGCAGATTTGCAGTTTGCACGCTATGGATTCCACATCCATACAAAGAAGCTGGCTAACCACTGCACGATACACACCAAGAAGCTGGTTCTTACATTTCAACATAATTATGCAGCATATTAGCTACTGCACAAAATTTCCATCGAAATCATTGGGATACACGTTGCCGGCGAATATCATTTGTATTACGATGCGGAATGTGGGTGTATTCCATGCCGAAATACACCTGTGAACAAGGCCTAAGCTAGGAACATGCTCCCCTGGGTTCTGGTGGCATCTTGTTTCCAACCTCTAGCGAAACCACAACCCAAAGCATTTCCTGGGAGTAGTAGTTTCCCAACAGCTGGAGACCACTGCCAAACTTTTCTGTACATAGAGTGACCACAAATACAAGATCACCCCCTTTTAACCCGACCAGATTTTTAAGTTCCAACATACATTAAACATACTGGTAAACTTCTTTGAGAGGACAACCCTCTCCTGGAAGACCGCTTTCAATGAAACTTTGGTTGCCTCAAAGAGGTTTGGAAAATCAGTTATACCAAAGCTGGAGTTGGTGTGTTTTTTTCCAAGACAAAGGCAGGAGTGAATTTAAAAGGAAAGGGAATAAATGGGGTTATCCTGGAAAAAATATTGATGACCTATCCTCGGAATAGGTCATAGATATCAGATCGACGTTGGTCCAACTCCTTGGACCCCCACAGATCAGCTGTTAGAAGAGGTTGGACGCACCGTGGCCTCTCCCTAGGTCATGTGACATCACCGTACATCGATCACATGACCTGGTTGCAGCTCAGCTACATAGAAGTGAATGGGGCTGAGTTGCAATACCAAGCACAGCCACTATACGATGGACAGCACTGTACTTGGAAAGCTGCTGGGAGTCCACAGCGCTCACCAGAGATCCTTGGCTCCCTAAAACAGCTGATCAGCAGGAGTTCTGGGACATGGACCCCGCTGATGTGATATTGATGACCTATCCTATGGCTAGGTAATGAATGTTATTTCCCAGATAAGTCCTTTAAAGGAGCGGTCTCATCTCAGACTTTGATGGCATCCTCCCAAGGATATGCCACCAACATTAGATTGGTGCAGGTCCCACCCTCTGGAACCTGCTCCTATCTCCACAAAGGGACGAAGTGAAAACGAGCACACCACTTACACGAAAGGTGCTCTCCATTCAACGCTATGGGTGTTCCGAAAATGGCAGAGCGAGCCTGGCTATATTCTGAACTCCCACAATGGTCGACAAGAGCACCGCACATGCACGGCCACCTGTCCATTCACTGCTATGGAACTGCTGGAAACAGCCGACTCCCACAGCGGTAGAAGATAGCCAAGCCAGCGTGGTGCACCCTTCTTCACTTTGAGGGCCTCGTTCCGGAAATAGTAGCGGGTCCCTGAAGTGGGATCTGCACTTAACTGACATTGGTGGCATATCCTAGCAATATGTCACCAATGTGAGATGGGAATAAAAAGTTGTAATACTTTTAGGAGCAGATACAACTCTTCATACAAGTCCTGGGGTAATAAGTATGATGTTACATAAGCCACCAGTTCCTCTGTGGATACAGATCAGCGCTGGCAGGGAAACCATTAATCAAGTTCAATGTGACCTTTGGTCAAATAGGAGGTGACCATTTCACTGGCACCTGCTCCCAACATGAGATCACTGAAGGCCTATCACAGGAGCCTGAAACGAGGAAGCTCATTTGCATCAGCTCCAGGAAGGACTTTGTATCTTGATTTACTGCGGGGACAGAAAGGTTGTACAAAAATAGCAATTCTGGGAAGCGTGAAGCTGGATATCTACTGTGCAGAGCCGTCTGCAGTCAGGTTATAAAGCTGAGAAAAATAACAGTTCAACCAGAGGCACCAGGGATGAGCATCTGGTGGTGGCCATAACCTCTATGGGACATAGGACTTCTGGCTGAGCGCAAATTCCTAAAAATCCAGGGGTTGTCCAGGACTTAGATACTGATCTGCAGGACATGTCTGACACCCTCACCTTCGGGTAAACTATAGGGTACAGAAGGCTCCACACATGGTCATTTCCCAGCATCACTTGAATGGAAGGCTGAGCTGCAGCAGCCTTCTGCTTCCAGCTCCATATATCGCATGGTTTCCAGCACCAGCCTGAAACAGCGGATCTGTGGGGTGCAGGGTGTCAGACCCCACCAATACTCATGACCTAGCCCGAGTCTTGAAAAACCCCATTAAAGAGGTGATTTAAAGGAATTTTTATTTAAAGTAACTGGATAGGATCGATTAATAATAATTTAGAAGCTTTACTCACTGTGCTGGTCTCCAGTGCTCTGCACTTCCTGCCCCAAGTCTACACCAGCCAGAAACACTAGGAAAAGCCAGCTCAGTCACCGGCCGTAGCCGCGACCCACGTCAGCCAGTAATGACCTGACCGGGCAGGGATTTTCCACCATATCCAGCTTTGTCACGTCAGGAGAGAAAGTGCAAAGCAGCAGGAATCGGAGCAGCGCTGGAAGGGCAGCAAGTCAAGCTTCATTATTTTTTCTTAACAGATACGGGACCCCTGGAACATGTCAAGAGTCCCCCTTTATGCAAAATTGAAGTTAGAGGGGACATATGAATGCCTGCAAAGCAATTTAGATTTCATACCCAAGTGCGGATCAGCATCCAGATGTTTCCTGGACGTCTGGCGCTAGGGTCTTACGCGCCTCTACCTGTAATATGGTGCGGAGGGAGCTACTTTCCACTGGACAGATGATGTCCTCTAAAAACTGATATTCATATTTCCACACAACATGGCATGAAATTCTTGCATACACTATGCGGATATGACTTTACCTTAAAGGGGTTGGCCCATCCCAGACTGATGGTATATCCTCTAGGACCTGCTCCCATCTCCAGAAGGGGACCCCCCCCAAGGTGAACGGAGCGGAACAGTCACCCTCCATCTCTATGGGAGTTCCAAAAATAGCTAAGCGCCAGCTTGGCCATTTCCAGAATTCCCACAGTGGTGAATGGAGGGGTGGCCGATGCACTCTTCACCGTGGTGCGGGGGGCTTGGCTCTACTATTTTTGAAACTCCCATTGTGATAAATGGAGGGCATACCTAGTATGAGCGGTGTGCCTTCTCCTTCACTTAGGGGGTACCCTTCTGGAAGAGGAACCTGCACCCTGACACTTATGGCATATCCTAGCAATATATGTCTCAGATGGGAATACCCCTTTATTAAGAATCTACCTGATCACTGGGCCTCAGGCCAGTTTTACACAAGTCGTCATACAGGCAACACTCCGACCACCCTCATTTCCTTTTACTAGACCACCATAGAGCGGTGTGTGTGGTATAGTGACAGGTATGGCTAGAGGCTGTGAACTGGAGCCCCTTCTCTGCATCGGTGGGGCCCCACCTCCATCTGTGTTTTGCCTGGACAAACCCTTTAATTTTAGCATTAAAATGGCTTCTATAACACCAGCATCCACCATCCTATGAGCAACCCCCCCCCCCCCCCCCCCACACCAATACATACAAGCTGGCACCCGCAGCAAACCAAATGCCGCTCGTTTCCGACCGACTTGTTACTCTAACGTTTTGATCATTTACAGAGTTCCAAAGGAAACAAAACAAGCGAAAACCAGTGGAAACTTTTGAAAATATTTAATACGTGTCAAACACGTAGAAACGTCATTTTTGTACAGGATTCCAAAGTTACAGCATTGTGCATGAAAAATACTGTAAACTCCCAATGTCATCGGCTTCTAGCCGGACCGCTCCGTCTTCTAAAACGGAGACGGGTGGGGCGATCCGGCCGGGCATGGACAAAGTCTCTCAACGCGAGCACCGAAATCTGACAAGAGCTGTCGAGAAATACACATACAATATACTTAGAGGGTCGAAACACAAACACTGAACAGTCACTTCCTCCTGCGTGTACAAGTCCGTAATGGTGTCAGAGCCGCTGGGAAAGTAGTACCGGGAACTGCCTACGCACAAAAGGAGACAGACTGGTTGGCGCTTTAACTGCCGGCGTGGTCCACAACAAGATGGCTGGTCCCTTTAATTTCATCGTAGGCAATGACTGGCTGTTCAAAAGCGACCAGGAGTAAGGGGGGGGTGCATTATATCCATGTTGTCAGTTTTTTTTTTTTTCTCTCAAGTCAAGACATGTAAATGGAAGGAGTGGCTGAGTCAACTCAAGGGCCCCAGCATACAATGGGTGGGTGGCAGGGAGTAGAAGCAGATGGGAACTCCCCCCCCCCCCCTAAAAGGGAACTCCCCTTGCACGTGGTGACCAAAAGAGACAGGGGGGATGGGGAGACATTCTTGCCTGGGGGGGGGGGGGGGGGAAATTTAGTGAATAGATTGCCAGGGGGGGGGGGGGGGGGGGTCGTCTCAGGACCAACTGTAAGATGCCCTCAACCCAAATATAGACCTAAGACAAAATACACCCCCCTCTTAAAGGGAACTTTTAAACAGGCACTAGACCTTAAAGGCAAAGCTTAGTCAGACCAGCTATTACTTCCCGCTTAAAAGAAAAACTCTAGGGTTTAGTGCCCCTTTAAAAGGGTGAGGCTCAGTGGACCACCAGGAGGACAAGCCATGATGGGTCTCTAAGGCACTTAACCCTTTCCTTGTCAGCAGCTCCCGCCTGGCAACGAACGGGTTAATCCGAGCAGAGAGAAGTGATACATTGTAACCAAACAAGATTCCAACGCTGACGTCACGTGGTCTACAGTTTCAAAATATCATTTAAAAAAAAATAAAACAAAACAAAAATAACGCAACGTTCTCCGACCCCCACACAACAAGGACACGGGACAGGGGGACCGCACGGTGCGGGGGATCAGAAGGCCTCTATGGCCGTGCTCCAGGGGGTGATGCTGGCGCTGATGGCCGGCTCGCTGCAGCCGGCGGCGGGGGAGGAGGCAGCGGCAGAGTCCAGCTCCTGCACCTCCTGCCCGGCCTCGGCGTCCGTCTGCGCCCCCGGCTCCTTGGTGAGAAGTCCTGAGAAGCTGGAGCCGAAGATGCTGATGAGGTTGGCCACGTTCTCGGTCTCCATCTCCTCCTCCACCTCCTCGCCCGGCTCCGGCACCTCCTGTTCCCTCTGCTCCCGCCTCGCCCGCTTCAGGACCGGACCGTCCGGCGTGCTGCCCCCGCTCCTCTTCCGACAGCAGGGCGGGCTGACGGGCTCTGTGGAGGGAAGGGCTTCGGAGGAGTCCGGGAGGGAGCAACCGGCGTGGGACTGGCAGGAGCAGCACGGAACTCCCCGGGAGGGCAGAGTCTCCTCCCGCGTCCTGCAGGAGCGGGGAGCCGGGCAGGAACAAGTCCTGGGGTCCGCCTGATCCTCTGCAACAGGGGACGCCTCCGGCTCTTGCGGGCTTGGATACACTCCATAGTCCTCCGGGCACTGGCTTAGATACACCTGCTGAGCGCTGCGCAGCACCAGGGACACCATGAGGTTCTTGTGAAGCTTGATCCCTCCGCGTTGCACCCGGGAATGGTAAATCTTCCCCAGAGAGATGCTGACGATCCTGTGCGCCTCCAGGCGGAAGCCTAGCCCGGGCGGATGGGTCTCTCTGCACTCCGGCTCGGGGGCTGCGGCTTCGTGCTGCATCTTGTGCTCGCAGGACAGAGGAGCTGGAGCGGTTTCGTTGCCCAGCTTTGCGGCTGTCTTGTCGTTGTCGTCAGCGGTTCTGCGCCTCACAGACAGCGGTACTGCTCCGATGAGGTCCCAGCGCCAACTAAGCGCGGGCGCGCTTCCTCCAAGGTCTTATATACGTGACACGTCACGTCCCCGGCGACCAATCAGAACGCTTTCACGCCCCCTTCCGTGCAAAGGCGCCTGATTGTCCTCACGTGATCGGAAACCAATAGGCTTCTGCGGGAGCAACTGCTCAGAATTCGAACGACGACCCGCGGAGATTGCTCTTAAGGGGGCGATGCCACTCAGCCGTGTTTCCGCCGACTCCTACGTGCATATCCTATGAAAACACGTCTGCCTAATGTACCGCCCTCTCGTGTAGTAAGAGCCGGAGCAGTGGGACCGATAACTGTATTAGCTGCGGTATAACCTCGGCAAGGAGGGGGGAGGAGGCGTTGCCGCTTTAAGAGTAGCTGTGTTTTGATCGTGTGTCGGTTCCCAGGCTGATGTAATGCTTCTGTAAGTTTCAGACGCGGTCATGTGACGCGCTGTGAGGTGAGGGGGGGTTAACTGGCTCTTGTGTATATGTGCGGGGTTGCACGCACACAGACACCTCGTGCCTCCCGGGACCGCTGCCCCTGTGGTAGGTCAGGGCCCTGCAGCGGGGAAGAGCTGCTTGTCCTCAGAATGGCATGGGAGCCTGCAAGGAGGAACATTATCAGCAGCAGCAGAGTGCCACCACCAATATGTCTGA
Source organism: Bufo bufo (assembly GCF_905171765.1). Lineage (NCBI taxonomy): Eukaryota > Metazoa > Chordata > Amphibia > Anura > Bufonidae > Bufo > Bufo bufo. Next base: position 186,551,082 of record NC_053397.1, on the reverse strand, counting down.
CCCTAAGGCATGCCTCTTCTGTCCAATGCCACTTAGTGCCCCACACAGTAATTCTATTCCCTTAGTGCCCCCACACAGAAGTTATACCCCCTTAGTGCCCACACAGTAGTTATACCCCCTTAGTGCCCATACAGTAGTTATACCCCCTTAGTGCCCCCACACAGTAGTTATACCCCCTTAGTGCCCCCACACAGAAGTTATACCCCCTTAGTGCCCCCACACAAAAGTTATACCCCCTTAGTGCCCCCACACAGTAGTTATACCCCCTTAGTGCCCCCACACAGAAGTTAAACCCCCTTAGTGCCCCCACACAGAAGTTATACCCCCCTTAGTGCCCCCACACAGAAGTTATACCCCCCTTAGTGCCCCCACACAGTAGTTATAACCCTTTAGTGCCCCCACACAGTAGATATACCCCTTAGTGCCCCCACACAGTAGTTATACCCCCCTAGTGCCCCCACACAGTAGATATACCCCCTTAGTGCCCCCACACAGTAATTATACCCCCTTAGTTCCCCCACACAGTAATTATACCCCCGTAGTGCCCTATACAGTAGATTTACCCCTTAGTGCCCCCATACAGTAGATTTACCCCTTAGTGCCCCCATACAGTAGATTTACCCCTTAGTGCCCCCATACAGTAGATTTACCCCTTAGTGCCCCCATACAGTAGATTTACCCCTTAGTGCCCCCATACAGTAGATTTACCCCTTAGTGCCCCCATACAGTAGTTATACCCCTTAGTAACCCACACAGTAGCTATGCTCCCCATACAGTAGTTATGCCCCCTTAGTGCCCCGCACAGTAATTATACCCCCTTAGTGCCCCCACACAGTAGTTATACCTCCCTTAGTGCCCCCACACAGTAGTTATTACCCCCTTAGTGCCCCCACACAGTAGATATACCCCTTAGTGCCCCCACACAGTAGTTATACCCCTTAGTGACCCACACAGTAGTTATACCCCCTTAGTGCCCCCACACAGTAATTATACCCCCTTAGTGCCCCCACACAGTAGTTATACCCCTTAGTGACCCACACAGTAGTTATACCCCCTTTGTGCCCCTACACAGTAGATTTACCCCTTAGTGACCCCACACAGTAGTTATACCCCTTAGTGACCCCACACAGTAATTATACCCCCTTAGTGCCCCCACACAGTAATTATACCCCCTTAGTGCCCCCACACAGTAGTTATACCCCCTTAGTGCCCCCACACAGTAGTTATACCCCCTTAGTGCCCCCACACAGTAGATATACCCCTTAGTGCCCCACACAGTAGTTATACCCCTTAGTGACCCACACAGTAGTTATACCCCCTTAGTGCCCCCACACAGTAGTTATACCCCCTTAGTGCCCCCACACAGTAGTTATACCCCCTTAGTGCCCCCACACAGTAGTTATACCCCCTTAGTGCCCCCACACAGTAGTTATACCCCCTTAGTGCCCCCACACAGTAGATATACCCCTTAGTGCCCCACACAGTAGTTATACCCCCTTAGTGCCCCCACACAGTAGTTATACCCCCTTAGTGCCCCCACACAGTAGTTATACCCCTTAGTGACCCACACAGTAGTTATACCCCCTTAGTGCCCCCACACAGTAGTTATACCCCCTTAGTGCCCCCACACAGTAGTTATACCCCTTAGTGACCCCACACAGTAATTATACCCCCTTAGTGCCCCCACACAGTAGATATACCCCTTAGTGCCCCACACAGTAGTTATACCCCTTAGTGACCCACACAGTAGTTATACCCCCTTAGTGCCCCCACACAGTAATTATACCCCCTTAGTGTCCCCACACAGTAGTTATACTCCCTCAGTGCCCCCACACAGTAGTTATACCCCCTTAGTGCCCCACACAGTAGTTATACCCCTTAGTGACCCACACAGTAGTTATACCCCCTTAGTGCCCCCACACAGTAGTTATACCCCCTTAGTGCCCCCACACAGTAAATATACCCCTTAGTGCCCCACACAGTAGTTATACCCCTTAGTGACCCACACAGTAGTTATACCCCCTTAGTGCACCCACACAGTAATTATACCCCCTTAGTGTCCCCACACAGTAGTTATACTCCCTCAGTGCCCCCACACAGTAGTTATACCCCCTTAGTGCCCCAACACAGTAATTATACCCCCTTAGTGCCCCCACACAGTAGATTTACCCCTTAGTGCCTCCACACAGTAGTTATACCCCCTTAGTGCCCCCACACAGTAGTTATACCCCCTTAGTGCCCCCACACAGTAATTATACCCCCTTAGTGCCCACACACAGTAGTTATACCCCCTTAGTGCCCCCACACAGTAATTATACCCCCTTAGTGCACCCACACAGTAGCTATGCTCCCCATACAGTAGTTATGCCCACTTAGTGCCCCCACACAGTAATTATACTCACTTAGTCCCCCCTAGTTATGCCCCTTAGTGACCCACACAGTAGTTATACCCCTTAGTAACCCACACAGTAGCTATGCCCCCCATACAGTAGTTACGCCCCCGTAGTGCCCCCGCACAGTAATTTTACCCCCTTAGTGCCCCCACACAGTAGATTTACCCCTTAGTGCCCCCACACAGTAATTATACCCCCTTAGTGCCCCCACACAGTAATTATACCCCCTTAGTGCCCCCACACAGTAGATTTACCCCTTAGTGCCCACACACAGTAGTTATACCCCCTTAGTGCCCCCACACAGTAATTATACCCCCTTAGTGCACCCACACAGTAGCTATGCTCCCCATACAGTAGTTATGCCCACTTAGTGCCCCCACACAGTAATTATACTCCCTTAGTGCCCCCCTAGTTATGCCCCTTAGTGACCCACACAGTAGCTATGCCCCCATACAGTAGTTATGCCCCCTTAGTGCCCCCACAGTAATTATACCCCCTTAGTGCCCCCACACAGTAATTATACCCCTTTAGTGCCCCCACACAGTAATTATACCCCTTTAGTTCCCCCACACAGTAATTATACCCCCGTAGTGCCCCCACACAGTAATTATACCCCCGTAGTGCCCCCATACAGTAGATTTACCCCTTAGTGCCCCCACACAGTAGTTATACCCCTTAGTAACCCACACAGTTGCTATGCCCCCCATACAGTAGTTGTGCCCCCGCACAGTAATTATACCCCCTTAGTGCCCCCACACAGTAGTTATGCCCCATTAGTGCCCCCTTCACTATGGGGAAAGATTGATGTCTCAGGGTCCCTATGGAGGTATATACCGGCTGTTGGGCGACAAAAAAACGTTGCATGCAACAGTTTTTGTCCAGCCGAAAACCGCCATTTATCGTGGAAATCAGCCGGATCACCACCAGACCTCATTACAGTCAGTGGGGATCCGGCGGTGAAGTAGAGGATGTGGCAGGCCGCTCTGTGCCAGAACCACCTGATCAAGGCCTTAGTTGGCCATAGCAGCAATCAGATTCCTCGTTCTAGCGATTGCTGGGGGTCTCAGCAGTCAAGACCTCCACCGATCAAAACTTTTGATATATGAAATGTGTTGGAGCAACATGGAATAATTGTATCGATTCCTGGGAACCAGAGCATTAAACCCCCTTTATATTCTATGTATCCACTCCCAGAGGCTGATTGTGAGGGTCTCCCTCTCTGGAGCCCCCACCACTACCCCATAGATCCACCATGGTTGTGCTTGCCTTCCTTGTTAGCTCCACATAAAAAGCTGACTACTGAAATCGACTGATATCCCTGATATACACTGCTCCTAATATACAGTCCTGAGCCGCATGCTACATATCAGTCCTTACAGGGAAGGTTCTAGTATCTTATAGCTTTAGCAAAACAAGAATTTAATTTCCAGTCAATGTTAAGTCTATAAAATATTGTTTAGTGCATAAAAAGCCATTAAATGGAGTGCAACAAACATAACAATTGTACAATATTGCATTTTATATACATGTTTATACTTATAGGGGTTCTGCAGTTTTTTTTTAACTGTTGATCTATCCTCTGGATAGATCATCAGCATCTGATCGGTGGGGGTCCGACCCCCGCACCCCCGCCGATCAGCTGTTCAAGAAGGCAGTGGCGCTGGCAGTAGTGCCCGGCCTTCTCGCCGTTTACCGCAGGCACAGTGACGTCACGACTAGTATCAATGACCTGGGCGCAGCTAAGCTCTGTTCACTTGAATGGACCAGGCCAGCGATACTAGTCGTGACGTCACTGGGCCTACGGTAAACAGCGAGAAGGCCGGGCACTATTGCCAGCGCCACTGCCTTCTTGAACAGCTGATCGGCGGGGGTGTCGGGTGTCGGAACCCCGCCGATCAGATGCTGATGATCTATCCAGAGGATAGATCATCAGTTTAAAAAAAACTGTAATAACCCCTTTAAATGTCCAATATTCTAAATATTACCACCTATGTGTTCTTTCAGACCATGATTTCAGGTTGGCTATATGCTTGCTTATACACTCACCTAAAGAATTATTAGGAACACCATACTAATACGGTGTTGGACCCCCTTTTGCCTTCAGAACTGCCTTAATTCTACGTGGCATTGATTCAACAAGGTGCTGATAGCATTCTTTAGAAATGTTGGCCCATATTGATAGTATAGCATCTTGCAGTTGATGGAGATTTGAGGGATGCACATCCAGGGCACGAAGCTCCCGTTCCACCACATCCCAAAGATGCTCTATTGGGTTGAGATCTGGTGACTGTGGGGCCATTTTAGTACAGTGAACTCATTGTCATGTTCAAGAAACCAATTTGAAATGATTCAAGCTTTATGACATGATGCATTATCCTGCTGGAAGTAGCCATCAGAGGATGGATACATGTTCTCATTCTGTTTACGCCAAATTCGGACTCTACTAGGGGTGCACCGAAATGAAAATTCTGGTCCGAAACCGAAACCGAAAATTCAGGATGCCCTTGACCGAAAACCGAAACCGAAACTGCCTTTTTGCCCAAATACTTTTAAAATACTTTTTTTTTAATGATTTTATTAATAATTCTTTTTCATGAATGAAATTCATCTGTGGGTGGCGCTGTTATGGAGAGGGGGATCTGTGGGTGGCGCTGTTATGGAGAGGGGGATCTGTGGGTGGCGCTATGGAGAGGGGGATCTGTGGGTGGCGCTGTTATGGAGAGGGGGATCTGTGGGTGGCGCTGTTATGGAGAGGGGGATCTGTGGGTGGCGCTGTTATGGAGAGGGGGATCTGTGGGTGGCGCTGTTATGGAGAGGGGGATCTGTGGGTGGCGCTGTTATGGAGAGGGGGATCTGTGGGTGGCGCTGTTATGGAGAGGGGGATCTGTGGGTGGCGCTGTTATGGAGAGGGGGATCTGTGGGTGGCGCTGTTATGGAGAGGGGGATCTGTGGGTGGCGCTGTTATGGAGAGGGGGATCTGTGGGTGGCGCTGTTATGGAGAGGGGGATCTGTGGGTGGCGCTGTTATGGAGAGGGGGATCTGTGCACTGTTATGGAAAGGGGATATGTGCACTGTTATGGGCATAACAGTGCACAGATCCCTTTCCCCATAACAGTGCACAGATCCCTTTCCCCATAACAGTGCACAGATCCCTTTCCCCATAACAGTGCACAGTTCCCCCCTCCCCATAGCAGTGCCATAGACCGATCCCTCTACCCATAACAGCCCCGGCCCTGCTGCTCACAGCATCACTCACTGCATTTTTACCTTACAATCGTGACGCTCCAGTAACAACTCTGCAGGCAGAGCGGAGGGCGGCGTAACGTCACTTACTCACGTGACGCACCTGCTCCGCCTCCTTCATTCATAAAGTGGGCGGAGCAGGCGCGTCACGTGAGTAAGTGACGTTACGCCGGCCTCCGCTCTGCCTGCAGAGTTGTTAGTTACTGGAGCCTCACGATTGTAAGGTAAAATAAAGATGCAGTGACAAAGTAAACCGCCCGCCCGCAGATGGTGGGTGACAAATCCCACACCCCATATTTTCGGCCGATATGTAACAATATCGGCCGAAGTGGATTAGGTGCATTTTCGGCCGATATTTTCGGCTGCCGGAATTTCGGTGCACCCCTAGACTCTACCATTTGAATGTCTCAACAGAAATCGAGACTCATCAGACCAGGCAACATTTTTCCAGTCTTCAACAGTCCAATTTTGGTGAGCTCGTGCAGATTGTAGCCTCTTTTTCCTATTTGTAGTGGAGATGAGTGGTACCCGGTGGGGTCTTCTGCTGTTGTAGCCCATCCGCCTCAAGGTTGTGCGTGTTGTGGCTTCACAAATGCTTTGCTGCATACCTCGGTTGTAACGAGTGGTTATTTCAGTCAACGTTGCTCTTCTATCAGCTTGAATCAGTCGACCCATTCTCCTCTGACCTCTAGCATCCACAAGGCATTTTTGCCCACAGGACTGCCGCATACTGGATGTTTTTCCCTTTTCACACCATTCTTTGTAAACCCTAGAAATGGTTGTGCGTGAAAATCCCAGTAACTGAGCAGATTGTGAAATACTCAGACCGGCCCGTCTGGCACCAACAACCATGCCACGCTCAAAATTCCTTAAATCACCTTTCTTTCCCATTCTGACATTCAGTTTGGAGTTCAGGAGATTGTCTTGACCAGGAGCACCCCCCTAAATGCATTGAAGCAACTGCCATGTGATTGGTTGACTAGATAATTGCATTAATGAGAAATAGAACAGGTGTTCCTAATAATTCTTTAGGTGAGTGTGTATTAGGGCTGCACGATATGGGAATTTTGTGCGATTGCGATTAGGGCCCTAAAAATTGCGATAACGATATGCGATGTGATATTTTAAGGGAATTGTGCTAGAGATCTATTTGCTTGGATTTTCAAGGCAAAAGCACACAGAAATTACTGCTAATGCTGAAATGTAGTTATGCTTAACTCAAGAACTGAAATGCACAGTGTTTTTCAAAATAAAACATCTTTTACTAAAGTAAATAACATATTTGCATTACTGCAAAAGTACAAAATACAAAACTTGCCATTTTCTTAATAGCACTGCACAGAACAGATAAACAGAATAAATAGAAGAACATTTGTTCATTAAAATAACGACTTGCCTCCAGCCCCTCCTCCCTCCCCGCACTGTAACTGATGTATCGCCGGCCGCGCTGTGCAACATAGCGGCCGGCGATACATCCGTGTCAGCCACGTAAAAAGTCAACCATCGCTTTATAAGACGCACTGCCATTTCCCCCCCACTTTTGGGGGGAAAAAAGTTTGTCTTATAAAGCGAAAAATATGGTAATACAATTGCAGCATTTTTGGGTCTGCCAATTGGCGATTGCGATATGGCGATTTATTGCTATTGCTTTGGCGATATATTGTGCAGGCCTAGTGTGTGTGTATATATATATATATAACCCAAAAACGGAACAGCACCTCCAGAGACAATCGCAGGTGCAAGCTACCAAGCAACAATGTAGAAAAACAAAAAAAGTAGCAGCACACTACTAAATGCACTAAGAATGGGTGAACAGGTGAATGTGTGAACAGGGTCAAATACATGACTCCAATACTTACTATTAAGCGGGGAAGAAGCTCTTTGCGCATATAATTGATCAAAAATATGTCGGGCCCATCTACCAGACGTCAAGGTGGCTTCTCATCAGATGGGACCTACTCTAACACGGAGTGTCCAGCTCCATTGTTACTCTGATTAAAAGCACCAGGGGGTGCATTAGTAGTGTGCTGCTACTTTTTTTTGTTTTCCTACATTGTTGCTTGGTAGCTTGCACCTGAGATTCTCTGGAGGTACTATTCCGTTTTTTGGTTATATGTATATTATAGAGGAATAGGCCACCTCTTTGGAACTTAACACTCCCCGCCCACCCCCTGGTGCTTTTAATCAGAGTAACAATGGAGCTGGACACTCCGTGTTAGAGTAGGTCCCATCTGATGAGAAACGACCTTGACGTCTGGTAGATGGGCCCGACATATTTTTGATCAATTATATGCGCAAAGAGCTTCTTCCCCGCTTAATAGTAAGTATTGGAGTCATGTATTTGACCCTGTTCACACATTCTTAGTGCATTTAGTAGTGTGCTGCTACTTTTTTTGTTTTAATCTCTCTCTCTCTCTCTCTCTCTCTCTCTCTCTCTCTCTCTCTATATATATATATATATATATATATATATATATATATATATATATGATTTCAGGTAGACATGTGCTCCACCAGCTAATGGACAGGTTCTCCAGAGGTCCCTCCTCATGCCCAAATGCTGGCGTACAGGATAGTCTTTGGATAGATGAGCCTTCAAGCTATGAATAGCTAGTTCCACCTATGGAAAAAAAAAAAAATCTTCATGTGACAGGCTCGTGATGGCATGGTTCTCCATGTTTGGAGAGTCTGAAGAGGTTCGTTTGTGCAGCACTTTACTACAATTTCATCTTTTACCATGCCCAATGTATGTGGGTTTTCTTACATGTCTTGCATTTCTGATTTGTCTTGATATTCTTAGACTTTTTAGTATGATTCTCATGATAGATGAGATGATTGAGAAGATGGTCACCTAGACAATTCCTTGTGCAGAGTAGTATAAAGGCAGTGCAAAATGTGGTGTGTGTCCTCAGAGCATCATGCATGATTCACATTTTGGGTGTTAGGATGCCAGTAATTCCTGCATGGGCGGCTTCTCTCAGTTTACTTCTGAGTCCCGTTCTGGAGATAGGAGTGGGTGCTAGAGGTGGAAACTGCACCTATCCGACACTGATGGCATATCCTAGTGATATGCCATCAATATCTGAGATGGGCCAACCTCCCTAAGGCTCTTTTACGTGCACTGACTTACCAGGTAATTATTGGGAACAAAGCTTTCATTCCCCGATAATTTCCTGCTCGTCTGAGAAGGTGAGACCTGCATTTACCGTATTTTTCATCCCATAAGACGCACCTAGGTTTTAGAGGGGGACAATAAGAAAAAAATATTTTTCATGACACCTCAGGTCAATCCACCAATCAGACCCCCAATGTTAATAAGACCCCAATCAGACCTCAGCTCAGACCCCCAATCAGACCTCAGCTCAGACCCCCAATCAGACCTCAGCTCAGACCCCAATGTAAATGACCCCCAATCAGACCTCAGATAAGAGCCCCATGCCTCATATATGCCCCCAGTAGTCCCATATATGCCCCCAGTAGACCCATATATGCCCCCAGTAGTCCCATATATGCCCCCAGTAGCCCCATATATGCCCCCAGTAGCCCCATATATGCCCCCAGTAGCCCCATATATGCCCCCAGTAGCCCCATATATGCCCCCAGTAGCCCCATATATGCCCCCAGTAGCCCCATGTATGCCCCCAGTAGCCCCATGTATGCCCCCAGTAGCCCCATGTATGCCCCCAGTAGCGCCATATATGCCCCCAGTAGCGCCATATATGCCCCCAGTAGCCCCATATATGCCCCCAGTAGTCTCTCTTCAGCCCCCAGTAGCCACATATATGCCCCTAGCAATGTCCATCAGCCTCATAGGAAATAAAATAAAAAAAAACACTCATCTTTCCTGCTCCGGACGCCGCTGCTCCTCACCTCCCGCTCTTGGTCTTCCTCCTCTTCCGTCTGCTGTGCCCCGGCGCGCACAGCGTGAGGTCACAGCACTCTCTTACACTGTGCGCAGCCACTGCACAGCCGAGGACCAGGAAGCGGTGAGTACAGAGCCTTCACCGCTTCCCGGTCTCCGGTACTAATGAAGCGCTTCATTAGTATTCACCCCATAAGACGCAGGGGCATTTCCCCCCCACTTTTTTGGGGGGGGGAAATGCGTCTTATGGGGCGAAAAATACGGTACATGCAGCAATCATCTCCTCTGTATGGAGATCAGTAGTTGCTTTGGTGATTGCTCGTCCCCATAGAGAATCATTGTTTCTGGGCAGCGGATTGCGGAGCTACTGCTGTGGCAATGCTTTCATCTGCTCTGGTGATCTGTGGTGATCTTTACACGGGGCCTTTGAAAAGTGCTGAGAAGTGTGAAATGTGCAAATAATGTTTGTGACTTTTTTAATAGGACGGCCATACAGTTGAATTCAGGAGGGCACCTGTGGTCGCCAGCCAGATGCATAATTACCTGATTCAACTAGCGTTAAAGGGGTTGTCTCATCCCAGACAATGGGGGCATATCACAAGGATATACCCCCATTGTCTTATAGGTGCGGGTACCACCGCTGGGACCTGCACCTATATCGGGAACAGAGCCCCGCAAAGTGGTGGCTGGAGGACTCTGATCCGGTCACCACCAAGCCCCCATAGAAGTGAATGGGAACGCACCGTGCATGACCGGCCACCGCTCCCATTCAATTCTATGGGCCTGACGGAAATAGCCTTATTTTTGACGGCCCCATAGAAATGAATGGAGGGTGATTGCGCACTTTCTGAGCTCCGTTCTCAATTTAGGTGCAGGTCCCGCAGCCTATGAGACATCGGTGGCATATCCTGGCCATATGCCCCCATTGTCTGAGATGAGAATAACCCTTTAATCAATGCTGAGCGCATCAGATCCTTATATACCCGGATGTTGGCCATGGGGAGGGCTCGGGTGGCCCCAGTGCATTGGCCCTCCAGGAAATATCCCTGTAGGGTCTGTGGCCAGCCTGCCCCTGCCTGTCATCCACAGAACAAGCATATAACATGGGGAATTCTTTCCTTTTGATTCTTCCAAAATCTCTTTTCTACACGCCAGGTGACTCGCTGTTTGACCAAGTGAATCATTCTCATATAAGGGGTGGTGTTCGTGCATTACTGGATTTTTCCCTTACAAAACATATATTTTTTTTTAAAATGACCATCAAAAAGCAATCCACGATTTGAAGCTCCTCGGTCATCGCCGCACAGCTCCGAGGTACATAACACCATCCTTTAATTTTATGAGCAGCTAATCTTTGTCTGAGCTACAAGGGGATAAACAATGCTGTGCTGTCGGATCAGAGTGGGAACTAATTTAAGCCCGTCAGGCGACAGCCTGATGCACAGTAGGGGCCTGACAGGCAAGTAGTGTTCATAGCCACCAACAGTACAAAATACGGGAAGACTGGGGCCAAACACTGAGGAGAAGAACATTCACTCTATTGTTCTTAATTTCTCTGTAAATTTTACATTCTGGAAATGGAACAGTTCCAACATACGAAAGACAAGAGTAAGGCCTCTTTCACAGGGGCGTCCTGGATTTGCTCCGGATGCGTCTCGGGTGCATTGCAGGAAACCCGCGCGAGTGCGCACGCAATTTCAATCAGTTTTGCACGCGCGTGATAAAAAACTGAATGTGGTACCCGGACCCGAACTTCTTCACTGAAGTTCGGGTTTGGGCTCGGTGTTGTGTAGATGTTATTATTTTCCCTTATAACATGGTTATAGGAATGCTTAATACAGAATGCTTACAAAAATGTCGATTGAGGGGTTAAAAAAAATATATAAAATAACTCACCTCATCTACTTGATCGCGCAGCCGGCATCGTCTTCTTTCTTCTTCTTTCAGGACCTGCAAAAGGACCTTTGATGACGTAATCTTCTATCTTCCTTCAGCAGGACCTGCGCTGATGTCATCAAAGGTCCTTTTGCAGGTCCTGAAAGAAGACGATGTCGGCTGCGTGATCAAGTGGATGAGGTGAGGTCATTTTTATTTATATTTTTAACCCCTCAATGGACATTTTACTAAGCATTCTGTATTAAGAATGCTATTATTTTCCCTTATAACCATGTTATAAGGGAAAATAATACTTTAATGGGGTCCGGGGTTGCTCATCACTATCATCTCCTAGCAACCATGCGGGAAAATCGCACCGCATCTGCACTTGTTTGCAATTTTCACACAGACCCATTCACTTTTCTATGGGGCCTGCGTTGCGTGAAAAACGCAGAATATAGAACATGCTGCGATTTTCACGCAACGCACAAGTGATGCGTGAAAATCACCGCTCATCTGCACAGCCCCATTGAAGTGAATGGGTCAAGATTCAGCGCGGGTGCAATGCGTTCACCTCACGCATTGCACCCGCGCGGAAAACTCGCCCGTGTGAAAGGGGCCTAAGGCTGCCCACTGACATCGCATTCTGCCTTGGTGGTCTCCCTTGTTTTTAGGGGGGATCCAAGGCAATCTAATAAATACATGATCCCTTTGCATAAGAACAGTCCCAGCTCCAACATCTCCCTCCATGTAATAATGTCTGAATGAATGTCAAATTTGAACATGGAAAACCTTTTTAAAGGGCTTGTCCTGTTTCAGGAGGAAACCAGGCAGCCTGTGCGATCCGCCTGCAGTAAAGAATGGATCGTTGCCTTTTGCCATTGCTCCGTCTCTCACGGCAGAGCTCTGTTTACCCGGCTGCAGCAGTGATGTCACATCAACAATATGTGATGCTGCAGCCAATCACTAGCCTCTTTGATGCACTTCTGAGGCCAGTGATTGACTGCAGCGGTCAAATGTTGTCGACTTGATGTCACCACTGCAGCTGGGTAAACAGAGCCTCGCTGAGAGAACCGAAGCAACGGAGCTGGATCTGCAGGGTAGGTGACAATCTATTCTTCACTGTAGGCGGATCGCATGTCTTGTCCGGTTTCCTCCTGAAACAGGACAACCCCTTTAAAAAGAATGGTATTCCCTATAATATATCACCTCTGTAGAATCCTTTCTCATAAATCTGTGTTGTTCCATGCCTCTGTTATTGCTCCTAGAAATTTGGAAATAAATTGCCACCTGTGTAATACCAGATTGGGGGGGTGTCACTGCACACTTGCACGCCATCCACTCCATTCAGCAAGGGAAATGGAAACACCCAGTTGGCAATTTATACATACTATTCTAGGAGGAATAACAGAGGAATGGCACCATGCCGAGCCCAAGTGCTCCAGAATTGTTATTTTATGGGGAATATGAGTTTTTACTAAAGCACACGTGTCAGGCCCTCTTTAAGACGCTGTGCTTGTGTAATATTGCCGGTAAGAGGGCGTCTGCGTTAATACTTTCACTCATGACCCACAAGATTACAGAGCACTGAAAATAAATCCTCATGAACACTACAGGAAAAATCTGTGTGGTTCGGAAGGACAACAGGGTAGCTTTGGTCGGACGTGGAGAGTGTGTCATTGCGGTGTCATGAGAGTTACGTGGCTTGTGTGTGCGAAGAACCAGTCTGGACAGAGCACTTCCCGGCCTCAGCTGCTCTTTCCCAAAATAACCGTTCTGCGGCGGAGGGGGGAGGTGGGGGGGGGGGGGGCGAGAGACAAAGACACGGCACAGAGCTGCATTATCATCTCCACATGGGGGGAGGGCGATAGGTGTCCACAAAAGGGAAACGTCTTTAAGTGTCTTTCTGTTGACATAGGTGCCACAGACAAACACGCCCGCGTGAGCATACGTTTACTGACACTATGCATCTCAAAGGGTACATCTATTGGACAACGAAAAGTGTCATGTAATTGCCCTAGAAATAGCTGAACTGTCTGAGCTCTGGCGGATTCTGTCCATCTGCAAGCAGAAGACACCCCCCAAAAAAATAAAATAATAATAATAATTGTCAAAGTAATCCCTGTCACAATGGGTGACAACCATTTAGACATATGTAAACAAACAGTGCGACTGCTTCCCCTCCTCAGCTGTAGTTCCCGAGACCACTGAACCCAATCATCTAAATGTGTATGGGAATCTCCCCGATATTGGGGGTGGGCCAGAGGGATTGGATTTCAACATGCCCGATTCTTTATCCTCGCGGGAGATATGCCACAACCAGAGGTGTCTGCAGCTGATCTATCCCCTCTCCCCTTTTAGAACACATGCACACTCGGCCAGAAAAATAAAAAATAAGTTAAAAATTTTTTCTTTCTAGAAATAGCGCCACTCTAGTCCATGGGCTGTATGTGTTATTGTAGCTCAGACTTTTTCAAGTGAACAAGGTTGAACTGCAATACCCATTGCAGCCTGTGGATAAAAGTGGCGCTGTATCTGGGAAACAGTTTTTATTTTATTTTGTTTATAGGAGTTATTTTTTGGAGTCCTATAGCGGTGAATGGAGAGCGCACCGCACATCCACAACCACCTCTCCTTTCACCTCTATGGGGCCAGTGTTCGGCTATTTTTGGAATTCCCATAGAGGCAAATGGAGGGTGGCCACACTTCCCCTCGTTCTGGAGAGAGATGTGGGTCCCAGTGGTGGGACCCGCACCTATCTGACATTGTTGCCACATCCTCATCAACGTCTCAGATGGGAATATCCCTTTAATTACAGCTTTAGGCCCCATACACATCACCATATGTATATGGCGGCCGGCAAAACGCAGATCCGTAAAAAAAATAAGGATGACGTCTGTGTTGCATCCTCTTTTTTTTTTTTTTAAAAACAATGCCTATTCTTGTCCGCAAAACGGACACGAATAGGACATGTTCTATCTTTTTTGCGGAATGGACATACAGATGTGGACAGCCCCATTGACATGAATGGGTCTGCAAAAAAATGCGGAATGGATGTGGACCAAAAATACGGTCGTGTGAATGGGGCCTTACGCTATTTTGGTGGGTTCGGCCAACCATTTATTTAGTACGGGGGCCTCTCGACTTTTCCCTAACAGCATAGACGTCGAGGGGGAAAGAAGGATCGGGTATTTTGGATTTCAACATAACCCAAGTCCTTTTGTTCTTGGGCAGATATGAGGCCACAACAGATGTCTGGCATTGGTATACAGCTCCATAAAAACACATGCATGCTCGGCTGAGCTGAGCAGGAAAGGGGGGGGGGTAGATAGCTGTACAGGGATTCAGCTGACGGCTATCTGAAGTGTATGGGCAGCGACTAGATGAATCACGCCATCTTTACGGTTCGGATGGGAGTGGAGAGTCTGTAGTTGCAGTTGTAGATCGATGTTGGCAGAAGCGTAGCACAGCAGTGTGACCGGCGCATCGACGTGCCTAGGATTTTAGTATGCAGAATAGATCTCTGTGCTTTCAGAAGCTTCAGAACCAGCAGGTTACTGAGAAAATTGCGGCTGCCCTGTTCTCTCTGCGTGCGAGGTCTGCACCCCCCTTGGCATTCTGCCTGTACCTGCATCATTGGGGCTCAGGTGGTAGGTGCACTGAAGTCTGAGGCTGGTGCTCAGCTGGGTGCACACCAGGACGGGGAGAATTTATACATCCAACCTTCAGTAAATTTCGACCCAGATTTTCTGGCAAAGAGAGAGAGAGAGAGGTAGAGACAGATCTGCAAGCAGCATGTGGCTTCAGCAGCTCCTCATTAGCACATTTTTCTTGTTGATAAGTCTTGGTTCCTGCCTGAATGAAGCATTGACCGGTCTGTCCCTGGAGCCCTCTGCAGCAGACACTGCACACTCCAACCTCAGGGCAAAAGCAGCGAAATTATAATCATGTTCTCCCACCCAACCCCCCATCCCTCCGCATAACAATGAGAGCAGCAGCCAGCCAGGGAGAGATTAATGGCTTCCCCGCACAGCCCATTCCCCATGTCTTGGCCGGTGTCACTTCTACAATAAAGCCATAGTCTAGAGACATCCACACACATTAACTCCTTAGCAACCAGGGTCTAGAAATGCGCCGCTGCCGCCAATGCGACATGAACTATACGTGATTAGATCACTAGTCGGAAAACCTAAGGCAGTAAGGTGTGAATTCGGTAAAATACCAGAATATATATATATATATATATATATATATATATATATATATATATTTAACGTCTGTAGCAAACACCAGCCTTTTATTTACACAATACATTTTCCAAGTTATAAATAATTTATAAAAAAACTAATTTTTCTATTTTTTCATGTTAGCCAGTACTATATAACCCGGTACACCCGTCACATCTTCTATGGACCAGGACATAGTTGTCGTAAACTTTTTACTGTTTTTCTAGGGACTAAAGCTAGCCAAACCTTCCGTGCACATGCATGCTCAGCTCTCCCGAGCATGCGCATGTTGTGACTGTGCAGAGGGAAGAAAGACACCTCTTATCTCTCCAAGAAACAAAGGATCGGGTAGATGAAATCCAGCATGCCTGATGCTTGTCTCCCCTGAACTTAGCCATTGGGCGAGGGTCCGAGGATGCCATACACATCTGATGGTCATCAGAACTACTTCTCCAACAGAGATTGGATGTGTATGGCCAGCTTAGGCTAGTTTCACATATGGGGTAAGAGAGCTGGCGGGCTGTTCCAGCAGAAAACAGAGCCTGTTCGAGGTTTCTGGATCCAGCATTGCCAGACGCTACCGAAATGCCCACCGACCCCATTAACTTTAATTGTGTTCAGTGGAGGTGCGGCCACTACCTGGCAAATATGCTGACAATCAGCCGGACAAGAATCACTGCACACTGGGTCGTGGCTGGATCTCTCCGCCGGACCCCATTATAGTTATTGGGGCCAGGGGGCATTCCAATACCGTCCGGTAATGCCCGATAAAGAGACTGTTCTCTGCCTGAAAAACCTGCCAGATTCTGCAGCCTTAGGCCTCTTGCACACGGCTATTGTTCCGCGCATTAGAGACCACGATTTGTGGTCCCCAATGCATGGGCACCATCCGTGCGGCTGCTGCGACGGATCCAGACCCATTCAACTTGAATGGGTTCGTGATCCGTCCGCACCGCAAAAAAATAGAACTAATTCTATTTTTTGGCGGTGCGGAGGCACGGAGTGGTTCCGTGCCTCTGTTCCACACCACAGCTCCGGATTGCGGACCTATTCATGTGAATGGGTCTGCATCCGTAATGCGGTGAGCACACGGCTGTTTGCAGGCCACGGTTGGCAACGGCTGTGTGCATGAGGCCTTAGGCTACGTTCACATCTCCAGCAGGTAAATCTGGTAGGATGTAGCTGGACACCAGCACACACTGCCAGGAACCACCGGATCCCCATTGACTATGGTGGGATCCGGCAGGTTTCCAACATAAATGCCTGCATTCTTCTAGACAAATACTGCTGCTTGCATCTGTATTTGTCTGGCAGTAAACCACTGGATCCCATCATAGTTATTGGGGATCTGGAGATGCGTGGTGGTGTCCGGCTATACCACATATGGTAGCTCGGTTATCCTGTTCCTCTGCCGGACGGACTACAGGATTTACCTGCTGGCCTTAATGGTTGCAGCTTGCAGGAGACATTTCACATTGCGAATCCCCCACACCATCCCTTCCTATGGCCAGAATACAGATTTACTGCAGTGCAACACTGTCCTGTGAACAGATGGCATCTTCTAATGTCCGCACAGAAGATAACTGCAGGCCTGGCCAGTGCCTCACCCATGATTTGACACTCATCCTTTCCAATACGACATTGCTTTTGACTGGGAGGGTGTCACACAAATGACATCAACTTTGCATATTTGTCGTATTACAAAAAAAAAACGAAGGCCCATTTTGGGCCTTTCTCCATTATACACAGAACTTCACTGTTGTTGCAACCATTCCCAATGAGGATACTTTTATATAAACCTGCTTCACCAAATTATCATAAAAGCCTGGCATCGCTTTGCTAGAATCTTTTCGGATGCGACCACGCGGCGTGGCCATGATCTGGTCAAGAACCGCACGGCCAATTAGGCTGCACCTGCCTGATATTTAACTAATGAAGACTGCACTGTATAGGCTGTCTGGATTCTTAATGGCCGCACGGGACCTTCAGTACCACATGGCCGTTGAGAATTCAGATCGCCTCTACAGTGGAGCACCGCCCTACTCTTCATAAAGACGAGACCAAGAGGTGACGGTGTCGGACCCTCGCCGATCTGGTGCCTATACTGAGGATAGATCATCAATATAAAACCCCTGCACAACCCCTTTAAAAGGAGTTATCCCATGATTAATATAAAAAATTAAAATCAGACATCATATAATCCATGATCATCTCTGCCTAACAAAGATAGAACCAGCCCTGTAAGAACCCTGGTCATGAGTAAGATCAGTGATCGAAACGCGTTGACGTCCTGTAATATGCACAGTGGAGTGATTTAACGCATATAGATCATGGTTTCATCTCAGAGCCCTGTTTGATTTCTTGTGGATTCTCTGCGCAGATGGAGCGTGACCCGTGCGGTGGACATTACCCTTTGTATACCGCGCAGCGGTATTTGTCCGACCGGTTCTTGGCATATTTGCAGGGTTGCAGCCAGATCTTCGTCGGTCCCCATTATAGTAAATTGGACCGGTGGGCATTCAGTCAGCGTCCGGCAGGATCCAGAGAGCTCTGGCAGGCTGTTCTCTACCGGAACTGCCTGTCGGAGCTGTCAGACGCTAGTGCAAAACTAGCCTTACCTAATATCGCAACACTTGGAAAGTGAGCTATTTACTGTCCTCGGGTTATAGACGTTCAGCCCAGGTGTTTGTGTCTTTAGAAAATGTTTGACCTTTCAACAATTACAATTGAGATACTTTACTGCGTGTGTCATTCCTGGAACGTGTTTTATTGGCCACAGATAAGGTAAGTGAGGTCACCTACTGTGCTCTTACTCCAGTGCAACTGTTCATAGACTTGAGACTGAAACTGGCAGATTGTCGACCCATTGTTGGGCCAACCATAACATTACCAACGCTTCCAACCATGCTCTCAAAATCTTTGGATAGCCTGCTGATCTCACGATGATCGGTCATGTCCCTGTTTTGGGTCGTAAACAACTGATCCACAACATACGTATATCTTCTGTGTGCTCTCCATATTCTCCTCACTTCCATTAATAGAAAATGGCTATTCCTGTCTGCAATGTGGAGAAGAATAGCACATGTTCTATAATTTGCGGAATTGGCCACATGGATCCGCAAAAAAATACAGATGCGTGCATGGCCCCATAGAAATTAATGGGTCACCACGCTACCCGCCAAAAAAAAAAAAATAGCGCACAGATGAAAAATACGGTTGGGAACATGAAGCCTAATTTTCAGGTTCTAAAGGGCATCTGTCAGCAGTTTTGTACCTATGACACTGGCTGACCTGTTACATGTGCACTTGGCAGCTGAAGTATCTGTGTTGGTCCCATGTTCATATGTGTCCGCATTGCTGAGAAAAATGTTTTAAAATATGCAAATGAGCCTCTAGGAGCAATAGACGCTCAGCACTGTCAGCAACTGCAGCGCCCTCCTACACTTTGATTGACAGGGCCAGGCAGTGAAAACATGATCACACCTGTCCCTGCCAGTGCAGAGGGAGCGGCAGGTGCAGAGAGAGCAGAGGCTTCAAGAGTAACGACAACGCCCCCGTTGCTCCCAGAGGCTCATTTGCATATATTGAATCATCATTTTTCTCAGCAATGCGGGCACATATGAACTTGGGACCAACACAGATGCCTTCAGCTGCCAAGTACACATACAGTATAACAGGTCAGCCAGTGTCATAGGGACAGAACTGCTGACAGGTGCCCTTTAAAGACTGATTGTTATTTGCACAAAAGTACAAGACATCAAAATGTTTGACACAGCTTGTTTTAAAGGCACGTTTTTCTCAGAAACATATGTGGATATATACGATCCTTCATTAATACATATATCACACCGATCACTGATTATTATAATTAGTACCATATTTTCTTCATTGTGACTATAGGAAAAACATGGTCAAGTGCTTCACTTGCTCTATGACAAGGGCTCAGGCATTTATTACTTGATTCCCGGTCCTATGAACACAAGTGATCTGCTTCAGTCCACTTGCACAGCTTAAAACCCATACGCTGGCCACCAGTGTTGCAGTACTGCATTCAGTATTAGAATATTGGGGGTCATTTACAAAGACTGGCTTTTTACGCAGTTTTTTTTTACTCTCCTTTGCGCTGCCTTTGCTGGCGGAAGATGCACCTAATTTATGACGAGGTGTGGGTCTCATCCTAAATTAGGTACACCTTCACCCCAGAGGTGGGACCATGCCTATCAGACATTCATGACATATGACTGGACATTTGAACCTCTATGAGACGTCCATCTAAAACTACATTAAAAAGTGATCTTCAAAAGTGGTATGCATAGTATATGATAGAGCTAAAAATCTGTCACAGGAAATACCGTCTATAAAGAGGTGGTCTTTTTGAGAGGTTTCACTGCATGTTTAGTATGTGAAAAGTCTGCCGGAGCTGCCTACTTACTGAATTTAAAGGGTTTTTCCTGTAAAATTTTAATGGCCTATCCTCAGGATAGGTCATCAGTATCTTATCAGTGGGGTCCGACACCTGACCATCAGCTGCGGTGCTCCGGTGAGCGCTGCATCTTCTTCCTAGGGCAGTAATATCACATTCATCGGTCCATGGTTCAAGTGAATGGGCCTGGGCTGCAATACCAAGCATTGCTGTTATACAATGTACAGTCGTGGCCAAAAGTTTTGAGAATGACACAAATATTAATTGCTATTCGGAATTAGTGACTTTTAAAAATACCTTTATTTTGTTATAGTGCGGGTATAGGTATGTTCATACCAAAAAAGGTGTACTACAATTTCAAAAGGATTTATATATAAAATTCTTTTGACAGGGGAGTAGTGACCCCTGGTTAACACATATGCTAGTGACACAAAAAAACTGTCAATCGATTCAGGCGGATCGAGGATTAAATCGAAAAATAGTACACGGTCTGAGGAGGGCAGGGCAGACAGGATGCTTACCCTAAAAGCCCTAAAAACTGCTCAGCCCAGGGTAACCCCCTGATGGTGGAGGTTCCCTGTCCCCGAACCTAGGACTGTCAAATCCCTAGATTAACCCTAACCAGGGAAAGATAATAGAAATACAGTGACAGTATCAAAAAATATAATTATACACCGGAGGGGACCGGTGGTTAAGATGGCCAAGGTCACCAACCCTCCTCTCCGGAATCCAAGAATAAATATAAACAAGTGGGTGGCAGGGGGTCCAGATGCTCTGTGGATCACCATTCCACTCCAATACACAGTACGCACGTTTTTTAAAAAATATGCCAATCTTATAACACAAACCTCAACGCGTTTCACCTGTATAGAAACAGGCTCATCAGGAGGTAGGTAAACATTTGGACAGAGTCCAGCAAAGATGTAGATGTGACCAATGATACAAAAAAATGACAATATAATTAAACCGATACTTAGCTATAGATGGTAAATGGAGGGAGCGTAGATATAGTATTACCAAGGGCAGGATAACTACATCAACACGTGATACATAGTGCTGGTGCTGGCCAAGACTCCCCCAGTAGCCTGCTTTGGGCCCAGGTGACACAAATATTAGTTTTCACAAAGTTTGCTGCTAAACTGCTTTTAGATCTTTGTTTCAGTTGTTTCTGTGATGTAGTGAAATATAATTACACACACTTCATACGTTTCAAAGGCTTTTATCGACAATTACATGACATTCATGCAAAGAGTCAGTATTTGCAGTGTTGGCCCTTCTTTTTCAGGACCTCTGCAATTCGACTGGGCATGCTCTCAATCAACTTCTGGGCCAATTCCTGACTGATAGCAACCCATTCTTTCATAATCACTTCTTGGAGTTTGTCAGAATTAGTGGGTTTTTGTTTGTCCACCCGCCTCTTGAGGATTGACCACAAGTTCTCAATGGGATTAAGATCTGGGGAGTTTCCAGGCCATGGACCCAAAATGTCAGCGTTTTGGTCCTCGAGCCACTTAGTTATGACTTTTGCCTTATGGCACGGTGCTCCATCGTGCTGGAAAATGCATTGTTCTTCACCAAACTGTTGTTGGATTGTTGGAAGAAGTTGCTGTTGGAGGGTGTTTTGGTACCATTCTTTATTCATGGCTGTGTTTTTGGGCAAAATTGTGAGTGAGCCCACTCCCTTGGATGAGAGGCAACCCCACACATGAATGGTCTCAGGATGCTTTACTATTGGCATGACACAGGACTGATGGTAGCGCTCACCTTTTCTTCTCCGGACAAGCCTTTTTCCAGATGCCCCAAACAATCGGAAAGAGGCTTCATCAGAGAATATGACTTTGCCCCAGTCCTCAGCAGTCCATTCACCAAACTTTCTGCAGAAGATCAATCTGTCCCTGATGTTTTTTTTGGAGAGAAGTGGCTTCTTTGCTGCCCTTCTTGACACCAGGCCATCTTCCAAAATTCTTCGCCTCACTGTGCGTGCAGATGCGCTCACACCTGCCTGCTGCCATTCCTGAGCAAGCTCTGCACTGGTGGCACATTGATCCCGCAGCTGAATCCTCTTTAGGAGACGATCCTGGCGCTTGCTGGACTTTCTTGGACGCCCTAAAGCCTTCTTAACAAGAATTGAACCTCTTTCCTTGAAGTTCTTGATGATCCTATAAATTGTTGATTGAGGTGCAATCTTAGTAGCCACAATATCCTTGCCTGTGAAGCCATTTTTATGCAACGCAATGATGGCTGCACGCGCTTCTTTGCAGGTCACCATGGTTAACAATGGAAGAACAATGATTTCAAGCATCACCCTCCTTTTAACATGTCAAGTCTGCCATTTTAACCCAATCAGCCTGACATAATGATCTCCAGCCTTGTGCTTGTCAACATTCTCACCTGAGTTAACAAGACGATTACTGAAATGATCTCAGCAGGTCCTTTAATGACAGCAATGAAATGCAGGGGAAAGTTTTTTTTGGGATTAAGTTAATTTTCATGGCAAAGAAGGACTGTGCAATTCATCTGATCACTCTTCATAACATTCTGGAGTATATGCAAATTGCTGAAAAATATTGTAAACTGGGATTCAATAAAACGTAACCTTTACTAGGTCATTTAAAATAGTATGTCACAATGGGTGAGAGACGACATTAACAACACAAACAACAAAAAACAAAAATCTCCTCCACTGTATCAATTCATATATTTGTAATATCGAAATTGAAATGAAAAAGGGTGGATCTCACCTCGTCTGGGCGGGGTCCACAACTATGGAGGATGGTCCTGGCGGTGGTATTGCCTTTGACCGGTGTGACCGGGTGCTGATGTGGTGATTGGCACGATTTGGCTCACCCAAATCACCGTTATTTGTGGTGAGACATGGACTGACATGGGACACTTCCCCTGTAACAGTGAGGACAAGAGCTATCTATCATCTTGTCCGAGGATACGAGGCGAAAATCACATTTATCTCCATTGCCCTGGAACATACATGTGAAGTCCCCTGATGATGTCTGGAAAAGACAGAAACATGGCATGTAGGGCGTTGTAGTTAGGGCTTGATAGAACTGGAGACCCATACTGAGGGAAAGGCTCGGTGTGGGGTCGCCCCTGTCGGGGCGGGTGCTCCATTGTGGTAGGCAGGCTTTTAAGAAGAGCCCCTTTACCCCTAGACAGGCAGGAAAGCCACAATAGGGTTTTTCAGGGATTAATATCGTGCCAATCACCACATCAGCACCCGGTCACACCGGTCAAAGGCAATACCACCGCCAGGACCATCCTCCATAGTTGTGGACCCCGCCCAGACGAGGTGAGATCCACCCTTTTTCATTTCATTTCAATTTCGATATTACAAATATATGAATTGATACAGTGGAGGAGATTTTTGTTTTTTGTTGTTAATGTCGTCTCTCACCCATTGTGACATACTATTTTAAATGACCTAGTAAAGTTTACGTTTTATTGAATCCCAGTTTACAATATTTTTCTGCTATATTTGGGTGTAATTACATACCAGTAAAGGTGGTATATCTAATTAATTTTTTTGCAAATTGCTATTATAAAAACTTAAGCAGCAACTTTTCCAATTTCCAATATTTATGTAATTCTCAAAACTTTTGGCCACGACTGTACAGCGCTGTGCTGTGCACCAGAGTACCAGACTCCCACCGATCCGATATTGATGACCTATCAGGAGGATAGGCCATCCATATTAAAAACCGCTTTAAAGGGAACCTGTCACCAGGATTTTGGGTATAGAGCTGAGGACATGGGTTGCTAGATGGTCGCTAGCACATCCGCAATACCTAGTCCCCATACCTCTGTGTGCTTTTATTGCGTAAAAAAAGATTTGATACATATGCAAATTAACCTGAGACGAGTCCTGTCCCTGACTCATCTCTGGGACAGGACTCATCTCAGGTTAATTTGCATATGTATAAAATCGGGTTTTTTTACACAATAAAAGCACAGAGAGCTTTGGGGACTGGGTATTGCGGATGTGCTAGTGGCCATCTAGCAACCCATGTCCTCAGCTCTATACACAAAAGGTTCCCTTTAAACCTCTGCTCAGATATTATGCTACCGTTATAATAAGATTTTTTGAAAACAAAATAAAGCTCAACTCTCTTCTCTGATATTAGTGATTACAGGGATCAAATAGTAAAAATAAAAAAATTTAATTGAATAAAAAATTTTCAGAGGATCCAGTCTGCTGGTCCATTTGCTACCATGTTGGTTTCTACAGTCGGTCACTTTCAGCCAGGTCATAGTGAAAATTTCCAACAGCTGATTTCACACAACCGCATCCTAACGGAACGGATGCATCTTGATGTGCAAAATCAAAACGGATTCTGTTTAATTCGGGTACTGAGATCTTCTGCCGGATTTTAATACAGGAATTAACAACGCAAGAGTGAAAATAGGCCAAGTCCTGGAAAACCCCTTTAAAGGTTTTGATTTCTCAGGGACTTTTCAGTTATTCAGATTGTCATATCTGACCAGGAAGCGGGTAGTAATTCTAAGAGCGGGAGCATTAGTCATGCGGCTTCTGTGGAAATGGAGAACCGACAAGAGCATTTTATGTAATATTTATTTTCATTTTCCATTCATGTCGTCTTCTGTCTTCAGACGCAGCTTTGGGTTAGTGGCTTTTTGACACAGGATGGTCTCTCATAAAACTGTAAGGGGGAGGGAATGCGGCAGAGGGGTCGTAGATCTGAGACAAAGGGTGGAATGTGTAAAGAAAAGAATAGGTGGGGGTTAGTCATGACACCTGGAGGGTCTCAGGCCACAGAATTCAGAGAGGTTACATGCGGGGGCAGAGGTCACAGCAAGACGTGACCAGCAGGCTCCGAAACAATCAGCCCCCCCACAAGGATTCAAGTCTTTTGTGTGCAAGGAACAGCTCCATCCGCCAAATCACTGAATATATTATACTGTGAATGTAATTAACGATACAATGTCATTGTCATCTTCTACTGTACGTATCATTATGTGGGGTTATGTGTCTGCTCATCGGAGATACAACCCCTGGGACCCGCCGCCCCAATTGCTAAAAATAAGTGGCTATGGTGCTCCTATGACTCCCATCAGCTGTGCTCATCTTTATCTGGGGCCAAGAGTGACACTAAACCAAAGGAGAGGGTAAAATCTTCTTTAGTAATCGTTCGGGGAAAAGTGTTCTAACTGCCACCAGATATTTTTAGCATATCCTTTGAATAGGTCATACGTGTATCTGAAAATCAGGTTAATGGAAAATACGTTGGAGGTCTTTCATATGGGATTCTCAATACTGGACATACCCACGACATATCATGACTGCCCTGCCATGAGCTGTACAGTAAAGCATTGCAGGCCGTATGCAGTACATCTACATTACATAAACTTTATGGTTTACTACTATGGCTAAAGGCCAGTTATGGGGGCAATAATCGAGGAGTGATCCTAGGAATGCTTGTTTCTGATACTTTCCCAATGTAAAGGTGTCACCGATCTCCCAAGCAAATATTCATTCATCCGGTGAAAGTATTGCTGATGCAGTCGCCTAAATCATCATTTTTGGGCAGCATATCGTCCCGTCTAAACATGACTCTGCTGCTTAGAAGTAATTATTCTCTATGGGGATGAACAATCGCAGCAGAAATGGCTTGTCCCCATATAGAGGTAAATGCAGCTCTCACCTCTTATGGCGAGCAGGCAATTATCAGGAATGAACAGTTCGTTCCCAATAATTGCCTGCTGTGTCGGCCCATGTAAAGGGACCCTAGCACTACAGTATCTTCATGCATAAAGGTAAAAAAAAAGCCATAGTGCCCATAAGAGCTGATATATTCTGCTGGAAAATCCCTTTTTCTAATGTCATTATGCATTCAGGAGTCTTTTGGACTTCGACACCATCATTTTCACTTAGCAGCAGCTCAAATAGGGTTAGGTTGTTGCTTCATAGCAATGGTGGTCACTTAGACGCCTCTGAGATGGACAATAGGAAAACTCACCGCACGTTGCCGCCGCACTTGTGCAGTCACCAACAGAACCCTGACGAGTATTTAAAGAGTTACTAAACTTTTATTCAACTTTTTTTTTTTTTTAAATGTCCCAAATGCCTGTCAAAGTCCTGATTTCTACCGCACTTTAAATTTACTATATTCACAAATCACTGACTTCTCAGCGGTGTACAGATACGGATTCCTTGCACTGTAGCAATGGAGCCAGGGATGCACCACAAATGAGGCCAGGTGAGGCGATCGCCTCAGACTGCACCAGGTAGGGGCATGAGGTGGGTAGCAGAAGGGCCATGAGCGCTTTCAGCCGTTTCATTTTTCGCCTCAGGCAGCAGAAAGGCTAGGTGCACCCCTAAATGGAGCCTGCAGTGAACTGTGTATGGGCAGGAGCACACATGAGTGTTCCTGCCTGTGCCCGCTTCGCTCAGCTAATCCTGTAATAGCACGTCGGTACAGGGTACCAATGTGCTATGCCAGCATTTAGCCAAGCACAGGCAGGAGCAGCGATGTGTGCTCTTGCCTGTACACCGCTGAGAAGTCATCAGTGTGCGAATAATTTTTAGGGCATTTAGGACCAAAAAAGTTGAATAAAAGTTTAGTTACTCTTTCAGTGGACTGCATGTGGGTGCCCTCCATGCATGGTCCAACTTTCCTGCAGACCCTGTGATTTGTTCTTCACAGACCGGTGATCTTTGTGGAAAATCGTCCATGTGAATATACCCATTGAGTTTACTCGGTCAGTGTTCAGTCTGGACGGAAATATCACCCTTTTTTGCAAAGGGGCCTAGAGGGATCAGAGAGGCAGCCTTGTAATTCACAATGATTTCTATGTAGTGCTTGTAGAGAGAGGAAGTCTTGCAGTTACACACCTCTCATGGGGGATGCAGCCAATCTGAATGGGGCTCTCTTACCCGGAGGCTCTACCGTAGCAGAAGGGTGCCTAGATGTCATGGAAAATCTTGAGGTGGATACTGTATGTAAACAGTGATAAGTGTCGAAGAGAAACTGTAATATTGGCACACGTGGATGGCCTAAGCCTTGGGTGAACGATTGTAATTCTCTAAAGCCTTGTGCATTTTGTTGGCGTTGAAGTAATGTGATAAGTGTGATAAGGTGGACAGTGCGGGAAGAGGTGTATAATCCCACTCAGATACCTCAGCTGGGTGGGATAGCTAAAATACGGGAGGTAATAGTCTCATCAGCATGTAGGTTGCTGAGACAAGGTTCTTGTTGGTGTAGTCTGGGCCGGATTTTAGTTGGATTGGCAGATAGGATTGGAAGCAGTGCTTTAAGTGGGCCAAAAGAGGTGCCGGTACTCTATTAGGCGCCGGTGCTCCCCCCCCCCTGCACATCAGACCCCCCCATCACACACATATATATTAGTTCCTCTATGTACCAGTACAGTACCCCCCCCCACCACCGCACATTCGTTCCTCTCTGAACCAGTACCCCCCTGCACATCAGACCCCCCCCCCACTCATCACACACACACACATTAATTCCTCTCTGTACCAGTACCCCCCTGCCAGGGGGGTACTGGTACAGAGAGGAATTAATGTGTGTGTGTGTGTGTGTGATGAGGGGGGGGGTCTGATGTGCAGGGGGGTACTGGTTCAGAGAGGAACGAATGTGCGGTGGTGGGGGGGGGGGGGGGTACTGGTACATAGAGGAACTAATATATATGTGTGTGATGGGGGGTCTGATGTGCAGAGGGGTACTGGTACAGAGAGGCACTAATGTGTGGTGGTGGTGGGGGGGGGGGGGTACTGGTAAAGAGAGGAACTAATGTGTGTGATGAGGGGGGGGGGTCTGATGTGCAGGGGGGTACTGGTACAGAGAGGAACGAATGTGCGGTGGTGGGGGGGGGGGGTCCTGGTACATAGAGGAACTAATATATATGTGTGTGATGGGGGGTCTGATGTGCAGAGGGGTACTGGTACAGAGAGGCACTAATGTGTGGTGGTGGTGGTGGGGGGGGGTACTGGTAAAGAGAGGAACTAATGTGTGTGATGAGGGGGGAGTCTGATGTGCAGGGGGGTACTGGTACAGAGAGGAACGAATGTGCGGTGGTGGGGGGGGGGGGGTCCTGGTACATAGAGGAACTAATATATATGTGTGTGATGGGGTGGTCTGATGTGCAGGGGCCCCCTACACATCAGACCCACCCATCAGACACATATATATTAGTTCCTCTATGTACCAGTACCCCCCCCCCCCCACCACCACCGCACATTCGTTCCTCTCTGTACCAGTACCCCCCTGCACATCAGACCCCCCCCCCCCCCCTCATCACACACATTAATTCCTCTCTGTACCAGTACCCCCCTGCCAGGGGGGGGGGGGGGGTACTGGTACAGAGAGGAACTAATGTGTGTGGGGGGAGGGGGGGTGCCTGTCACTCACCAGTACTCTTCAGAAGTTGGATTCCAAAGCAAAGTCGATGTTCTTTGCTGCACCGTCCGACTCCTGACTCCAAGGAGGACCAGTCACTGGTCGCCGCACTGATCGCTCCTCAGTCACAGGCGCGCGGGAAGGAGTTGACGTCACCTAACGTGAGGTCAACTCCCTGCCTGCGCCAGCCTGAGCCGTACTCTGCAACGACCCGCCCCCCTCCACTAGCTGCCCAGCCAACGACATTAGGGAGGAGATACTGCCAGCTCTCCGCTGCGCTCCGGTACCGGAAACCCACGTACTGGGCGCACGGAGAGGTGCTGGTACTCTCCAGGGCAATTTTTGGAAGTGGCGGTACTGAGTACCGCCGCGTTCCGGCCCACTTCAAGCACTGATTGGAAGTGGGATCTGCCAATCCACACCCTTCCAGCACGGGTGTTCCCTTGGACCAGAGAGGATCGTAGGTGAGGTCTGCGATAATCAGACTGGGATAAACATCCTTCCAGGGTGTCAGTTAGTGGGGAATGTACAGACAGAGGCCTGGTGAGGCTCTGTCAGTGTGGTCTCAGCAGGGCAAGGCGTTTGGACATTCAACACGGTTGTCAGCGAGAATATTGTGACTGAGACCCCGGAGATAGAGCTAATCCATCACAGATACTACAAGGTTAAAGTTATTCTTACCACATCTGTGAGTCAAATGGCAAACAAGGAAACTCCACAAGTGACTGTACTATTCTGGGAAAAGCACCGGCCATTTGTGTACACAGCCGAGGTTTAGTCAACGGCTTGGTTTAGTGATGTGCACACTACACCGAGGGAACCTCACTGACACTTATGTACTAAACATGGTGTCAAAACTAAGTCCTATGTATTCCACTGTCTGCGAGACGAGAGTGCGCACCTACTGCCAATTACCTAGCATGCCCTTTGTAATGCTTGGCACATATGGGGCAGTGAGCTATACTGAGATATACTGATGGCAAATAGAGATAAAACCGGTGACTCATCTGGGCTTTCCTTTATTACATAGTACAAGTTCTGCAGATTTCAACAGGCTCTGCCAAAACGAATGTACATGAGGACAACTTGAGGATAGGTGGAGGTTTATGGTGAGGTTTGGGGAGGGGGGGGGGGGGGGGGCATGACAGCGATGTTATGTTTATGGCCAGCAAGTAGGGATTTTTAATTGATAGCCTATCCTTAGTGGATATTAAATGGGTTGTGCAATGAGTTTATATTAATGACCTATCCTCAGGATAGATCATCAATAGGGATGAGCGAATCGACTTCGGATGAAACATCCGAAGTCGATTCGCATAAAACTTTGTTCTAATACTGTACGGAGCAGGAGCTCCGTACAGTATTAGAATGTATTGGCTCCGATGAGCCGAAGTTATTATTTCATGAAGTCTCGCGAGACTTTGCGCAATAACTTCATAAATTATTTTGTACTGTAAAAAAAAACATTTCCCGAACTGGGGTTCGGTTCCAAGTGGTACCTAGTCATCAATATCAGATCAGCGGGGGTACAACAAGGGGGCACCCTAACCCATCACTTGTTTGAAGAGGAGGCGGCGCACATGTGAGACAATGCGCAGGTAATTTTGAAGAGGAAGCAACGGTCGCATGAGCACTGCCTCCTGTTCAAACAGTTGATAGGAAATCAGACCCTAGCCAATCTGATATTAAAGGGTTTTCCGAGACTTTTATACTGATGGCCTATCCACTGGATAGGTCATTAGTATCAGATCGGTGGGGGACCGACACCTGGGACCCAGCGGCCTTCTCTCAGCTCACCAAGCAGAGAGCCGTACAATGTATAGCGGTTGTGCTTGGTATCGTAGCTCAGCCCCATTCACCTCAATAGGGATGAGCTGCTCCTAGGCCATGTGACCAATAAACATGATGTCACATGGCCTAGGCAAAGCTTCTAGAAGGCCACGGCGCTACCGCAAGCAACAGCTGATCGTCAGGAATCCTGGGTGTTGGACTCCCACTCATCAGATACTGATGACTTATCCAGAAGATAAGTCATCAGTTAAAAAATCTCAGAAAACCCCTTTAATGACATATCCTGAAGATAAGTCATCAGTAAAAAACCCTCTGCAAAAATCCATTTAAACCTGAACAGCCCCCCCCACGCGCGCGCACACACACACACACACACACACACACCATCCCAGGTCAACCAAACAAAGGTGCTGCTTTGCTCCCCTTCAATCTGCTGTTCCGTATGTGACCCCACCACACTAACTGTACATGCCTTAATAGGGATCTCCTCTCCTTCAATCATAGGTTGGCACCATTCCAACAAGCAAAAGATCTTATCATAAGCGTTCATGCAGAAAGTGCTCTAAATATATCTGAGTATGGAAGCTGAGGTAACTGTATGACTAATATGTTCTAACAGGTTACTCCACCTGTAAGTCAAGGAAGTTGGAAACTTTGGCACCTAAGTTTGTGAACACATTTAGAACGGCGAATGCAGGGATTCTCAATGTGGAGCCATAAAGAGGGTCATTGCAAAAATGCAACCCATATTTAATAGGAGTTAAATCTAGTTGAAAGGTATGGGTTGTCTGAGAGGTGGTTAAAATGAGCAGGGAGTGTCAAAGGTGCTGGGGGCTAGCAGAGGAGAAGGTATTGTAGGAAGGGGCAAGGGACCGTCGTTGACGGAAGGTATGTGTCACCGAGGTTTCCTGGCCTCGGTGGAGTAAGAGCCAGTTTTCATGTGTCAGCAGCAGTTGCTGTTTGACACTTTGCTATTTAGTATAGCTGATCCGGGACAGCTCTTACTGGGAGTAGCCAAAGTGCTGGGTGGGTGACTACTCCCCACGTTCCAGGCCGCGTTTGAGAGGCCTATAAAAAACAGCCAGCAGTGTCAGGTGGTGGTGATGATCTCTCTCTGACATTGGAGCTCTGGCAATCTCCGTGAATCCGGGAGGACTGCTCTGTCCTGTGCTATGCCGACTGGGTGTGGATTAACACCCAGGATAAAAGGTGATTGTTTATGCTGTATGAACTGTCTAGGTGTGAACGAACACCAATACTGCAAATGGACTGTCGTACTGTTTTGTTGCCATAAGTGTGAATAAAACACTGAAGTTTTTGAGTTACAAACTGGTTTTTGCCTTTATACTGCGTCCGCTTGTCCGGTCTACCAGAGCGAATCCCCACAGTATATAAGGTACTGGGGTAGGGAGGTAGTAGAGGGGGAGGTATTGAAGGTGCAGGGGTAAGAGGCTAGAAGAGAGGGAGAAGTATAGATGGTGCAGAGGGTTCAAGGCTAGCAGATGGGTTAGTATAGAAGGGGTAGGGGCTAGTAGTGGGGAATTATAGAAGTGCATGTGGTAGGGGGTTAGTGGAGGGAGAGGTATTGATGGTGCAGTATGTAGAAAGCTAGCAGAGGGGGAGATATAGAAGGTGCAGGGCAGGGGGTTGGAGGCGAGCAGAGAGGGAGGTATAGAAGGTGCAGGGGGTAGGAGGCTAGCAGATGGGCTAGTAGTGGGGAGGTATTGAAGAGCAGGGGGTAGGAGGCTAGCAGATGGGCTAGTAGTGGGGAGGTATTGAAGAGTAGGGGGTTAGTGGAGGTAGAGGTATTGAAGGTGCAGGAGGTGGGGGCTAGCAGATGGATTGGTATAGAAGGGGTAGGGGCTAACATATGGGAGGTGTAGAAGGTGCATGATGCTAGTAGAGGGGGAGGCTTGCACAGTAAAATATACATTTTTGCAGATGACACTAAACTGTATAAAGTAATTAACACTGAAGAGGACAGTATACTACTACAGAGGGATCTGGATAGACTGGAGGCTTGGGCAGATAAGTGGCAGATGAGGTTTAACACTGACAAATGTAAGGTTATGCACATGGGAAGGAATAATGCAAGTCACCAGTACATACTAAATGGTAAAACACTGGGTAACACTGACATGGAAAAGGACCTAGGAATTTTAGTGAACAGTAAACTAAGCTGTAAAAACCAGTGTCAGGCAGCTGCTGCCAAGGCCAATAATGGGCTGCATCAAAAGGGGCATAGATGCCCGTGATAAGAACATAGTCCTACCACTTTACAAATCATTGGTCAGACCACACATGGAGTACTGTGTACAGTTCTGAGCTCCTGTGAACAAAGCAGACATAGCAGAGCTGGAGAGGGTACAGAGGAGGGCAACTAAAGTAATAACTTGAATGAGGGGACTACAGTATCCAGAAATTTTTTAAACATTAGGGTTATTCACTTTAGAAAAAAATATGTATAAATATATCAGGGGTCAGTACAGAGATCTGTCCCATCATCTATTTATCCCCAGGACTGTGACTGTGACGAGGGGACATCCTCTGCGTCTGGAGGAAAGAAGGTTTGTACACAAACATAGAAGAGGATTCTTTACGGTAAGAGCAGTGAGACTATGGAACTCTCTGCCTGAGGAGGTGGTGATGGTGAGTACAATAAAGGAATTCAAGAGGGGCCTGGATGTATTTCTGGAGTGTAATAATATTACAGGTTATAGCTACTAGAGAGGGGTCATTGATCCAGGGAGTTATTCTGATTGCCTGATTGGAGTCGGGAAGGAATTTTTTCCCCTAAAGTGAGGAAAATTGGCTTCTACCTCACTGGGTTTTTTGCCTTCCTCTGGATCAACTTGCAGGATAAGGCTACTTTCACACTAGCGTTTTTCTTTTCCGGCATAGAGTACCGTCCTAGGTGCTCTATACCGGAAAAGAACTGATCAGGCATATCCCCATGCATTCTGAATGGAGAGTAATCCGTTCAGGATGTCTTCAGTTCAGTCATTTTGACTGATCAGGCAAAAGAGAAAAACGTAGCATGCTACAGTTTTATCTCCGGCGAAAGAAACTGAAGACTTGCCTGAATGCCGGATCCGGCATTTTTTTCAATAGGAATGTATTAGTGCCGGATTCGGCATTCAGAATGCCGGATCCGTCCTTCCGGTCTGCGCAGACCTTTAAAAATGAGAAAAAAATTAATACCGGATCCGTTTTGCCTGATGACACCGGAAAAACGGATCCGGTATTGCAATGCATTTTCTGACTGATCAGGCATTTTTCAGACTGATCAGGATCCTGATCAGTCTGAAAAATGCCTGATCATTCAGAAAAATTACATGCGTTTGCATACAGTTTGCCTGATCAGGCAGGCAGTTCAGGCAACGGAACTGCCTGCCGGAATCAAACAACGCAAGTGTGAAAGTACCTTAACAGGCCGAATATACTATGTTACTATGTATAGAAGGTGCAGATGGTAGGAGGCTAACAGATGGGCATTACTCTTACCGGGGGGGCACTATTAATTCTGGGGTGCACTAATGGGGGCATTATTCTTACAGGGAGCACAAATAAGGGCATTGTTCTCACTGGGTGCACTAATGGGGGCATTATTCTTACTGGGAGGGCACTAATGGGGGCATTCTTACTGGGAGGGCACTAATGGGGGGCATTATTCTTACTGGGAGGGCACTAATGGGGGGCATTATTCTTACTGGCAGGGAACTAATGGGGGCATTACTATTACTGGGGGGCACTAATAGGGGCAGTATTAATTCTGGGGGGTGCTAAAGGGGGCATTAATATTATTGGGGGTACTAATGGGGTCATTATTAATTTTGGGTGCACTAATGGGGGTATTACGATTACTAGGGGCACTAATGGGTGAACTATTAATTCTGGGGGGCACTAATAGGTGCATTACTATTACTAGGGACACTAATGGAGGCACTTTTAATTCTGGGGGGCACTAATGGGGGCATTACTATTACTGGGAGCCACAGTATGACAGCGACTTAACACCCCGTGTTAAGGCACCCCCCCGCAACCACACACCCTTTAGGGTGTGGCTTAACTTAGCTGGTATTAGAAGTTTTAAGTGGGAAACAAGGGGCTAGGTGTGTAAAGAGCGTGGTTACAGGTATAAGAGATGTAAGCCAGGTGATGTAGAATCATAAGGACTTTATATTTCCCCCCCTACACTCTCTCAAAGCATGGGATTTGGGATGAGAGATGTATGGTTTGTTTCTCGTGCTTTTGTACAATGGTACAGTGTATAAATTAGATTAAAGGGGTTGTCTCACTTCAGCAAGTGGCATTTATCATGTAGAGAAAGTTAATACAAGGCACTTACTAATATATTGTGATTTTCCCTATTGCCTCCTTTGCTAGCTGGATTCATTTTGCCATCACATTATACACTGCTCGTTTCCATGGTTACGACCACCCCGCAGTCCATCAGAGGTGGTCGTGCTTGCACACTATAGGAAAAAGCGCTGGCCTATGTGCACTTTCACGGTCCCAGCCACCAGTGAGGCTGGTGCTTTTTCCTATAGTGTGCAAGCGCGGCCACCACTGATGGATTGCAGGGTGGTTGTAACTTCGCGAAGTAATATTTTCAGCTCATAGGAGCCAATGCATTCTAATACTGTACGGAGCGTTCCTTCCGTACAGTATTCTAACAAAGTTTTATGCGAATCGACTCCGGGTGTCATGGGCCCAGGACGGGATTGCTGTGCGGCAGGAAAGTTGTCAGTAGGGAGGATACGATTGCGCGGTTGGTCCTCAGTTACCGTCTATGGAGGCCAAAGGGTCAGCCACGTGCAGGCGGGGGCCTGGCTTATGTATGTGCATGGTTTGACGACTGGGGGGCAGGCATGGCTAGCCATGGGGTGAAGTGTCAAGATCTGAGTTAGGCTCATGAATGTATGTTCAGTATCTTAATAAAATCATGGCATAAGCCACATACTGTACATAAAGCATGTTGTCAGTGGTCACTGGTTGGAGGACATGGGAGTAGCGGGATCACTCCGCATATACTTATGGATTTATCTTCCTGAATGCTGTAAGGGTGTGAGTGGAAAACTAAGAAGAAAGTCATCCATGGAACAAATGGTCATCATTTTGTGTAAGATGATCTGTACTTTAGAAACAGAACACGTCAAGTCAGGATGACTGCTCCGTTACTAAACCATTGAGGGACTTCACCGTCTGCCTTAGTTTTCTGTGAAATTCAATCCGAGACCCTCGTGACCTAAAAAACTCAAACCGTCTTGGTCCCATGTAATTCAGAACCAATGGCTCTGTGTCTGGAACATCCGGTATTAATGTTAACGCTCCTGTCCTCAAGAAGCATATAGCCATAGTCAGAGCGGACTTCACAAGCCCATTACACAATTCGTGGCCCGATATAAATAAATGGGATTGAAGCCGTTACTGTTCAGTTCAGAAAAAGACTGGTGCAGACATCTGGAGCTCTACACTTCTTTACCACGTTGACCACACAGATGGATCCTGAGATAAAGAGCCCAGAGGAGCTTTCTAGTCCCTATACTTTGGGGGGGGGGGGGGGGGGGGTGTTCTTCACACACAGAGCCACATGAAGCTTTGTGGTTATGGTCATTTTAAAAGGTACTCAATGCTTAATGGTTTCTCTCACCTTGTGCAGATGAAGAAATACAGACAGTCCCTTGCTAGAGCCTATGGAGCTGTGGGCCACAGCACAAATCCCCCAGAAGGTTAGGTTGCACACAAGTTGGCAGGAGGCACCTTCCATGCCGCTATGGGGATACCCCTACCACAGCATGGCCTGCCATGACATTGTTTGCTGGGATACACCAGCCTCTTCAAGGGTTCAGGTGGCTGCTGACACCTTTTAGGCTACTTTCACACTAGCGGCATGGACCTCTGGCGGGCTGTTCCGTCGGGTGAACAGCCTGTCGGATCCGTCCTGCCGCTAGTGACCGTGTGCCCCCGGCCTGCCGCTCCCTCCCCATTGACTATAATGGGGGCAGAGGCACGGCGAGAGGCTGCCGGAATAAAACTACGACATGTCCGACGTTTATTCCGGCAGCCTCTCGCCGTGCCTCCGCCCCCATTATAGTCAATTGGGACGGAGCGGCCGTCCGGGAGCACACGGTCACCAGCGGCAGGACGGATCCAACAGGCTGTTCACCCGACGGAAAAGCCCGCCGGAGGTCCGTGCCGCTAGTGTGAAAGTAGCCTTACCTTTCTCAGGAATTACCTCCTGACCATTAAGAGATGTGTATGTACAGTGTGTACATGGCTAACACTTGCGTTTTAGAGGGCATCTGTCAGCAGTTCTGTCCCTATGACACTGGCTGACCTGTTACATGTGCACTTGGCAGCTGAAGGCATCTGTGTTGGTCCCACGTTCATATGTCTCCGCATTGCTGAGAACAATGATGTTTTCGTTTATGCTAATGAGCCTCTAGCGCAGTGATGGCGAACCTTTTACAGACCGAGTGCCGAAACTGCAACCCAAAACCCACTTATTTATTGCAGATTTAACCTGAATACTACAGTCTAGTATATCTTCCATGTACTTTATCATTCGCTATAATAGTGCGCCCTGCGCTGATGAAGGGCAGGAAAAGTCTAAGGCACATTGTACACCATAGACTTATTCCAGGGTGCGGGTGCCCGTGCCATAGGTTCGCCACCACTGCTCTAGGAGTCAATGGTACAGGATCCGTTTTAGGACACAAAAAAACCCGATCCGGCGCCCATTGACTTACAATGCTTTTAGGGCCGGTTTACTCATTTTCCATATAATACAACTGGATCCATTCAGAACCTATGCAGCCGGTTGTATTATTACAACAGAAGTGTTTTGCTGTGGATTTAAGATCCCCTGACGGATCTCAAAACCATACAGCATTAACTCTGATGTGAAAGTAGTATCTATCTGTGCCTGGACTGGTTTTGTTGGGGAAGATTTATCAAAACTGGTGTAAAATAAAACTGGTTTAGTTGCCCATAGCAACCAATCAGATTCCACCTTTCATTTTCCAAAGGAGCTGTGAAGAATGAAAGGTAAAATCTGATTGGTTGCTATGGGCAACTAACAGGTTTCCTTTCCACCAGTTTAATCAATCTCCCCTAGTATCTAGCTGGGCCTGGCCTTCGGTATTTCTGTGTACACAAACGATACATGGCTGCGGTTATTGTGTGTACAGACGGTACACGGCTGCGGTTATTGTGTGTACAGACGGTATAGGGCTGCGGTTATTGTGTGTATAGACGGTACACGGCTGCGGTTATTGTGTGCACAGACAGTACAGGGCTGCGGTTATTGTGTGTACAGACGGTACACGGCTGCGGTTATTGTGTGTACAGACGGTATAGGGCTGCGGTTATTGTGTGTATAGACGGTACACGGCTGCGGTTATTGTGTGTACAGGCAGTACAGGGCTGCGGTTATTGTGTGTACAGACGGTACATGGCTGCGGTTATTGTGTGTACAGACGGTACACGGCTGCGGTTATTGTGTGTATAGGCGGTACACGGCTGCGGTTATTGTGTGCACAGACAGTATAGGGCTGCGGTTATTGTGTACACAGACGGTACAGGGCTGCGGTTATTGTGTGTACACGGCTGCGGTTATTGTGTGTACAGACGGTATAGGGCTGCGGTTATTGTGTGTATAGATGGTACACGGCTGCGGTTATTGTGTGCACAGACAGTATAGGGCTGCGGTTATTGTGTGTACAGGCGGTATAGGGCTGCGGTTATTGTGTGTACAGGCGGTACAGGGCTGCGGTTATTGTGTGTACAGACGGTACACGGCTGCGGTTATTGTGTGTACAGACAGTATAGGGCTGCGGTTATTGTGTGTACAGGCGGTATACGGCTGCGGTTATTGTGTGCACAGACAGTATAGGGCTGCGGTTATTGTGTGTACAGGCGATACACGGCTGCGGTTATTGTGTGTACAGACGGTATAGGGCTGCGGTTATTGTGTGTACAGACGGTACAGGGCTGCGGTTATTGTGTGTACAGACGGTATAGGGCTGCGGTTATTGTGTGTACAGGCGGTATAGGGCTGCGGTTATTGTGTGTACAGACGGTACACGGCTGCGGTTATTGTGTGTACAGACGGTACACGGCTGCGGTTATTGTGTACACAGACGGTATAGGGCTGCGGTTATTGTGTGTACAGACGGTACACGGCTGCGGTTATTGTGTGTACAGACGGTATAGGGCTGCGGTTATTGTGTGTACAGACGGTACACGGCTGCGGTTATTGTGTGTACAGACGGTATAGGGCTGCGGTTATTGTGTGTATAGACGGTACACGGCTGCGGTTATTGTGTGTACAGGCAGTACAGGGCTGCGGTTATTGTGTGTACAGACGGTACATGGCTGCGGTTATTGTGTGTACAGACGGTACACGGCTGCGGTTATTGTGTGTATAGGCGGTACACGGCTGCGGTTATTGTGTGCACAGACAGTATAGGGCTGCGGTTATTGTGTGTACAGACGGTACACGGCTGCGGTTATTGTGTGTACAGGCAGTACAGGGCTGCGGTTATTGTGTGTACAGACGGTACATGGCTGCGGTTATTGTGTGTACAGACGGTACACGGCTGCGGTTATTGTGTGTATAGACGGTACACGGCTGCGGTTGTGTGCACAGACGGTACACGGCTGCGGTTATTGTGTGTACAGACGGTACACGGCTGCGGTTATTGTGTGTACAGGCGGTACACGGCTGCGGTTATTGTGCACACAGACAGTATAGGGCTGCGGTTATTGTGTGTACAGGCGGTACACGGCTGCGGTTATTGTGTGCACAGACAGTATAGGGCTGCGGTTATTGTGTGTACAGGCGGTACAGGGCTGCGGTTATTGTGTGTACAGACGGTAAAGGGCTGCGGTTATTGTGTGTACAGGCGGTACAGGGCTGCGGTTATTGTGTGTACAGACGGTACACGGCTGCGGTTATTGTGTGTACAGACGGTACACGGCTGCGGTTATTGTGTACACAGACGGTATAGGGCTGCGGTTATTGTGTGCACACAGACGGTACACGGCTGCGGTTATTGTGTGTACAGGGCTGCGGTTATTGTGTGTACAGGCGGTATAGGGCTGCGGTTATTGTGTGTACAGACGGTATAGGGCTGCGGTTATTGTGTGTACAGGCGGTATAGGGCTGCGGTTATTGTGTGTACAGACGGTACACGGCTGCGGTTATTGTGTACACGGCTGCGGTTATTGTGTGTACAGACGGTACACGGCTGCGGTTATTGTGTGTACACGGCTGCGGTTATTTTGTGTACAGACGGTACAGGGCTGCGGTTATTGTGTGTACAGACGGTACAGGGCTGCGGTTATTGTGTGTACAGACGGTATAGGACTGCAGTTATTGTGTGTACAGACGGTATAGGGCTGCAGTTATTGTGTGTACAGACGGTACACGGCTGCGGTTATTGTGTACACAAACGGTACAGGGCTGCGGTTATTGTGTGTACACGGCTGCGGTTATTGTGTGCACACAGGCGGTACAGGGCTGCGGTTATTGTGTGCACACAGGCGGTACAGGGCTGCGGTTATTGTGTGCACACAGGCGGTACAGGGCTGCGGTTATTGTGTGCACAGGCGGTACAGGGCTGCGGTTATTGTGTGCACAGGCGGTACAGGGCTGTGGTTATTGTGTGCACAGGCGGTACAGGGCTGCGGTTATTGTGTGCACAGGCGGTACACGGCTGCGGTTATTGTGTGCACAGGCGGTACAGGGCTGTGGTTATTGTGTGCACAGGCGGTACACGGCTGCGGTTATTGTGTGCACACAGGCGGTACACGGCTGCGGTTATTGTGTGCACAGGCGGTACAGGGCTGCGGTTATTGTGTGCACAGACAGTACAGGGCTGCGGTTATTGTGTGTACAGAGGGTATAGGGCTGCGGTTATTGTGTACACGGCTGCGGTTATTGTGTGTACAGACAGTACACGGCTGCGGTTATTGTGTGCACAGGCGGTACACGGCTGCGGTTATTGTGTGCACAGGCGGTACACGGCTACGGTTATTGTGTGCACAGGCGGTACACGGCTGCGGTTATTGTGTGTACAGACAGTACACGGCTGCGGTTATTGTGCACACAGGCGGTACACGGCTGCGGTTATTGTGTGCACACAGACAGTAAAGGGCTTAGGTTATTGTGTGCACAGGCGGTACAGGGCTGCGGTTATTGTGTGCACAGGCGGTACACGGCTGCGGTTATTGTGCACACAGGCGGTACAGGGCTGCGGTTATTGTGTGCACAGGCGGTACAGGGCTGCGGTTATTGTGTGCACAGGCGGTACACGGCTGCGGTTATTGTGCACACAGGCGGTACAGGGCTGCGGTTATTGTGTGCACAGGCGGTACACGGCTGCGGTTATTGTGCACACAGGCGGTACAGGGCTGCGGTTATTGTGTGCACAGGCGGTACACGGCTGCGGTTATTGTGCACACAGGCGGTACAGGGCTGCGGTTATTGTGTGTACAGACGGTATACGGCTGCGGTTATTGTGCACACAGGCGGTACAGGGCTGCGGTTATTGTGTGCACAGGCGGTACACGGCTGCGGTTATTGTGTGTATAGACAGTACAGGGCTGCGGTTATTGTGTGTACAGGGCTGCGGTTATTGTGTGTACAGGGCTGCAGTTATTGTGTGTACACAGGCGGTACAGGGCTGCGGTTATCGTGTGCACAGGCGGTACAGGGCTGCGGTTATTGTGCACACAGACAGTATAGGGCTGCGGTTATTGTGTGCACAGGCGGTACACGGCTGCGGTTATTGTGCACACAGGCGGTACAGGGCTACGGTTATTGTGCACACAGGCGGTACAGGGCTGTGGTTATTGTGTGTACAGACGTACACGGCTGCGGTTATCGTGTGTACAGACGGCACAGGGCTGCGGTTATTGTGTGTACAGGCGGTATAGGGCTGCGGTTATCGTGTGTATAGACGGTACACGGCTGCGGTTATCGTGTGCACAGGCGGTATAGGGCTGCGGTTATTGTGTGTATAGGGCTGCGGTTATCGTGTGTACAGGCGGTATAGGGCTGCGGTTATCGTGTGCACAGACGGTACACGGCTGCGGTTATTGTGTGTATAGGGCTGCGGTTATTGTGTGCACAGGCGGTATAGGGCTGCGGTTATTGTGTGCACAGGCGGTACAGGGCTGCGGTTTTGTGTGCACAGGCGGTACACGGCTGCGGTTATTGTGTGCACAGGCGGTATAGGGCTGCGGTTATTGTGTGTATAGGGCTGCGGTTATTGTGTGTACAGACGGTACACGGCTGCGGTTATTGTGTGCACAGGCGGTACAGGGCTGCGGTTATCGTGTGCACACAGACAGTATACGGCTGCGGTTATTGTGTGCACACTGGTCACACAGCCTCCGTCGCTCCCACTAGTCCCCTCGTCTCTCCCGGCCGCTCCATGCTGAGGACACAGGCTGGAAGTGACGACATCCGGGGCGGCCCGTCCTCTGTCTCCAGCGGGTGTGCGGGGAGAGCCATAGACCGCAGCCTGCTGGTAATAGAAGCGGATACCGGAGCGGGGAGGAGAGCGGGCCGGCGCCATGTCTATGGAGGATCCGTTTTTCGTTGTGAAGGGGTGAGAGCGGCGCTCCGGCCTCTGTGTGCGCCCGTGGCGGGGAGATGGTGACGGGCTGAGGGCATTGTGTGATGGTTGCCATAGGACAGAATGGAGGCTGGGAGGGCCGGAGAGTGAAGGGATTCCTACAGGTGGCCGGTCCTGAGGACATGAGGAGACCAGGCCGTTGTCCTCACCGCCAGTAGCCATCACTGACTGATATGATGCGCCATTGACAGAGGATCGTGGTGTCTGTGATGGACATAGTGGGGCAGATTTATCAAAACTGGTGTAGTTGCTCATAGCAACCAATCAGATTCCACCTTTTATTTTTCAGAGCTCCTTTGGAAAATGAAAGGTGGAATCTGATTGGTTGCTATGGGCAACTAAGCCAGTTCTACTTTCCACCAGTTTGATAACTCTCCCCCTTGTGGATACAGTACACGTGGGCTCTCCGTGGTCTCCACATACCGCTCAGGTATCCATTGACTTTAATGTATGCATTCACACGTCAGCGGTTTTCTACGGACTGCGGTGACAACCACAGAAGCTTGCACAATTTTTCGCCCATGGTTACAGATTAGTGTTGAGCGAACTTTGGCGTCTAAAGTTCAGGTTATCGAAGAATCGCGTTATGGATTCTAAATTCCGTTATGGTCCATGGTTGCGGAATCCATAACACAATTCTTCGATAACCCGAACTTTAGACGCCTTAAAACACAAGTTCGCTCAACACTATTACAGATCCCTCATGCACAATTTAGTCTATGGACCCGTGAAAACCACAGACCAAACATGGATTGCATCCGTGTTTGGTCCGTTGTTTTTTACGGATCGTTGCTAGAAGATTTTTCGGAAATTGTTTCATTTTCAGCCTAGCAGCATCCGTGGGATGTGGATGACACATGGAGAGTGAAAAACAGACACACGGATTCCTCCCGGAGATCTTTATAGATGAACCACTGACCATCCTGTCACGGATGTCATCACGGACATGTTAATGAGGCCTTAGAGCATCTCCTACCAGTGGTCCGTGAAAAACCACTGACAGACCCAGTGGGGCACATATACTAAGACTGGATTTTTACGCCGATCTTAGTTTTCCCCTTTACGCTGCCTCTAGATTTGTCTAATTTAGGGTACTTTCACACTAGCGTTTTTCTTTTCCGGCATTGAGTTCCATCCTAGGGGCTCTATACTGAAAAACAACATATCCCAATGCATTCTGAATGGAGAGCGATCCGTTCAGGATGCATCAGTTCAGTCCCTCTTATGTTTTTTTGGACGTAGAAAATACCGCAGCATGCTGCAGTTTTATCTCCAGCAAAAAATCCAGAACACTTGCCGGATCCGGCATTAATTTCTATTGAAATGTATTAGTGCCGGATTCGGCATTAAGTGTTCCGGCAAAATGTATGCGCAGACCTTTAAAAATGCAACAAAAATAAATACCGGATCCGTTTTTCCGGATGACACCGGAGAGACGGATCCGGTATTTCAATGCATTTGTCAGACGGATCCGGATCAGTCTGACAAATGCCATCCGTTTGTGTCCGGATTGCCGGCGACAGAACTGCCTGCCGGAATCCTCTGCCGCAAGTGTGAAAGTACCCTTAGGCCTAGTTCACACGAACGTATGGCTTTTATAGTTTTTTGCGGTCTGTTTTTCATAGATCCGTTGTTCCGTTTTTGAGTTCCGTTGTGTTTCCGTTTTTCCGTATGGCATATACAGTATACAGTAATTACATAGAAAAAATTGGGCTGGGCATAACATTTTCAATAGATGGTTCAGAAAAAACGAAACGGATACGGATGCATTTCCGTATGTGTTCCGTTTTTTTTGCGGACCCATTGACTTTAATGAAGCCACGGAACGTGATTTGCGGCCAAATATAGGACATGTTCTATCTTTAAACGTAACGGAAATACGGAAACGGAATGCATACGGAACACATTCAGTTTTTTTTGCGGAACCATTGAAATGAATGGTTCAGTATACGGACCGTATACGGAAGACAAAAAAACGGCCCGTACACCCGCAAAAAAAACGTTCGTGTGAACTAGGCCTTAGGCTGAGTCGCGCGCCTCTTCATAAATTAGGCACATCTGTGGCAGTCCGT
Source organism: Bufo bufo (assembly GCF_905171765.1). Taxonomy (NCBI): domain Eukaryota; kingdom Metazoa; phylum Chordata; class Amphibia; order Anura; family Bufonidae; genus Bufo; species Bufo bufo. Next base: position 186,507,162 of record NC_053397.1, on the reverse strand, counting down.
GCGCCTAGAGTAAAAAGGACGCCAGCCCCTGGCATGTGTAGTTTTTGGATACCATTTGCACCAGTTTCCAGGCGTAAATGTAAGTAAATTTGCCGGGGCTGGAGTCCCAGCACCGACACGGTCCCTGTCATGCCCAACTGGCGTATAAGGTGCGAACCAAAATTGTTGCACGGCTGGACAGAAAAGGGGACTTGCGGCACTTTTTACTTCCAAAAAGTGTTGCAAGTCCGTTCTATTTTTTTGCGGAACGGCCATGCGGACATATGGACACGGGGTCATTTCCATATTTTTGTGGCCACAGTAAAGTGAATGGTTTCACATACGGGCTGCAAAAACAAAAAAGACGACACAGAAAAAAAATAAGTTTGTGTGTATGAGCCCTAAGACAAATGCCACAGAAGGAGAGAGGATCCTGCCCATAAGAGCTTACAGTCTTGGGGACTTGTGGTCCTAGGCAGGCCCTCGAAGTGGAGGCCAGTTGGCGGCAGACTGGGCGCACTCTCTGCCCCCCCCCCCCCCCCCCCATTCATCTGTAGAGAAGCGGAGCACAGCACTCGGCTATTCCCAGAACTTCCATAGAGATGAATACAGCAGCAGTGTGCATACCCAACCTGCCGCTTCATTCAATTCGGGGGTGAAGGGGGGCCCTCTTCTTGTGATCGGTGGGGGGCCCAGCAGTCGGCAGTGCAGTGTAATTACAACAACTTCCATTCATTTGAATGGGATGAGCCGTGGTAATTACACTGCACCGCCGCATTGCATTATTTACTGAAAAACCTCATCATTAGGCTACATGCACGCGAACGTTTGTTTCCGTGTCTTGTTTTTTTTTGCGGATAGGATGTGGACCCATTCATTTCAATGGGTCCGCAAAAAATGCGGACAGCACACCGTCGCATCAGTATGTCCGTTCCGTAGCCCCGCAAAAAAAATATGTCCGTTTTAGGCATTGTTGCAATGAACCCACAAAAAAAAACAAATAGCATACGGATGCCATCCGTTTTTTTTTGCGGATCGCAAAAAACACATACGGTCCTGTGGATCCTGTGATCTTATTCCAGGATACTGAATTTTCTGTGTTTTTTATTTTTATTTTAGGGAGGTGCAAAAAGCAGTGAACACGGCCCAAGGCTTATTTCAGAGGTGGACTGATCTCCTCCAGGACCCCTCCATTGCTACTCGAGAAGAACTGGACTGGACTACCAATGAGCTGCGCAATAACCTGAGGAGCATTGAATGGGATCTGGAAGATCTTGATGAGACCATCAATATCCTTTAGTGTCGGGGAATTCTGAACATGATGTTACTTCCGATAATAAGTGATGTAGGGGTTGGAAATGATCCTTCCTTGCTTTGGGATAGTAGTGGGACATGCGGATAATTTCTCCCTAATCAGCCAGCGTTGCCTGCAATTTCAATGGACTTAATGGGGGTCATTTATCAAACTGGTGTAAAGTAGAACTGGCTCAGTTGCCCATAGCAACCAATCAGTTTTCATTTTTCTCAGCTCCTTTGGAAAATGAAAGGTGGAATCTGATTGGCTGCTAGGGGCAACTAAGCCAGTTCTCCTTTACACCAGTTTGATAAATCTCCCCCAATGTATTTATTTTAACCACTTATATACCGCTGATATATTTCGCAGCTCTTTACAGACATAATCACGCCTCGCTGTCTCCAGAGGAGCTCACAATCTAATTTCCCCGATCAGTATGTCTTTGGCATGCGGGAGGACACCCAGACAAACTCCATGCAGATGTTGTCCTTGGTCAGATTCCTACCCAGGATCTCAGCGCTGCAAGGCACCAATGCTAACCACTGAGCCACCCTCAATGAAAGGCAACAGAGCTGGATTACAGAGGTTTCATCATGGATATCATCCACTATGTCAATCACTGCTAAGACCTAGTTCACACTTCAGTGATTTCCATCGGCGATTGTGAGCCATAACCAGGCGCAGGTCAAAAACACCTAACAGGTGCAGATCTTTCCATTATAGCTTATCTCTGTGTAGGCTCCAGTCCTGGTTTTTGGCTGATAGAAATCACTGACCAAACTCTGACGTGTGAACTAGGTTTAATCCATACAATTCCCACAGCAGTGAAAAACTCCATGTGCCCTGTGCCTTGTAGATGAGATGGCAGTAGTGTTGCTTCATTAGGCTTAATTGAACCTCCAGATTTTGACCGTAAAGTATAAGCTTTAAAGGGGTTTTCTCGCCCAGTTTCCTTGGGGGACACAGAAGACCTTGGGTATAGCTCATCTCCCTAGGAGGCGTGACACTAAGTGAAGACTGTTAAGCCCCTCCTCCCCAGCTATACCCTCAGCCTGGAGAGAGAGACTGCCAGTTTTTGCTTAGTGTCCAAGGAGGCAAGACACTCCCTGCTCTGCAGGGCTGGTTTCTCCTTGTTTAAATTTTAGATTTTTACTTTTTTCTTTTCTTTTTGTTCCAGATCATCAGGGACAACAGAGACGCACTAGACCTCTCTGTTTCTCCCGGGGTTGAGCTGCGCCAGTGCCGGTCACCCGCACGGCTGCCTCCCCCACAGAAGGCAAGGTGGATCAGGGCAGCCCAGCTCCCCTACATCCCGCCAGCGCAAGGGTCGCCCGCACGCCAAGTCCCCCTTCCAGCGTCCTGCCACTACGGTGCCAGTAGCTGAAGGGGCGACCCTGCTGGAACGGACCGAGGGTGAAGACGTCTATGGTGAGAGATTGGCTGCTCCAGCCCAACGTCCCCGTCCCCCCCCGGTCTCCTGCGTGCCTGACCCTATACTGGGCCTATGGACCCTTCTGTCCCTGCTAGACCTAGGCTGGCCCCTGGGCTGCCGCAGGGCGACATTCTGCTCCCTCTCTCCTGGCCTCCATAGGTCATTGGCACCCTTCTCCCTACAAGAAGAATGCCTGGGGAGCTGCAGAGGTCCGCAACTAGCTGCCCCTGACTGAGGGGTTATGCAGGCGTCCCACCCTCACAGGCACCCGGTCTCGGGGTCCCCCTCCCTCTTACCGGCTACTGCTTCAGGGCCAGAGCCTTGCTGCTCCTGACCCTCCTCTGCCCTCACGGGCACCGGCCCAAGGGCAAGGTGGTTGTGGCTGTTGGCCACATGGTGCGCTGTTATAAGCCAGGGCCCGCTCCATGGGTAAAATGGCTGCCGAGCGCAGGGTCCTCGCTTCTGGGCAGCGGGGTGGGCACCCGCGGCCTGCAATATGAGCGCTATGCTTCAACAGCCCCAGGCCGACCGTCGGAACATTCCGGTCGGCCGGGCACCGCAGGCTTTACGACCGCGATCCCGGCGCTCTATCCGGGTCCCCGCCTCTTCCGGCCCGCGGGGTGGGCACCCGCGGCCGGCATGTGCATGCGCCGCTTCGTTCCCCGGCCGGTACTTGAATACTGTGCGGCCCCGGTCAGCCGGGCGCCGCTAATAATTTAGGCCCCGGCTTCACGGCCTACAATTACTAGGCCTCTGTTGGAGGGGGCTGGAACTTCTCCAGGCGGGAATTCTTCCCGCCGGGAGGTTCCCCCGCCCCCAGGGGATCGCAGCGCCGCCCTCCAGGCCGGATCCCTGTTAACCCTTTGGGTACAGGCCGGCTTCAGATGGCCTGTATGGGTGCCCCCAGGGGATCGCAGCGCCGCCCTCCTGGCCGGATCCCTGTTTAACCCTTTGGGTACAGGCCGGCTTCAGATGGGCCTGTATGGAACCCCCCAGTGCCCCTGTAGGTGGCTCCCCTTTTCTGTTATATATATATATATATATATATATATATATAAAAAAAAAAAAAAAAAAAAAGAATTTTTTTATATATATAACTTGTGGGCTGCGCAGGACGCTGCAGCCTCATGTCAGTACATGCCCCCCTTCCCTAGGCGGCATGTCGCACTCCCCGGCTGCGGCGCTGCCAGGGTCATTTTACCCTTCTAGCCCTCTCTCACGATACGGCGCTGGTCAAGTGCATGCGGCCTTTTCTGTAGGCAGCATTCGTCACCCTCTTTAGTTATGGTACTGCCATGTGCGGGACCCCCCTCCTGGGCGGGATACTGTACTCTCCCTGGCTACGGTTTGGCCTTGTGCATGATCCCCCTTTCATTGGCGGACTACTGCAGTTTCACCGGATACGGTGCTGGCCGTGTGCACGACCTCCTTCCATAGGCGGAACGCTTCACTCTCACTAGATTCGTTGCGATCTGTGCATGACCCCTTTTTTCTTAGGCGGAATACTGCACTCTCACCAGATACGGTGCTGGCCATGTGCACGATCCCTTTCCATTGGTGGAACGCTGCACTCTCACTGGATTCGTTGCCGATCATGTGCGTGACCCCCTTCCATAGGCGGAATGCTGCACTCTCTGATTTCGCTGACGCCCATAGGCATGACTCCCTTCCGTGGACGGCATTTGGCACTCTCACTGGATTCACTGCCAGCCATGTGCATGACCACTTTCCATAGGTGGTATGATGCACTCTCATTGGATTTTCCCTGTGGCGGCATTCATACACTCCCTCGGTCGGTGATGTTCTCTCGCCGGTACGTTGTTGGCCATGTGCATGAACCCCATACATGGCGGGGTGCTTGCACTCTCACTGGATCTGCTGCCGGCCATATGCATGACCCCTCTTCCGTGGGCGGTGTACGCACTCTCACTGGATTCGCTGCCGGCCATGGGCACGCCTCCTTCAGGTGACATGCACACATTCTCACCGACTGATCGCACTCTCCCTGGATGCGATGCTGACCGTGTGCATGACCCCCCCCCCCCCCCCCCCTCTTTTCTGGGCGGCATACTACACTCTCACCGGATACGTTGCTGGCCTTGAGCATGGCCCTCTAACATGGGTGGAACGCTTGCGCTCCCATTGGATACCGTGCTGGCCTTGTGCGTGACCATCCCTCATTCCATGGGCGGAATTTTGCACGCTCACGAGATCCAAGGCTGTCCTTGTATGTGCCGTATTGGACTTGCACATGTTCCCCTTCATTGGGAGTAGTTACACTCTCACGAAGTTTCGGTGTTGGGTGAGTTGTTGCACACTCACTTAATGCTAGGATAGCCCTGTGCATGCCCCCCTTTCACTAGGTGGACCTCCTGCATTCCTGCTGGATACTGTGTGGCTATGTGCATGGCGCCCTTCGGGGCGAAGTATGGTATGCCCTACTTCTCTGACGTAGGTACGGCCTTGGGCATTCCCCCCTTTTTTTTTTTTTTTTTGGGGCGGGCTTTTGCACCCTTGCCGACTGCAGTTTGCCAGGTAGATACTGTGGCACTCTGGCTGGCCTTCGCTGAGTGATATTTTGGCAGTGAGTGGACGTTTTTGTGCGTTGTTGGGCCGTGTATACCTTCTCGTCCCGTAGGTGGGTTGGCCTTCTCACTGCTTACGGGGCTACTCGTACGTATCCCTCCTTTCCTCCTGCGACATATTTTTTTCTCTTGGGAGACGGTGTTTGCAGCAAGCCTTGCACTATTCTCTAAAGAGATCATTCTGTCCACCTGTGTAAGCCTAAGGTGTTGTCCAACAAACAATAAATGAATGCCTTATAGATAAGTAGACGGCCTCTACCTGCTCGCTACTGCTCCGAGCTGGGCGGTGCTCATTCGTCTTCCCGCAGCATTGTTTCCCTGCGCTAGTGGTCACATGGTCGAGAGTGCTGTCTGCAGCGCCCTTCGCATTCTATGTTGGCTCTGGTGGGACTACGGTCCCCTCGCCTACTACTATTTCCTTCTACCAGGTTCGGGCCGCTCTTCTTGGGAAAGGTCACCCAACTTCTCTTGGGTGCTCGCTTACCCAGGTCCGGAGGACATCCACCTTGAGTTCTTCAGGATATTCGCCTTCTGCGAAGCGGTGAACGGGGCGTCTCAGTGTAGCGGGGTCCTGCTTTTGAGCTGTCCTATGGCTTCTCTATGCCCACTCCTCCTTTCTTTTGGAGGGTGTTATCCCAGCCTCTGTCTCGACTGCCTTTTCTCGCCGGTTCTGTTTGGCTCCCACTCGGTACGGATCTCTCCGATGTGGCTTCTGTTCCGGCCACGCTTCAGAGGATGTTCCTTCTCTGCCCTCCCCTCTGGGAAGAGCATGGTTGTTCAGGTGGATGGTTCTGGTGTCTTGTCCACACTGACTGTACTAGCTGTGTACCTATCTAACGGGTCTACCGCGTTCTGTCCTCCCGCTGGATGCAGATTGCGTTTTTTCCATTCTAGGCAATGTTTCTGCTATGGATTTACCTTCTCGGTAACTTGGGAGGACTACCCTTTAGTCCGTCTTCCTGTGGTGGCTACATCGGCTTGGGCTTTAGCCTGTCTTGTCCTGGCATCGGGCGGTTGCTGGGCGGACCCTTCGGTTCCTGTCCGTCTGCTCCCCCACTCCGGGTGGATACGGGACAACATTGTTCGGGGCCGACGGGACCAGTTCTACTGACCGTTCTGCCCGTGTTACTGATCATTGGGTTTTCGCCCGCTTGCCCAGGCGACTCTAGTGAGCTCGCTAGTGTTCGCTTCTAGCCGAGTTTTCGTCCAGGATCTGTGGTAGGACTTAGGACTTTACCTGGGGTTCTGTGGGAAGCTGGGCGTTCCCCCACTCTGCCTTTCTCTCTCCATGGTTCTGTCTTTCTCCAGCCCGGCCCTGGGGCTGGGACTCCGTTGCTTGAGGTATCAAGTGTCGTTCCTGTCCTTCCTCTTTCAGCGTTCCCCGACCCTCTGGGCCTGTCAGGAACTTCTTCCATGGAGCGGCTCTTGGGTTCCTTTGTACTGCCCTCCGTTACCGTCCTGGGAACCACATACTGGGCTCTTGGCGCTCCAATTTTTCCTTGGAGTCGTTACAGAAGTCCTCTGTACTCCTTCTGTCCTGTACGGTTGGGTTTCTGTAGCCATCGTGTCTCTGACTGGTGCCTGAGTGGCGGCCCTTCTTGTTCCGAGCCTTCTGTCTTCCCCCAGGACAGGGCTGTTCTCCATTCCGTCTCTTCCTTCCTTCTGAAGGTGATGTTTGTCCTTCATTTCATTGAGGCAGTCGTCCTCCCCTTCCCACCCCCGGGAACGGACACTTCACCGATTTGGACGTTTGTTTGGGCCTTGCAGTTTTTTACTTGGAGATCTCCGACTCTTGTCGACGTTCGGTCTCTTGTGTTCCCAGGAGGTCCGCGCAAGGGTTGAGGGCCTCCAGGGTGGCTTTCCTCCGCTTTCTCAGTGTGGCTCTTGCTGTGGTTGTCGCACCAAGGGCAGGGTTCTGCTTTTGGTGTCACCATTCATTTTGCCAGAGCTGTCGGTTTTTCCTGGGCCGGAGGCATTAGGCTTCGGCCATGCATTTGTAAGGTGGTCACTGGTCTTCCTTGTACACCTTACCGAGTTCTACAGGGTGCATACTCGGCCTTCGGCGTATGCTGCCTTGGGCCGCCTGGTCTGCAGGCGGCGGGTTTTTTGTTGCCTTCGGGTGCTTCGCCTTGGTGCTGTGGTCCCTCCCCCTTTGGACTGCTTTTGAACGTCCCAAGGTCTTCTGTGTCCCCCAAGGAAACTGGGCGAGAAAACGAGATTTTTGTATAACTTACCAGTAAAATCTCTTTCTCGCTCTTTCCTTGGGGGACACAGCACCCACCCATTCTTTGTTCTTCTCTGACTGTTTCCGAGTTTGTTTTACCCTTTGGGTAGTTGGCTTGTTGGTTCCACTTTTTGGACTTTGCCTTTTCTCACTACTTGGACACGCAACTGGCAGTCTCTCTCTCCAGGCTGAGGGTATAGCTGGGGAGGAGGGGCTTAACAGTCTTCACTTAGTGTCACGCCTCCTAGGGAGATGAGCTATACCCAAGGTCTTCTGTGTCCCCCAAGGAAAGAGCGAGAAAGAGATTTTACTGGTAAGTTATACAAAAATCTCGTTTTCCCATCTCAGACAATGTATGACCCCATTGTCTGGTAGGTGCGGGTCCCACCGCTGGGACCCGCACCTACAATAAGAACGGAGCAGGGAAATGAACGGAGGGCTCACTGCACATGCGCAGCCACTCTCCATTCATTTCTATGGGGCCGCCGAAAATAGCCGAGTGCATGCGCGGTGCGCTCCCATTCACTTCTATGGGAGCAGCACTTGGTGATGGACGGACCCCGGGATATCCGGTGTCCTCCAGCCACAGCTCTCCCCGCTCCGTTCTTGTTGTAGGTGGGACCTGCACCTATCAGACAATGGGGGGGGGGATATCCTAGCGATATGCCCCCATTGTCTGAGATGGGATTACCCCTTTAAGGCCACAGTCACACGACAGTGTTTTTGTTCCTCATCTGATCCACATTTTTTGCGGATCAGATGCGGACCCATTCATTTCAATGGGGATGCAAAAAATGCGGACAGCACTCTGCTGTTCTTATCCGTATGTCCATTCCGCATTCCTGCAAAAAAACATAGAACACGTCCTATTCTTCTCCGAATAGGCATTGTTGCAATTTGTCCACAAAACAATGGCTGCAACACACGGACCTCATCTGTATTTTCTACAGAGCCGCATTTTGCAGAGCGCGAACTACGGACGGTCATGTGAATGCAGTAAGTGATATTTTAACAAACTGGCCTTATTTGCTTGCGTGCTGTCCGTATGTACAACAGGTTGCTACTGTATTTTGGTATGGATTCGATCTGGAGATCATTGCAGACAATGAATTGTACCATTGTCTCTGGTGGGCCCCAGATCCGTGTCTTACGTGGACACACGGACCTAACAGCCATATTCAAAAGTCCTCTGTGTGTTGCAGGCACCACATGGACGATTTTTAATACAGATGTCTGAATAGGCCCTAACCCCGATTTCCTGATAGCGTGCAGTAAACCGTTACCTATAGTTTACTGATGGGACCCAGGCACTAGAAAGTCAGGCTATAACAGCCTATTGGAAGCTGTAGAACAGCCAAATTTATTTGATTGCCCAGGATATATTTTGGATAGACCCCACTCCAAGCAGGGACACTTCCATTACTATAATAGGTATTCTCCCAATATTTCCAGTGCATGTCCCAGCAGTGACTGGGAGAGCAGACTACCAAGAGACGACCCCATCACATAATGAAACGCATAGAAGATGTAGCTGGAGCACTGAGAAGTGATGTGTCTCCAGGAGAAGGACACATGGTGGAAGTCTCCATCAGCTGCTAAGATGTAGGTTGACAATGCTACAAAAGCCATTTGTTCAATTAATGCTGGGTTTACACTCCATCCAGCCGCCAATTATCGCGAAGGAAGCGTTCCTACTTGACATTTGGCTGCTTGATTCAGCGGAGGTGAAGAGTACTGTTTACGTGCAGCGATCCCCTCCACTGTATGAGGCCGAATCATGGCGGCTGCTATCTCTCGTCCTCATACAGCGGCATTCTTTCTGCATGGCACAGCACCGCTTAGACACTACGATCTGCCGCCCGGAAACGCTCATTTTAGGCTCCATTCACGCGTCCGCAAGTGTTCTATTTTTTTGCAGATCGGATGTGCGGATGCGGACAGCACACTGTGTGCTGTCCTCATCTTTCCCGGCCCCATTGAAAATGAATGGGTCCGGATCCGTTCCGCAACGTTGCGGAACGGATCCGGATCCATTTCGTGGACTTGTGAATGGACCCTTACATGTATGCATCAACGGGAGTTTCGCCCAATGAACAAGCGTTTCCATCGTTCATTGGGTGATCTGCCGTGCCTTTAGACGGGCAGGTTATCGGGAATGAAGATTCATAGGAACGTCTGTCTTGACAGTCGGGCAGTGTAAACCCACCTTAACTTTTCACAAAGATTTCTTTAACTCCAGTCACGTATTGTAGAAGCCAATCCCCGCAAGTTCAGTCTGAATCCTGCAGAGATGAGGCAGAGAAAAGCTTTCATCAGTGAAACGCGGCAGTGTGTTAAGGTGAGAATCACAGATTAGATTACCTTATACCTGCAGCTCACGTGTGAAGGGGTCCAAAAAGGCAGCTACATTTCTATAGTATCCTTCACGGGACTGTATACAGCATAGTCTGTTGGGCCAGCTCAGCCCTTCCACAGTGTTACCTGTGGGTCTCACGGAAGTATAGCAAATGTTATTTGCAATTTATATAAATAAAAAAATAAATTATTATATATATATATATTTTTTTTTTTCAGGGTGAGTAAAAAGTCGCAGGACACCCTTTTATTTCAGAAACAAAAGGGAAAATAAATATCTCAGTACCCCAGCAAGTAATGGGTGAGGGGGGCCTATCTTTTAGGCTATGTCTGAAACATGGCCGACATCTTGAAAGCCGCCATATTGGATCAAGGGCAAATTTTTCTAATGGCAATGGGGTCATGTAGCATATCAAAGAAGACCAGTATTTTTCTCAGAAATCGATTGCCGCAATCAGATTTGCAATATATCTTGTGGTTCAAAAGATCTCAACACAGAAAGTACATGACCCAAGATGGAGGCCATGTTCCAGACGTAGCCTAAAAGATAGGCCCCCCTCACCCATTACTTGCTGGGGTATTCAGATATTAAATTTTTTCCTCTTGTTTCTGAAATAAAAGGGTGTCCTGCGACTTTTGACTCGCCTTGTGTGTGTATATATATATATTATTATAGCAGAAGGACCCGGCTTCACACAGGTATATTTCATCTATTTAATTTAGTGTTTCTGTGTGTCGTTAAAAGATATCGACAGTATCTCCGATAAGAGTGATCCCTACCCCTTAAATCTGTGGATGGCGCTGTTATGGGGGGGATCTGTGGATGGCGCTGTTATGGAGGGGATCTGTGGATGGCACTGTTATGGAGGGGATCTGTGGATGGCACTGTTATGGGTAGGGGGGTCTGTGCACTGTTATGGGGAGGGGGGATCTGTGGATGACACTATATAGCATCTTATGCTATATGTGTCATCCACAGATCCCCCCTCCCCATAACAGTGCACAGATCCCCCCTCCCCATAACAGTGCACAGATCCCCTTCCCAATAACAGTGCACAGATCCCCCTCCCCATAACAGCCCCGGCCCCGCTGCTCACAGCAGACTATTCTGGCAGTAACTTTTACTCAGCGCATCTTTATTACCTTACAATGAAGCTCAGGTAACAGGCAAAGCGGGCGGCGGCGTAACGTCACTCACTCACGTGACGCACTTGCTCCGCCCACTTTATGAATGAAGGAGGCGGAGCAGTCACGTGAGTGAGTGACGTTACGCCGCCGTCCGCTCTGCCTGTTACTGGAGCTTCATTGTAAGGTAAAATAAAGATGCGCTGATTTAAAGTAAACCGCCCGCATAGCAACAAATCGGCGATTTATTCGATAACTGGCTTCGTCGACAACGAATCCTGTTATCGAATATTATCAATAAAGTCGATTAATCGTTACAGCCCTAACTAAGAATGTCCTTCGTTGCCTATAGCAACCAATCAGAGCTCATATTGATGACCTGTAGCAAAAAAGAAGCTGAGCTGTGATTGGTTGCTATATGCACTCTGATGAATATCCAGGCTAACTGCCACAACAGACAATGGCTCCCGGAGTTTGGCGCTTAGGTTACTAACAGTTTTTTGTGGCAAATAATTGGAAAGCGCGGGGTGAAAATTTCCACTCAAAACATAGTCTATGACATTCCCCGAGTCACAGGAGGCGGCTGTGCAAAATGTTGTGATTGTAAATGCGGACATACACACATACACTCCGCTTTATATATTCGATATAGGTCAGCCACATACACTTGAATGTGTCTTAGCTGCAATACCAGCTGCTGCCTATGGACAGGTGTGGTGCTGTTTCTGGGCTCATGCAAGCTCTTTTAGATATTTGTAAGACACTATAGAATACACTGGCAGCCACAACGTTATTATAATGGACTGTAATAGTGTGACCCAAGAACACATACACTCATTTAAAGGGGTTCAACCCTGAACCCGGACATATCCCCATTTTCACCCAGGCAGCCCCCCCTGATATGAATTGCGCAGGCCAAAGGCTTTTTATGACGATGCGGTGACATACCGGGACCTGTAAAACTGCTAGGGCAGCACTAAAGGCCGCCCATCAGTGCCGGTGACGTCACCAGCAACACTGCTAGGCGGAAACCTCCTCCTAGCAGTGTGAAAATATAAATAAACAGCCCTTGCCTGCTCCATACCGCGCAGGGCAAGGGAGAGCGTCGGAGCATGAAATGTTCATGTTGGGCTACTTTCACACTGGCGTTTCTGGATCCACCTGCGAGACCCGTTTCAGGGATCTCACAAGCGGCCCCAAACGGATCAGTTCAGCGCCAATGCATTCTGAATGGAAAAGGATCCACTCAGAATGCATCAGTTTGGCTCCGTTCCGCCTCCATTCCGCTCTGGAGGTGGACACCAAAACGCTGCTTGCAGCGTTTTGGTGTCCGCCTGGCGGTGCGGAGCCAAACGGATCCGTCCTGACCTACAATGTAAGTCAATGGGGACGGATTTGTTTACATTGACACAAATATGGTGCAATTGTAAACGGATCCATCCCCCATTGACTTTCAATGTAAAGTCAGGACGGATCCGTTTGACTTACACTTAGACTTTTTTTGACTATGTTATGCAGACGGATCCGTACAGAACGGGTTCCTTCGTTTGCATTATAGGTGCGGATCCGTCTGTGCAGATACCAGACTGGTCCGCACCTAACGCAGGTGGGAAAGTAGCCTTAGAGGGGACGGAGGGGGGGAAATGGGGATTTGTCCGGGTTCAGCTTTAAATGGGTTTTTCCCATTGACGAAGTTTATTCCTTGACCGTTATCACCAAATTTACATATCTAAAAAAAATAAAGTGCCTTTCAGATCTGAGCTGCCCCTGCATGGACCTCACATCCTGGACTTTCTATAGACCCATACATGAGCAGAGCTGATGGAAGCCGAATGGACCGAGCGATCTGATCAGTGCTTCTGCCCCTTTGTGCATGTGGTTTTGGTGTTTTTTTTTTTTTGTTTTTGTTTTTGTTTTAACGGAGGTTTAGGCGACCTTTTTGGCCAATAACACATTTTTCCCCATGTGTTCACGTACAGGAAATGAAGGATCAGATGACCACTCCATCTGTTCAAGCCCTAGCGGAAAAAAAGAACCGGCAGGTGAGGGGCTGTGTTTTTTCTCGCTGTTTGTTTAGTGACGTGCGGGTCTCCTTGGTGAATTGGAAGAGGTCACACTGTGGAGTATGGGTGTAATACACCACTTTCGGTGCTCTCGGGTTACACGTTTCTCTGTGTGAGTCACAGTATCTTGAAGTAGTGAAAATATGTTACTCTACCAGTCTAAAGAGCGTGTCCCCTCTGTACCGGTAGATCCAATCAAGCATTTGTAACGTTACATATATACCGGATGTAATCACAGCAGTTCCTGGGGCTGATGAATCTAATTTCATATACACTAGGGCCTATTTCATAGGAAACCCATAGATTAATTTCTGAAGCTGTAAGGAATGCTGAAGATGCCCTCGCGAGCACGGTCACCGCTGAGCCATAATGAGTAGTAGTCACACCTCGCTCAGCAGTCCAATCTGTTGTCTGCGTTAACAGTCGTCTTGCATATTGGCCACCCACATTTTTCCAGTTATACAGATTCCGAATTTGCCTTTGTGTCCAATTTAAGAAGCAATCAATGACATTGCTAATGGACTTGTAAGGCCCCTTTCACACCAGCGAGTTTTCCGCGCGGATGCAATGCGTGACGTGAACGCATAGCACCCGCACTGAATCCTGACCCATTCATTTCAATGGGTCTGTGTACATGAGCGTTTTTTTTTTTTCTCATGCATCAGTTCTGCATTGCGTGAAAAACACAGCATGTTCTATATTCTGCGTTTTTCACGCAGCCCTGGCCCCATAGAAGTGAATAGGGCTTCAGTGAAAAACACATTGCATACAGAAGCAAGTGCGAATGCAATGCCTTTTTCACTGATGGTTGCTAAGAGATGTTGTTTGTAAGCCTTCAGTTTTTTATCACGCGTGTGAAGAACACATCAAAGCGCATTGCACCTGTGTGGAAAAAACTGAACGCAATCGCAGACGAAACTGTGCGAGTTTCACTGAAAGCATCCGGACCTAATCCGTCACGCTCGTGTGAAAGAGGCCTATGTCTTCCGGCCCCCTCTTTTTTAAAGTGCAGCCAATCATATGACATTAAAGGGGTTTTCCGATATATATATATATTTTTTTTTAATGATGACCTATCCTCCGGATATAGGTTATCAGTATCTGATCGGTGGGTGTCTGACATCCAGGACCTCCACAGATCAGCTGTTTGAGAAGGCAGCAGCACTTCTGTGAGCGCCATGGCCTTCTCTCTTCTTTTCCAATGACGTCACGTTCATCGGTCACATGGCCTAGGAGCAGCTCATCCCCATTCAAGTGAATAGGGCTGAGCTGCGACATCATGCACAACCACTGTAATATGTACAGCGCGGAGGCAGCATTGCTGCCTTGTCAAAACAGCTGATTGGCGGGGGTCTGGATGTCAGATCCCCACCGATCAGATACTGGTGACCTATCTCAGAAAACCCTTTTAAAGGTGGCTGCACACAGTGCTAATTTATTTGTAGAAAATCTGCACCAAAAAATACATTTAAATCCAAACCATGTATTCTGTTTTTTATGCGGTTTTTTTTTTCCGCGGATTTGATGTGGATTTTCTGCAGCTCTCACCCTTTCATTGAAAATGTCAAAAACCCTACAGCAGGTCAATTTCTGGACCTAAAAAAAAAAAAAGCAAAGTGAACACAGAAAGACTTGCGTAATCCTCACAGTGTGTTGCCACCCTTAGGCTCCATTCACACGTCCGTATAATGGGTCCGCATCCGTTCCGCAAATTGGACCCATTCATTCTCTATGGGGACGGAATGGATGCGGAGAGCACACTATGTGCTCTCCGCATCTGCATTTCCAGAGCGCGCCCCCGATCTTCCGATCCGCGGCTCCGGGGAAAAAATAGAACATGTCCTATTATTGTCCGCGATTGTGGACAAGAAAAGGCATTTTCTATGAGAGTGCCGGCGATGTGCGGTCTGCAAAACACATACGGATGTGTGAATGGACCCTTAGTCTGTAAAGTTGACTTGCTATAAACTGGCCATACAGATTACATAAATGTCGGCAGGTTCTGACCGCATCATCTGTTTGGGAACGGCTCAACAACTTGTATCCTGGATTATAATAGATTTGATCCTTTATTCGCTGGGGTAGCACCCGAGTGGTAGGACAACCATGTGCCCCCTCTATGACTGTAGACGCGCACACGTGGCCTGGACGAGGTTCAAGGTTGTAAGCCATTCTGCCGAGAGGCTGTCTACAGTGAACAACAAGCTTATTGGCTATCGTACACGTCAAGGTTCTTCTCCTCGATATGACCGGGATTGAGAATCAGGCCGTTATCCGGTAGAGGTAGGATATTTCAGAAAGGCCGGATGGTCTTTCAGAGTAGTAAAGACGGATTATAAGCTCGCTGCCTGAACAGCAGACATACTTGTCCACGGAGCTCCATGGAAGAAGCTGAGCCACTTACTGGGCAGGGTGACCGCTCTAGATATGGAAGTAGATGGTGATCATCAGCGCTGGAGAACCAATCTGTATCAGATCTTTTAATTTCTGTCTGCCACAAAATGTCATGCCGTATATACCGGCTGCAGGTAGGAGAGCACAGAGGCGTTTTCATTTCATTAAATGTATTTTTTTTTACATTGAGGGAATAAGAAATATTAATTGCAGATTCATAATCTGATTCTTCAGGCGCTCTTAGGAGAAGGTGCAAGACCAGGCTGGAAGTCCGAACCGGACAAATACAATAAATTGGATCAGGAGATCCAATCGGCCAACACGCGGTTTCTTGATGGACAAGTGACGCAGCAGCAGGTAAAGTGCAAGATCTCGGCGGGCAGGGAAGGCGCTTGGTACATTGCTTTTTCTGATTGGAGAGCAGCTCTGAAGTGCATCACTTCTGTGATTGTATTTGATAGGTTAATATTACAGTAACCCAGCACTTGCTTATTATCATCTGTTCACTGACCATTTCGCAGGCGCAGCCATACACGTTTTGGCCATTCTATTTATTCAAACTGCTTATACACATTCAGTGAACCTGTGCGATGGATGAACAATCTTTCTGGGAATATTCTTTCCCAAAAAAAAAAAAAGATCTTTCATCTACAATTTCTTTTTAAAAGCGAGATCTTTCGTCCGACTATCAGATGAAAAATGTAAACAAAGCCGATGGTGATGGCTTGTCAGGCTAGTGAGAACTTTCATGGTTAAATTTCACCCAGTAATCATTTTGGTTGAATTTGACCATTTTGATCAAATTTAGACAAATGTGTGTGGATACCTTTGCAATTCATACTTGTAAAATATCACTTCCCCCCCTTCTATTAGATGATTGTGGAGCAACAAGATGAAGAGTTAGAGTTGGTCTCTGGCAGCATCGGCGTGCTGAAGAATATGTCACATCGCATTGGCAATGAGCTGGACGAGCAGGCAGTGTGAGTGTCTACAGGGTTTGGAGATGCGATGACTTGAGGGTGTATGTCTTTAATCCAACATTAATTCACCAAACAGATGTCTTAAATGGGCTGTCTCATGACAAACAATGGGGGCATATCGCTAGGATATGCCCCCATTGTCTTATAGGTGCGGGTCCCACAGCTGGGACCCGCACCTATATAGAGAACGGAGCCCCGAAAGTGAAGGAGGGCGCATGCGCAGTCGCCCTCCATTCATTTTCTATGGGGCCGGCAAAAATAGCTATTTCCGTCGAGCCCATAGAAGTGAATGGGAGCGGTGGCCGGTCACGCACGGTGCGCTCCCATTCACTTCTATGGGGAGCCGGCTTGGTCGTGGCCTGACCGGAGTCCTCCAGCCACCACCTTGCGGGGCTCTGTTCCCGATATAGGTGCAGGTCCCAGTGGAGGGACCCGCACCTATAAGACAATGGGGCATATACTAGCAATATGCGCCCATTTGTCTATGATGAGACAACCCCTTTAAGTAGTTTCACCACTGCAGATCATTGTGTATACAGTGACCATATAGATAGGACCATGTTAAAGGGGTTATCCAATACTATAAAAATGTCACAGTAAATATACTTACCCTGCTCCCTGCGCCATTCCTTGTCCCCGCACCGATGCTGCAGCTTCTCCCCGTGCGCGGATGAAAACATCCTGTGTCGAGGGGAGCAGCCAACGGCAGACGGGGACAAGCCTCCCTAGCAGCGCAGGTGACGCTAGGGAGGCTCATCCCTGTCACCGCCTGCCATTGGCTGCCCCCCCCTCCTCCGGACACTGGATGGGGACCAGGAGCGGCGCGGGGAGCGGGGTAAGTATATTCAGTGTGAGGGGCCTGGCATATGGGGGACATTTTTATAATATTGGATAACCCCTTTAATCAGAATTGCATGTGACGAGTGAACATATGACATAAGGTTAAAGGTGTTGTGCAGTGGCGTAATATTGAGGACCTATACTCAGGATAGGTCATCAGTATCAGATCCCAGGGGGCCGACTCCGGGCAGGCCTTGCCGACCTGCTGATTGAAGGGGTCACGATGCTCGTGCGAGCACTACGTCCTCTTTAAAGTTTTCCTGCGTGCCATCTCCTATTGCAGCAGCGGCCCAGTGTAATTACAACTGCACTTCTACTGCGCTGCCGCATGAGGATCGTTCATCAATATTACTCCGTTGCACAACCCCTTTAACAGCTACGTTACCTTTTGCCCAAAAGTGAAACATATATAACAGGCAACTGCGAAAAACCCACAGACTAGACTAATGAGTTTCCTATGATTCTGCATCCATACCCATTCTTCGGTGCCCAGGCCCCAGTAAGGACGGGGGCTGCTTTTGCTGACGACATCACTTTTGCACAATGGCTTTAAAGGGAATGTCTGTACTACAGTTGTGAAGCCTTTTGTTGAGCTCCATCTGTCAGGAAGTCAGCCATATAAAGCTCCTTTCATTGATCCTTTAGTGTCCTCTTCACACTTGTCTTCCAAGCTCAGGCAGGAAAGTTTATTTATACTGAAGACGCCCAGGTCGGAGTCATGCCGTAATGTCAGAGTTATGCAATTCATGGATCACATGTCACAGACGAGGAAATGTGGGAGGGTCGTGTGTAAATAGAAAGCCTTGAAACTGAACGACCTCTGTCAGTGTTTCCATAGGTCACGTACACACGAAGGAAGTTTTATGGAGGAGAGTGACTGCCAGTTTACTTAGGGTCTGCTTTATCGCTACCCAGTTACACTTAGGTTTTTGTTTACTGGAAGAAAACTGCTTTATTTTTACTGGGTTAAAGGGAGCCTGTCATCTTTGACCAGGGTGTCTGAGTTAAGGGCGGCATCCAGTAAAACTTCCAGGAGACAGTCCTATCAGTGATTGACAGCCTTCCCGCTATGACTGGATACACAGATAGCTGTCAGTCATTGATGGGGCCGCCTCCTTGATCTGCAATTTAATTGAATAAAGTACAAGTTTAACTGAATCTTTTGCCACAAAACTACAGTATTTTTCGGACTATAAGACGCACCTCTACCCCCAAAAAAGTGAGTGAAAAGTGGCAGTGTGTCTTATAGTCTGAATGCTAATGACCACTTTCATGTGCGGGGAGCAGTACTTACCCTCCCTGATCTTCATCTGGGCCTCACTCTGCACTGTGTCCTGACTGCATACAGCGTCAGGACGTAGTGCACGTAGGTGTGCGCTACGACCTGACACTGTGCTACGCTACTTCACAGTGCAG
This sequence comes from Bufo bufo, assembly GCF_905171765.1. Lineage (NCBI taxonomy): Eukaryota > Metazoa > Chordata > Amphibia > Anura > Bufonidae > Bufo > Bufo bufo. Next base: position 186,488,475 of record NC_053397.1, on the reverse strand, counting down.
CACAGGCCAGAAGAAGACCAGGGAGGGTGAGTGGATCTGCAGAGTGGCAGGCCGTCTAGAGCAGGAGAGCTACGTTTATTTTTTATATGGCTGATGGAGGTGTCCGATATGAGGCTGGGGTGTCTGATGTTAAGGGGTCTGATATGAAGCTGATGGAGGTTGGAGATCTGATCTGAGGCTGATGAGGGTCTGATCTGAGGCTGATGGAGGTTGGAGATCTGATGGAGGTTGGAGATCTGATCTGAGGCTGATGGCGGTTGGAGATCTGATCTGAGGCTGATGGCGGTTGGAGATCTGAGGCTGATGGCGGTTGGAGATCTGATCTGAGGCTGATGGCGGTTGGAGATCTGATCTGAGGCTGATGGCGGTTGGAGATCTGATCTGAGGCTGATGGCGGTTGGAGATCTGATCTGAGGCTGATGGCGGTTGGAGATCTGATCTGAGGCTGATGGCGGTTGGAGATCTGATCTGAGGCTGATGGCGGTTGGAGATCTGATCTGAGGCTGATGGCGGTTGGAGATCTGATCTGAGGCTGATGGCGGTTGGAGATCTGATCTGAGGCTGATGGCGGTTGGAGATCTGATCTGAGGCTGATGGCGGTTGGAGATCTGATCTGAGGCTGATGGCGATTGGAGATCTGATCTGAGGCTGATGGCGTTTGGAGATCTGATCTGAGGCTGATGGCGGTTGGGGGTCTGATTTTGGAGTCTGATCTGAGATTTTTTTTTTCTTATTTCCCTCCTCTAAATCCTTGGTGCATCTTAAAGGGCTTCTGTCACCCCACTAAAGTGATTTTTTTTTTTTGGGCTAGTTAAATTAGTTATATTGCGATATATGAAAATATAATGGTGTTACTTACTTTGATCCAGCAGTTTCTTCCAAAAACGAAGTTTTATAATATGTAAATTAGGTCTCTACCAGCAAGTAGGGCGTCTACTTGCTGGTAGCTGCTGCAGAAAACCGCCCCCTCGTCATGTTGATTGACAGGGCCAGCCGGGATCTCCTCCTCCGGCCAGCCCTGTCAGCATTTCAAAAATCGCGCGCCTGTGTTCATTCGGCGCGGGCGCTCTGAGATGAGGAGGCTCGTCTCCTCAGCACTCCCTCAGTGCGCCTGCGCCGATGACATCACCGAAATAGAAGACGTCATCGGCGCAGGCGCACTGAGGGAGTGCTGAGGAGGCGAGCCTCCTCATCTCAGAGCGCCTGCGCCGAATGAACTCAGGCGCGCGATTTTTGAAATGCCGACAGGGCCGGAGGAGGAGATCCCGGCTGGCCCTGTCAATCAACATGACGAGGGGGCGGTTTTCTGCAGCTGCTACCAGCAAGTAGCCGCCCTACTTGCTGGTAGAGACCGAATTTACATATTATAAAACTTTGTTTTTGGAAGAAACTGCTGGATCAAAGTAAGGAACACTATTATATTTTCATATATCGCAATATAACTAATTTAACTAGCCCAAAAAAAAAAAATCACTTTAGTGGGGTGACAGAAGCCCTTTAATGGAGGCCATTATGGCACCGAAGGAGGCAAAATACAATGTGGGCTCAGCATGCATGTGGAACCTGCATTCCCTGAATTTAATGGAGGCCAGTATGGCGCCGGAGAAGCTAGTATTTAGCGTCTGTTCCTGCAGAGGTTGCAATAACGCATGTAAAAGCGTCTATGACACTTGTTCAGGCGATTTTACTCCCTGGAAAAAGTCTAAGGCTACTTTTACACTCGCGTATTGTGCGGATCAGTCATGGACGGATCAGTTCAGATAATACAACCGCATGCATCCGTTCAGAACGGATCCGTTTGTATTATCTTTAACATAGCCAAGACGTTCTATTGTGCCAGTGAAAACTGATCCGTCCCCATTGACTTGCATTGTGTGCCTGGACGGATCAGTACCAGTACGCCTTAGACTTTTCCCCCACATTCATCAGCGCAGTGAGTGCTGCCTGTGCCTGAAATAACCAATAACAAAGCTCCTTACAGCAAGGAGCTTTGGTATAGGTCGGGTATTGGCGCGCCAGAGTGTGCCCCCCCCAGAGTGGGCCGTGTTGTGGCAGTCTTCAAGTAAGTGATTTCCCCCTCCCTCAATCATGGTTCTGTCTAGTCTCCCAGTTCTCTGCTCCCCCCTGCTCCTGTCACTCCACTAGTAACCCCGCTCCCCCCTCCTTCTGTGACCCTGCACCCTCCACTAGTGACCCTGCTACCCCCCTCCTCCTCCTGTCACCCCACTAGTGACCCCCTCCTCCTCCTGTCACCCCACAGGGATGAAGCTGAACAGACTCTGCCGACTATGATGGGATCTGTTCAGTTTCTGTTCGGGATCCTGTCTTTTTACCAGACAAAAAAGTGCTGCATATGAGGCTTTTTGTCTGGTCTTTCAACAGAATCTGCAACAGAGGCTCCAAACGCAGATGTGAGCAAGTGCAGGCTTATGTATTATGTATTTTAATTACCGTAACTCCTCCTCGGGTAAAAATACTCCTCAAAAATGGTCAGAGGAGTATTTTTACTCTTCTGAAAAAAACGTAGTGCGACCTCTGGGTTCCTGTCCTAAAGAGATCACCTTGTCTCTTTGCGGACAGACACACATCATTTTGTACAAAATGTATTTGCCAAGAATCTCGCATTTGTATAATGAGCACTAGTATACTTTCTGTAGTGTGTATGGCACGATGGTATTTTCAGTGCTGTTTGCGTCTCTTCTCTTTTGTGTCTTCTAGTCCAGTGTGTTTTATATGTCTATATCACTGTGCTCTATACCACGCTGCCTGCAGATTAGTTTGTATTTTAATAGTGACAGATTTCCTTTAAATATATTGTCATGACCTACTTTTTGTACTCGCCGCTGTCATGGAGGGGGAAGGATTGGGCATGTTGACTTTCAGCAAGCCCAATCCTTTTGTTCTCATGGTAGATGAGCTGCTGCCGGCGGTTAATGGGCCTGAGCTGCAATACACATCACCGCTGCTATCCAATGGAAGTCGCTGTGGGGAGCACTGCAGCAGCCTCTTCAAACAGCTGATCGACAGGGCTGCCAGGCGTTGAACCCCCACCGATCTGATATTGATGACCTATTCTGAGGATGTGATCTCAATATCAAATCCCCAGATAACCCCTCTAATGTCCTTCATATAGGACTGGCGCTCAACATGAGCAATGCTTCCTGGTGGTTACACGACACGTCATCTCCCTTGCAGTGGTGGTGTAGTGTACTTACAGGTACTTGCTACATTCAAGTAAATGGAACGAGTACTTGTCATTACACTCACTTTCTAGATGACAGACAGTGTAAGGCCTCATGCACACGACCGTATGTATTTTGCAGCCCGCAAAAAACGGATCTGCAAAAAATACGGATGACGTTCGTGTGCATTCCATATTTTGCGGAAGGGAACAGCTGGGCCCATAATAGAACAGTACTATCCTTGTCCGTTAGGCTACTTTCACACTAGCGTTCGGAGCGGGTCCGTCTGATGTTTCATCAGACGGATCCGCTCCTATAATGCAGACGTTTGCATCCGTTCAGAACGGATCCGTCTGCATTATAACTTAGAAAAATTTTCTAAGTCTGAAAGTAGCCTGAGCGGATCCGTCCAGACTTTACATTGAAAGTCAATGGGGCGGATCCGTTTGAAGATTGAGCCATATGGTGTCATCTTCAAGCGGATCCGTCCCCATTGACTTACATTGTAAGTCTGGACGGATCCGCTTGCCTCCGCACGGCCAGGCGGACACCCGAACGCTGCAAGCAGCGTTCAGGTGTCCGCACGCTGAGCGGAGCGGAGGCTGAACGCTGGCAGACTGATGCATTCTGAGCGGATCCGCGTCCACTCAGAATGCATTAGGGCTGGACGGATGCGTTCGGGGCCGCTTGTGAGCCCCTTCAAACGGTGCGCACGAGCGGACACCCGAACGCAGGTGTGAAAGTAGCCTAATGCGGACAATAATAGGACATGTTCTATTTTTTTGCGGAACGGTATGCACACAGAGTAACTTCTGTTTTTTTTTGCTGACTGAAATGAGTGGTTCCACATGCGGTCCGCAAAAAAAAAAAACCGAACGGACACGGAAAGAAAATATGTTTGTGTGCATGAGGCCTAATGAAGAGGAAGCTGCCCTCAGCCTGAGGATAAGTCATCAATATAAATTGCTGCACAACTCCTTTAAGTTGGCGTGCACATATCCACGTTTTCCCACATCAGCCTTTTTTTTTTTTGTCTAATTCTTCAATTGTATGCAGGATGCTGGATGACTTCTCACATGAATTAGACACGGCACAGTCTCGCATGGATAACGTTCTGAAGAAGCTGGCAAAGGTGTCTCACATGACCAGCGGTGAGTAGGGACGCCATCTGCCGCAAGGTGTTGATCTGGCTGCAAACACGGTGGTAAAAACTGCCAAGCGGATGTGTGGATATTCTGTCAGCGCTTCCTTATTTGTTTCTGGCATGGCTGGAACTGATGCAGTCGTTTAATAGAATAACTTGGCTGCAATTTCTAACATTTATTTTGGGCCTGTGAATACCGTGCGTCCCCGGCAGCTCTAATATTTTACTCTTCATGGCTGAGAATGGAGACGAGACTCCAGACAGCCACAAATATGCTCCGACTTGCCAGGCCTTAGGCCTCTTTCACACGAGCGTCCCGGATTTGCTCCGGATGCTTCGCGTGTGCATTGCGGGAAACCCTCGCGAGTGCGCACGCAATTTCAGTCAGTTTTGATTGCGTTGTTCAGTTTTTATCGCGCGGGTGCAATGCGTTTTGCACGCGCGTGATAAAAAACTGAATGTGGTACCCGGACCCGAACCCGGACTTCTTCACTAAAGTTCGGGTTTGGGTTCGGTGTTGTGTAGATGTTATAACATGGTTATAAGGGAAAATAATAGCATTGTTAATGCAGAATGCTAAGTAAAATGTGGCTTGAGGGGTTAAAAAATAAATAAATAATTAACTCGCCTCATCCACTTGTTCGCGCAGCCGGCATCGTCTTCTTTCAGGACCTGCAAAAGGACCTTTGATGACGTAATCTTCTATCTTCATACAGCAGGACCTGTGCTGATGTCACCGCGCTCACCTTGTGGTGAGTGCGATTACATCATCAAAGGTCCTTTTACAGGTCCTGAAAGAAGACGATGACGGCTGCGCGATCAAGTGGATGAGGTGAGTTAATTTTTTTTTATTTTTTAACCCCTCAATTTACATTTTAGTAAGCATTCTGTATTAAGAATGCTATTATTTTCCCTTATAACCATGTTATTATGGAAAATAATACAGTGAATTTAATGTGATCCGGGGTTGCTCAACCCTATCATCTCCTAGCAACCGTGCGTTGCTTGCGGATGCTTGCGACTTTCACGCATCCCCATTCACTTCTATGGGGCCTGCGTTGCATGAAAACCCCAGAATATAGAGCATGCTGCGATTTTCACGCAACGCACAAGTGATGCGTGAAAATCACCGCTCGTGTGCACGGCCCCATTGAAGTGAATGGGTCCGGATTCAGTGCGGGTGCAATGCGTTCACCTCGCGCATTGCACCCGCGCGGAAAATTTGCCCGTGTGGAATATTTTAAGTCCAAGTTATCAAGGGCGCCTGAAACAAGGCAGACGGGCAATAATCTATCATATATTGGCCATTTTTCCGTACTTGGTCCCAGTCATTGCTTTCTATTTGCTTATTTTCTGTTCACGTGTCTTTTGAATATTACATCATTTTATATTTTTGATCATGTATTTATCATATTTACACAATTATTTTACATGGCATGTACAGAATTGTCCCATAGCAATCCCCAAAATGTGGTCCTCTGCTGTTGCTATCCCATGTCATTACACCTCAGCGATCGGCTGAAGGAGCGCCCAGATTTTGTTACCCCTTGCAACAGAAGAGGGCATCACTATCGTTAACCTGGGCAGGGTCCTATAGAGCCTGACCAGTCTTCTCATGTGACTAGTCATACCTGTGGATGACACCTCATCATACAGGCGTGTAAACAGTAAATTCAAGGGAACAACAAAAAATCCTGAAAATAAGCATTTTAAGATTAGTTAATTATTTTAACATTATTTTGACATTTTGGGTTTCCTCCCCATAGCATCAAAGGATTAGCAAAATATGGTCCACTGCACTGGGTCGTGGGTCGTGTTCGGTGTTGCATCTCAGCTCCATTAAAGTAAATGGGGCTGAGCTGCAATACCACACACAACCTGAGGACAGGCGTGGCGCTCCTTTTTTTTTTTTTTTTTTTTTTACAGTGTGAGGTAGGTATGTAAGTTTGTGAGGCCAGCTGAGAATTGTGGTTTGATGTGAGAAGTGATCTGTACAACACTACAGAATAGGTCTGTGCCATGTCAGCGATGGATAATAACTGGGTTGTGTTCCTCCCTGTAGATCGGCGGCAGTGGTGTGCCATTGTTGTGCTCCTTGCGCTGCTCCTGGTGGTGCTGATCCTGTTTTATGCACTGTGACCTGAACGCCGGTTCCTTCCGTGGGACATTTCATAAATCCGTTTTCCCAGGGAACAAGGACGTTTTTCAGGTGTGAAGTGGCGTTGCTGTGACAGGTGGGCATTTTGTGATGTATACGACATTTCGGCTAGAAGCCATTGCATCATCTACATACTTTATGGTGCCCCAGGGTCTCGGGGCACGTACCACGTGCGGAGTGCTCTACCACGAGGTTCCTCGCCGTTCCCCAAGCAGTCTACCCGCTGGATTACTGCTGCCGTGTTTTCCTGCCTCTCTTCCGAACGAGCCGTGCTCAGACCTGCCTGCCGGGTGGATCTCAAGCAATGCGGAGACCACTGACTCCACGAGTGGGCAGCTTTTCAAGGGGAAGCCTTAAACCACGTGGGACGTGCTGGCGCTGCGCAGCGATCTGCTTAGCAACCGGTTTATTTCTAGGACTCTGGGATAAATGACTGTTTCTGGGAGAATCCAGCCACAAGATGTTTACAGCTGACGGCCTTGAGGTGGATTGGCTTGTGGAACACCCCAGATTTAACTACATCTCGTTATACGCCCCCTCACTCCTTTCCGTTAGGCCTACCGAAGCCGAACCTTACTCCCCGGCGTTTGCAATGCATTTCCTCAGCTGCTATGATTAGGAAGATTATTACCGGAACCGTTTGCATCTTGACTGCGGATACTTTAAGATGGATATCAGCCGTGTGAACACTGCATTATGAAGGATTATCGGACCTGTGCGGATACTACTGAACCTGCGTGCGTGACAGGCAGGCCCTTTTGTGTCGTCTTGTACTTCTCGAGCCCCCTCTCCACATCACGGTCCTTTGTCTCAAGCGTCTTTGTAGCCTGCCTTGTGTCTTGATCTCTTTGTTTTACTGAATGCGGTCTGTTCCTGTCGGTTTGTACCATATGTGTGGCAGTGAACCACGATCTATTGAACCAGGCGCTAAATGAATTCCAAACGTTGGGAACGCGTCAGCGGTTCCCTGCACGTCAATCTGTTTTCTAGCAGACCTCTCCTGCCACGGGAAACGATTGAGCACGCTATGTGTCCAGATCCAGATTTTAACGTGTTTTATATTTTTTTAATGATTTTATTTCAGTATTCACCACATTGCATCATGGCGCGGTGAACTGATTGGATGCTAAGAGGAACATTGGATTGGTGCTCAGACAAAGGGGGTCTGCTTTTGGTAAAAAAAAAAAAGATCTAAAAGTAGAAATGTACCTTTTGCAGTAGTGATTGAAGCACAGGAGGGCTTACTTGGCAGGGCGTTTATTATTGTCTATGGCTAACCTCCGGCACTCCAGCCGTGGTAAAACTACAACTCCCAAGATGTACACTTGCTTGGCTGTTCTCAGAGCTCCATAGAAATGAATGGAGCATGCTGGTAGTTGTAGTTTCACCACAGCTGGAGCGCCGGAGGTTAGCCATCACTGGTCTAAGATTAAATCCCTGAGTGACTGGAGTCTGTTTCTCCATTGCAAATCGTATACTATATGTAAAGTACAGTGATCCCTCAGGATACAATATTTTCAGCATACAGTGGTCTTTTCTGACCCATCGTAAGTTGAAACCAGACGCCACATACAATGTCTCAGACTCGGATCCATCCAATCACGGTCACTTCTCTGGTAAAATTATTAGTATTAGTTGCTAGTTAGCAGCTACTCCTGACTGTTATATGTAAGGACTTGTTTTATCTGTCTTAGTTATCTGCTTATTTTTCTTAAATCTTCATTTTCTCTCATCTTCGATGACATTTTGAGGCTTTGGAACCAATTACTCAACTTACAATGGTTTCAACATACAATGGTCGTCCTGGAACCAATTAAAGGGGTTGTCCGGGTTCACAGCATTTTCACCCAGGCAGCCCCCCCTGACTTGAACATTGGAGCAGTTCATGCTCCGATGCTCTCCTTTGGCCTGCGCTAAATCACGCAGGGCAAAAGGCATTTTCAGGAGTTCCGGTGACATACCGGGGCTTTCCATGGGGCTGCCAGGAAGCCCGGTGACATCACCGGCACTGATGGGCGGGATTTAGCGCAGCCCTAGCCAGTAAAACGGCTAGGGCAGCGCTGAAGGCCGCCCATCAGAGCCGGTGACGTCACCGAACACACTGCCGGGCGGAAGCTTCCGCCCGGCAGTGTGTTATTATAAACAAAAGAGCCCTTGCCCTGCACGATCTAGCGCAGTGCAAGGGAGCGCATCGGAGCATGAGGTGGGTGAGAATATGAGTGTGTCCGGGTTCAGCTCTGAACCCGGACAACCCCGTTAATATTGTAACTTGGGGGACCACTGTATAGCTCATGCTTCTCCATCACAGAAGCACACTTTTCCTACAATATGGCCAGTGCTGATGCATTGAATGACTTGAATTTTTCATTCTTAAAAAATAAAATACAATATAAAGTAACCGGCTTGGTAATGGCCGGTAAGATGGCACTAGCAAGAAACCCACTACAGGTAAAGAGTCCTGCTGTACTGAATATTGCAGTATTTTTTATATTCGAGTTTGTCATTATTTTACCCATTGTCCTGTGGATGTGTAAATGCTGCTTAGATTATGAGGTGGCAACACCGTGGATGTGGCTGGCATACGACGGCGGCAGCGGTGACTTATTCCCGTTCCTACGTTTCAGAGACATCTGTCGACTTCCATTTCATCATATTTTTGTATGATTTCAATCTGTGAATTTTTAGAATGCTCAAGTGATGGAATAAACTGTATTTCTTTTACATACAATGTATTACCAGGGCTCTGGTTTATGCGGAATTATTTCGGAGACACTTCCATGAATTTGTTTGTAGAGCCGGCTGTATTAAAGGGGTTTCCCCCGACTGTTATACTGATGACCTATCCTCTGAATAGGTCATCAGAAGAGATGAGCGAATCGACTTCGGATGGTACATCCAAAGTCGATACGCAAAAAAAATGTGTTCTAATACTGTATGGCAGGGATCAGCAACCTCCGGCACGCCAGCTGTGGTGAAACTACGACTCCCAGCATGCACACTTTTTTATTTATTTTTTTAGCCGTTTTCAGAATGCCCATAGAAGTGAAAGGAGCATGCTGGGAGTTGTAGTTTCACCACATCTGGAGTGCCGAAGGATGCTGGCCACTGCTGTATGGAGATCCTTCTCCGTACAGTATTAGAAAGTATGGGCTCCGATGAGCCAAAGTTATTTCTTTGCGAAGCCGCGCAAGACTTTGTATAATAACTTTGGGAATTCATTTTTACTGTAAATACCTTGGTACCGATATTCCCTCTTTACTTTGTAGATTGTCAGCAGCTCAACCTGTTTACACGGGAAGAAGCGCAGCCGACGACGATTTTTATGCCCGCAGAAAAATGCGATCACCTGACAAACGAACAAGTTTGTTGGCTGATCGCTGCCATGTTTGCACAGTCCAATGATGGGGAACTAGCAGACTTATGATCCCTCTGGCGACACTTGTCTCCCAGGAAAACTGATCCTGGTTAACCCTGATGACATGCAGGAGTCTGTTCGCCCTCGTATACACTAGATAAAACGCTCGCACTGCCGAAAAATGCATTCTTAGTCTGCATCCTATCCGCATTTTTTGCAGGTCGGATGCTGACCCATTCACTTCAAAGGGGCCGCAAAAGATGCCAACAGCACTCCGTGCGCTATCTGCCCATCTGTTCCGTGCTGTCTGCAAAATTGTAGAATAGGTCCTATTCTTGATCAGTTTTTTTGCAGATCTGCAATTTGCGGACCGCAAAACAGCCAACGCTCGTGTGCACGAGCCCTAATGTGTATGAGCAGGTTCACATGTCAGAATAGACCGTAATAATACACCCTTTGATTGCTCCGACCATAGCACATACGGCTTCATTTTCAGATTTCTTCACCCGTACTTGATCTTCTAGAGACATTTGCGTCGTCTTAGAGCATTCCAGAGTAGCTGCCCCCACGACTTGTGTAGGGTGCGGCCGCTGTCTGCCAGAATTAACTATGCAAGAAAGATATGTAGTCTGGCCAGAGAATGTGCGATTACGGTACCTGTTCTCGTCTGTTTACGGCAAAACGGATCCTTGTGGATGAATAGGAGCGCCGTAGATGAGAAAATGCAGCTGACCCGCCTGTGTAGGGGTCCCCGCACATAGCAATTTCATGCGCCGCCTCCATGAGGCACCATATTCTCTCCGAGGCAATGCTAATGATAGAGCACTGGAGCGTGATACAATTTTATTTTCCTCATGGAATCTGTGAGATAAAAAAAAAAACCCTGCCTCCCTGTAAGGGCTCATGTGCACATCAACGTATTTTTTTTTTTTGTGTCCGCCTATTCACTTCAACAGGGCTGCAAAAAAAAAAAAAAAAACGGAAATTACTCACTGTGCATTCCGTTTCCATATGTCAGTTCTGCAAAAAAAATTAGAACATGTCCTATTATTGTCCGCGTTATGGACAAGGATAGGACTGTTCCAATCATGGACCGGCTCTTCCGTTCTGCAAAATACAGAATGCACAGGGCTGGTATACATGTTTTGCGGATCCGCAATTTACGGATGATGATCAGTGGACGTCCCAGCGGTAGGACACCCACCTATCTAATAGTTATCCCCTACCCTGTGGATAGGGGATACCTTAATGTAACTGGAATACCCCTTTAAGCCTTCCTTGTGCCAATACCATCTAGACATTGAGGGTTCTAGGCCGGTCTTCGTTTCCCCCCCTGAGCTGGTGGATAAAGCGCCTAATTTACGACGAGGCGCACCACAGCCAGTCCGTGCTGCTGGGGTAAACACTACCCCAGACCACGGCTAGAGCAGTTTTCACTCCATTTTTACACCTGTGTCCAGGGGTAAAAGATGGTAAATGTGTTCAGCCCGATGGCCCAGCCCCCACCACGTGCAAGCGGTGAGCACGGCGTAAAAAGGCCCCAGCATCAGAATATTGTCACAGGGGCGTTTTAAAAAGTTGCAAAACGGGGTCTTGCAAATTTATTTGACACCAAACCCGTCCTCATTCTGTGTATTTGTAAACAAGGTTTAACCTCCGTTACAATTGCAGGTAATGACTCATTAATTTACCCATAGATTAGCAAATTAGGATTGTGCACAGGAGTACGCCTCCCCTGGGGCAGATTTGTGCCACTTGTTTTGGGTCCGTATGCTAAAAAAAAAACAACAACAAAAAAAACCCTGACAGTTCTGCAAATTATCCTAAGTAGCAGCATCTTATAAGTGAATGTGACAGGACTCCTAATATCACAGCCAGAGGGGAAGGGTGGGGTATGGAAAATGTGGTGGGGGGAGGGGGCAGACGTGGATGAGGTCGGCTTTGTCTTCCTGGGTGTGCTTGAGGCTCTCTAGGTTTTAACACGAGGGGGTGGAGGGGTGATCAGGGTTTGCTCTGTGTGTGTCTGTGGGGGAGGGGTGGTGACTTCTGTACTGAAGGCTATTTTACAGTGTGGGCTCCTGGGGGGCCAGCGAGGGGAGGCCGCTACGTGTAGGATGGGGGTGAGCTGCACCGCTCTGTGTTTTAGGGGGGGGGGGATGTTGCTGTTATATGAACCGAGGAGTTTTACTGTCCTTCTACTACTCAGAATCTCATACCTAAAAAAAAAAATGTCTGCGTGCCACATGTGAAAATACCTGTCCATACAGAGCCCGCTATAGAGGAGGTGTGTACTCGTGGGGGCTGCATTCAGGGGCCATAACACGGTGGTGCTTTGTGCGCTCTATATATTGAGTACCGAGAAGGCATTGGAAACCCTGAAGGATAGAGGAGAGCCCCCCCCCCCCCCCCCCCCCCTCCGCTCACAAGCAGTGGCTGTCACTCTGATCGACCTGTCCTGCAATCAATAGCCAGATTTAAAGGGATTTTCTAGGCTTCTGACATTGATGACCTCTCCTCAGGAAAGGTCATTAATGTCCCATCTGTGAGGGTCCGACACCCCACACCTGCAGCCTCCATCTTTGAAACTAGGTCTTGAATGAAGAAGGAAGCACAGCGCCGTTCAAAGTGCAAGTGGCCGTGCTGGGGTACTGCATTTCAGGTGCCATTGAAGTGAATGGAAGCTGAGCTGCAGTACCTCAAACCACCACTACGCATTGAACGGCGCTGTGCTTCCTGTTTCCTGCACAGTGCTGGAGGTTGGAGGGAACAGCTGATGGGTGAAGGTGAAGGGTTTTGGACCCTCACTGGTTGGATCTTAGTCCTCAATGGCAGGAGCCTGGAAAAGCCCTTTATTACTACAGTTTTCCCTGTAGCTGCCAACTGCAACTTCCCCCACTAAAATCACCTGCTTGTGGGGAAGCTCAGGAGCCGGACCCACCTTGACCAACTCGACAGGGGTTTTGTGTAAATGGGGACAACTCTTAAAGGGGACCTAAAACTTTAGAATCATGCAGCAGTGCTCCTCGGAGGGTTACATCCGCCCTGCACAGCTTATTCCAGCGTGTGGAGTATGGATCCACAGAAAGTATATGGGATCCATATACTGCCGCACGATTGTGTTTCAAAATGGCACCCAAATTTTAGGTCCCCTTTTTAATTTTTTTTTTAATTTTTTTATTTTATTTTATTTTATTATTATTTTTCTCTGTGCTGAACAAAGGCCCCCATACACATTAGAGTATTGTCAGCCAAACCTTTGGTAGGACCATCCGACAGTCTAACGTGTATGGGGAGCTCCCGACTCTCCGCTGACAGATGATGACTGGGGTTTGAAGGATCAGACACCCGATACATTGGTTCTACTGGGAGATAAGTCACCACCAAAGGTGCGGCAGCGTCGAGCATGTATATGAATGAGGGAGCCGAGAGCAACGGTAATGGCTGTCAGGCAAATGAAGGTGTATGGGAAGCAATAAAGCTTACCCCTTCATCTGAATGCACTGCAGCTTCCCCGACTTCAATGGAAAAAAGCTGCAAAAAATCAAATTAGGCACAAAGCCGGTCCGTCTATAATAGGTTGTCACTTATTTTCTAGGTGCACCTCACCGGAAACAAATGCCTACCTGCAGGTCGCATCGTTCTGTGAAATATCCCCTCAGATAATAACATGGACACCCCCGCCGTCTTCCCTATCTTGCATGCCGTGAGGATTGCAGCCGGGACCTTGTGTTTTATATTCTCTTTCATCATTCCCTTCAAAAGATCATGGAGGTGTGAGGGATTTTTTTTATTTTTTTTAATCTAGGATTGATGGCATATCCGGCAGGTCTGCAGTCAGGGGCTGCACGCGCTCATCTTCTCCCCGCTGTAGATCACTGGAGCATTGGTGTATTAATCATCGCTCCAGCCCTTCAGACATCAGCTCCCGTGGACCTGAATCCATTATCGGGGTGACTCCGCGCAACCTTGACGCACAAACACCTTCCCTGACAGGAGTCCAGCAACTTAATTCACAGTCGTAATCAGCATGCCGGCCTCATCCCTTCCCAGCTTCACATCCGATATTATAGAACCCTGACACCCGCTAATGGGAGAGGTCACTGCATGTTCAATAGCCTGCGCTCCCCGCCACCGGGGAACAGGCGGCCTCTGATAGACGGGAAGCTTTAATCACAATTTGTAATGAAGTATTACGGATGGTAGGTTTGTGTGCGCCCTGGATGCATATATTGAGGGACCGGGGGGCCGTGTGGACCCCTGTGGTAGGAGAGGCTTCATTTACGCTGAGATTTTTATACCTATTTTAGTTTGATGTCTATTTCAATATGGCACATAAAAATGTATTCTTAGGCCCCCTACACAAGGCTGTAGACACAATGCACGGGCAACATCTGCGCGGATTCCGCAGATGGATCAGACCCATTCAACTTGAATGGGTCCGTAATCTGTCCACACCGCAAAAAAAGAGAAGCCCCCATGGAAACGCTCCGTAGTGCTTCCGTGGGTTTCCGTACCTCCTTTCCGGACTGCGGACCCGTTCAAGTGAATGGTTCCACAAGGTGAGCACACGGCCAGTGCCTGCATATTAGGGACCAGCTGTTTGCGGGCCACAATACGGACAACGACAGTGTGCATGAGCCCTTAACCTGCCCCTCACCGCTTTTATTTTTTATTTTTATTTTTTTTCTTCATAATAATTTATGTGTAAAACATAGCCCAATACTTGAGTGGGTCTGGCCTTCAATATAAGGCATAGCCCATGGATGAGGTTGTTATTTTTTTTTTATTTTTTTTTTTGGGGGGGGGAGGTTTCTGCGCCCTGAAATTTTGCAGCAATCGACGGTAAGAGGTTAACGATTGAGCCAAATTCAGTCACCGCATTAAAAAATCCGCTGCGGATTTTCAAACTGCACCAAAATCCGCAATGAAATAAGCAAAGACAAATGTTTTTGTTGTTGCAGGTTTTGGTGTGGATGTTCCTTTAAGAAAAAGTGACTCCATGTGTGAACAGAATCCAAGTGCTCATTCACACCAGCGATTTCCACATGCTGGTGCTGTCTGATAGCACACTGACTTATTAAAGGGGTTTTCCAGCAGGACAGAATTGATGGCCTATCCTCAGGACAGGTCCTCAATATCTGATCGGTGGGGGTCTGACTCCTGGCACTCCCGCTGATCAGCTGTTTAAAGACCGTGACATTCTGGTAAGCACTGAGGTCTTCTTTCGTCATGCCGAGCACAGCGCCGTACACTGGATAGTGGCTGTGCTTGGTATTGCGCTCAGCTCTGTTCGCTTCAATGGGACTGAGTCGCACCTAGGCCATGTGACCGATGAACATGTCACTGGCCTAGGAAGAGGCCGCGGCCTTCAACCAAGCATGGCAGCCTCTTCAAACAGCTGATCGGCGGGGGTGCCAGAAATCAGACCCCCAATGATCAGATATTGATGACCTATTCTGAGGATAGGTCATCAATACTCTACTCCCAGAAAACCCCTTTAGGCAGTGGGCCAATTCACATATATTCTTTTCTTATTAGGCTTTAGTCTTTCATGCTAGACTTGCCCAATGAAGCCAATGAATCAGTGAAAACAAAGCAGACGGCACATTTACTCCATCTATGTGTGGTCTGTGGTTCACGGATGGTTGCTAGGAAATGCTGAGTGGGTTCTTCAGGGAGTTTTTTCTACATACTGTTGCCATACAGACAGAAAAAAACCCAACAAATTGAAAGCTGCGTAGAGAAAACTGATTCAACACGGATAGAAAATGGTCATTGCAAGTTTTTAATTGCTCATCTGAATGAGTCCTTAAAGCAAATGCCCCCCCCCCCCCCCCCCCCCCCACTTCAACGCCAATTTCTGTACTGTTTGAAGTGATTTCCAAATTCTGTGCCCACTCTTAGTATACAGTATCTTTGCAGTGAACGGAGGTTTGTATTTCTGGGACAGAGCTCCAAATCGCCACTAGAGGGCGCTTACTTGCATTTTGTTTACACATTGATTACAATGAGCTTTAAAGCTCCCTCTAGTGGTGACTGCAGATTCCAGAAATTAATCCACACAAAATTTTAGACCTAAAAAATTAAATGGTGATTAAAGGGGGGGGGGGGGATTTAAATGCATATTTGTCTCTATATGTTCACATGGGTTTTCTACCACATTCTGATAGGCCTATTGATTCCCATAGAATTTTGTTTTTAATTGGGTTAATGTATAAATCTAGAGAGAGCTTGGAATCTACAAAGAGCTTTGCATGGCCTCGGCTTCGGTTACCTTAACAGCGTCATACCCAAGGTCATCTTCAAGGCAGCAGCTGACTACAACAGCGGATCGGTGATGTCATTGCCCCGCTTTGATTAGATAACAGTATTTCCTGTGTGCCTTGTACATGCCTGACCGGTATATATTAGTATAATGCCTTGATGCACTTCTTGTCTGCTTTATCTTTTACCATATGACCTTATCGTCACATTCTCCTAGGTAGCAGCAGCAGCAGCACAGAATCCATATTCAGTCTCCCTCTGCCGAGTCCAGTCCTTATGGTTTGGATGCAGCCAGCAGATAACACAATGTGCATCCTCTGAGTGACACACACTGATTGCTTTCATAGCCAAGGATGCGATTCGGTGCTGCTACGCCAGCCTCAGGAGGTAAGTGATAGGACCGATCTCCTGCTGCCATCATAAATGACAGCTCCTCACCCTGCACATAATGTCCCCGGGTAGTGCACG
The DNA here is from genome assembly GCF_905171765.1 of Bufo bufo. Classification (NCBI taxonomy): domain Eukaryota; kingdom Metazoa; phylum Chordata; class Amphibia; order Anura; family Bufonidae; genus Bufo; species Bufo bufo. The sequence continues at coordinate 186,471,904 of NC_053397.1, read as the reverse complement.
GCCGCTGGAGCTCATTACTACACATACATCCCTGCAGGGACAATCGGAGAAATGCTGTGCGTGGACTATAGGTTGCTGGCTGGAATACGGAGCATGAGGGGTCATTGACAGCCAGTGCCAGGGTTTTGAAAATGATACCATGCAGTAGAGATGCAGGCATGCCCATGAAACAACTCCGCTTCTGTCCGTGTACTGTTGCTACGGCTCAGCCCGATTCACATAAATGGATTTGGATACACAGATCGACATTAGTCAATGACTGGATTCAAGGAATACACAAAGGAAACAAATCTACCTAGGGGTGGGCGATATGGCCTAAAATTTATATTGCGATATAATTTTAAGCATGTGCGAAATGCGATATATATCGCGATATATTCTATATTTCAGGGGGGGTAAAACTTTTTTTTTTTTTTTTAACTTTTTTATTTTATAACTATTAGCCTCCTTAGGGGCTAGAACCCTTGTCCTTTGGGCTCTGTGCACACAGCAGCAGGGAGCTGACCATGGCAGCCAGGGCCTCAGTAGCGTCCTGGCTGCCATGTGTGGAGGGGGGTCCGCAAGTAATATAATACTTAGAAGAGGGGGAGTAGAAGGGAGGGGCTGTGGCCACTGCACCACTAATGAATATAGTTAATATGCCTGAATACAAACGTAGCCTGCATGTGCCGGCCATATCCCATACCTGGCCTCTATTACTGTGCGCCGTGATCTGTCGCAATTAACCCCTCAGGACCTGAGGAGTTGATTGCAGTGGATCACAGCGTGCAGTCATAGGGATATGGGTATGGGATATGGCTGTCACATGCAGGCTAGGCGCAGTGGTCACAGTCCCTCCCCTCCTCCTCCTCTCTGTTCCCATTGGTGGCGCAGTGGCCACAGTCCCTCCTCCTCCTACTCTAATATAGACAAATGGACGCTATAATAAGCTCTATACAACAAATGTTGTAGCTTTAAAGGGGTCGTCTCACTTCAGCAAATGGCATTTATCATATAGAGAAAGTAATACAAGGCACTTACTAATGTATTGCGATTGTCCATATTGCCTCCTTTGCTGGCTGGATTCATTTTTACATCTCATTGTACACTGCTCGTTTCCATGGTTACGACCACCCTGCAATCCATCAGTGGTGGTCGTGCTTGCACACTCTAGGAAAGGGTGCGCTCTTTCCTGTAGTATGCAAGCACGACCACTGCTGCTGGATTGCAGGGTGGTCTTGACCTTATGGAAAAGAGCAGTGTGTAATGCAATGGAAAAATAAATCAAGCCAGCAAAGGAGGCAATATGGACAATCGCAATACATTAGTAAGTGCCTTGTATTAAAGGGGTTGTCCGGGCTTTTACTATTGATGACCTATCCTCAGAATAGGTCATCAATTTCAGATCGGCGGGGGTTTGACACCTGGCAACCCCGCCGATCAGCTGTATGAGGAGACGCGGTGCACATGTGCCGTCTCCCGTCTTTCTTCCTGTTTGCTGCTGCTTTGCCATAGACATCAGCGGTGAGCAGGAAGAGAGACGGCGCGTGCACATTGCGCGCGCCATCTCCTCATACAGCTGATCGTTGAGGGTGCAGGGTAGGGTTGTCCCGATACCGATACTAGTATCGGTATCGGGACCGATTCCGAGTTTTCTCGGCGGTACTCAGCCGCCGATACCCCGCCCCGATACATAAATAGAATACTATGGGCGGGGCCCGGTGCAGTCACTGTACTCTTACACCGGGCCCCGCCGCTCACCGAAGTATTTATAAACGTGAATCCTTATCCTGTTGTTAAGTTGAACTAACGCTGCCCTCTCCCATGTTCCCATGTTCCCCTGTATCCCCACAGCACTTACTTAAGCTTCCATAGCAGGCAGAGCAGACGGCAGCAGTAACGTCACTCACTGACGTAGAGCGCCTGCTCCGCCCACTTTATGAGTGAAGCAGGCGGAGCAGGCGCGCGACGTCAGTGAGTGACGTTACTGGTGCCGTCCGCTCTGCCTGCTATGGAAGCTTAAGTAAGTGCTGTGGAGATACAGGGGGATACAGGGGAACATGGGAGAGGGCAGCGTTAGTTCAACTTAACAACAGGATAAGGATTCACGTTTATAAATACTTCGGTGAGCGGCGGGGCCCGGTGTATTGGGGGACACTGTTATGAGGGGGATCTGTGGATGACATATAGCAGTGTCATCCACAGATCCTCCCCATAACAGTTCCATCCACAGATCCCCCACCAAATAACAATGCCATCCTCAGATCCCCCCACCCCATAACAATGCCATCCACAGATATCCCACCCCATAGCAGTACCATCCACAGATCCCCATAACAGTGCCATCCACAGATCCCCCATAACAGTGCCATCCACAGATCCCCATAACAGTGCCATCCACAGATCCCCCATAACAGCACCATCCACAGATCCCCATAACAGCGCCATCCACAGATCCCCCATAACAGTGCCATCCACAGATCCCCCATAACAGTGCCATCCACAGATCCCCCATAACAGTGCCATCCACAGATCCCCCATAACAGCGCCATCCACAGATCCCCCATAACAGCGCCATCCACAGATCCCCCATAACAGTGCCATCCACAGATCCCCCATAACAGTGCCATCCACAGATCCCCCATAACAGTGCCATCCACAGATCCCCCATAACAGTGCCATCCACAGGTCCCCCATAACAGTGCCATCCACAGATCCCCCACATGACAGTGCGTCATCCACAGATCCCCCAAAACGGTCACATGACATTTAAAAAAAGTATCGGTATTCGGTATCGGTGACTACTTGAAAAAAAGTATCGGTACTTGTACTCGGTCCTAAAAAAGTGGTATCGGGACAACCCTAGTGCAGGGTGTCGGACCCCCGCCTATCTGATATTGATGACCTATCCTGAGGATAGGTCATCAATAGTAAAAGCCCGGACAACCCCTTTAACTTTGCCTACATGCTAAATGCAATTTGCTAAAGTGAGACAACCCCCTTTGAGGGGAGTGCAACGGATAACTGATGCTCAGTTCATCACCATTCAAGTGAGTGAGGCTGAACTACAACACCAGACACAGCCCATGTTTGTCTCTTTCGTTTTCACTTCTTATTTCCGTGCATCACATAATATGAAAGCAGTCAGATATAGCAGGCACTTCTGCTTCTTAGAAATATGACTTTTATTACTAGAAGACGTGTCCGATTTCCCAGAACTGCATTCAACAAACTGAGCCAAAACTGTGATCAATCCCACAATGATGTGCAACCAGACAGATGTTCTCCATATACACCCCTGTGTGTAGTCACCGATACAGTCACCCCCCAAGTGACAACCCACACTATGAGAATGTAACATATCTGCCAAACAGTAATCTGCCTGCTTCTTCAAGAAATAATAACTACGTATAAGATGTGTTCTTCACGCTTAGAGTTTTGGCTGGCGATGTATTGTACATAGCATAGAGGCAGAACAGGCAACTGCTATGGGGCTCTTGAAGAAAGGGAACAGCTCTGATTGGTGCGTCCATATGAGAAATTCAGTCCCACAGAAGCGCAACTTCGGGCTGAATTTGGACACTTTCCGACTGGCCGCAACATTCGTCTTAGATGGAGTTTTATCGGTGTCTGTCTTCAGTCAATGTTATTCTGAAGGTACAGGATCGGGTGCACACATTGGGTGAGCAAAGGTGTTTTTTTGGTGGTCACCAAGTTCCTTTCCACCCCTAAAGCCAGTTTCACATGAGCATGTTTGGTTCAGGAAACATACTCCATGTGAGGGCCGCATTTTCCGGACCGAACACTGATCCCCGAACTCGCAGCATCATCATGACTTATGATGCTGTGAGTTCCTGCCTGACTCTGGATCCACTGTACTGTACTCATGGCATTATGTGAGCACAGGACACAGGTCACCTACAGCCGGGCAGGAACTCGCAGCGTCATCAATCCTGTGAGTGCTACTGCTCCCTGTCTTGAATGAACTTGCCCGGAGAAAGAAATAGCGACTAAGTGCACGAAGAAGCCGGCACACTGAAACGAACCGTTTTTATAACCTTGTTTTTGATAGGTTTTACTTTTTTTCATCAAATAAAGGACACTAAGTTAATATATTACTGGTTATATATAACCTATATGGATTACATGGACAGTGGAAGTCCCAATAATCAGGATAAAGACCAGCCCCTAATAATCTGCCAGACACATAGACACTCATATTAAAACTGATCTGCTGTCCTACCATGCCTTGTTTGAGGGCCACACATTAAGGAGATATGGGTCCCCCTGCCTCCTTACCAATGGCTGCCTGCAGTGCATAGATGGCAGCCATCAGTCTTTGGGGGTCTCCGCTCATGTATACAGCATACTCGCAGTCCTGAGTACACTCTATTCTTTCATATCTGCTACTAGATGGGCTGATAGTACAGTGGACCTGGCCCCTGATATGTGGTCCTTGAATCAGGTGGCAATAGTATCCTGACACATCCTCTTTAAAGGGGCTTTTTGAGTATCTGATCCATGCAGATCCATCACCCGGGACCCCGGCCTGCTCACAGCTTTTTCATACACCAGTGACGTCACGTTCATCGCTCACATGGCCTGGGTGCATCTCAGTCCCACAGAGGTGAATGTGGCTGAGCTGCAATACCAAGCACAGCCACTATACAATGTATGGCGCTGTGCTTGGTGAGCTCAGAGGAGCGCCTGTGCCTTCTCAAACAGCTGATCGGTGGGGGTCCCGGGTGTCAGACCCTCACAGATCAGTAAAAAAAAAAAAACCTGTAGGAAAACCCTTATAAGGTTATTCATGTGTTAAAGAGTTGGGCTATTCTGGATAGCCCATGATCAGATACCAACTGACTGTGTCATAAAGTACTATGATCCAGTCACTTTGGGTCAGGGGAGATGCGGCCGACACACAGACTGTGTTTCTTGGGCTAATCACACTCGTGTGCACGAGACCTAAGCTGTATCTAACCTGCTTGTTGATGGTTTCCACGTTTTTAATAGATTATTTCTACTTTACAGAGTAAGGCCTCATGCACTTGGCCGCTGCACGTCAATTTGTGGTCCCCAATGCACCGGCAGGCAACATCCATGTGGTTGCCGCAGACGGATCCAGCCCCATGGGTACGTGTAGTGTATGGGTCCGCATCCGTGATGTGGTGTGCACACGACCGGGGCCCATATATTGCGGACTCGCTGTTTGCCGGCCGGGCAACGGCCATGTGCATGAGGCCTAAGTAGAGACAAACTAAAAAATATGTAAAAACTGTGCCGATGCGCCAAAACGATGCTGGCTTTTCCGTCTGCTAACCATATAGCCAATGTTCATCAATGGTGGAACCTCACATGGGAACAATCGCCCCCCCCCCCCCAAAAAAAAATCTCAGGCTATGAACATGTTGTAAACGGAAAAGTTTAATATATTAAAATCGGAATAGGCAGTGAGGAGCAAAAGGTTCATAAATACACAAAAAATAAACACGGAACGTAACCTGTGCAAAAGGTGGGGGAGGGGATCCATGTCAGGAAAACGGAGATTGTCAGCCTCTTGTGGTCCATCAGCGTAATACTGTGCGGTATAGAAGTTGGATGTGCGGCGGCGGTACAGGTATGGCCTCCTTCGGGCTGTCACACCAGTGTTGCTGCTTAAACAGGACGTGACGTCACACTGTGCAAAATGTAGTTTGGTAAACAAAGACGTTCCCAAAAATCTAACACGAGCTCGTGACGGGGACCGATGTCCCCACGTGTATCGTAAACACGAGACGGAAGCGGTGACCTCAGAGGAGGACGCCTTAGTGTCTTCCATCACCTGTAAGTACCATGTGACTCCGCCATGTGTCCTGTCAGCACTTGGTCCTTCTCTGATGTAAAACACGTAACGACAACACAGATTCGCGGAGCAGGATGTCCTTCAGTTGTCCCAGTCCCAGTGTAGACACTTTAGCCCCGTTCACCTCTAAGATCTCATCTCCGACTCTCAGGAGGCCGGAATAAAGCTTGGCAGTGTTGACGTCGCTCATGTCCTGCACATATATACCTGCAGGGGGCGAAGCAGAGAAGCATAAGGACCTGCGCCATTTCAGCCATTACATAGAAGGGGGCGGCCATGCAAGCTGAAGCCAGATCAGATTTACTGATCAGAACTGAATTGTTCATTCTGTATTCATTGCTAATGGCCGTGCAATAAACCGCAAAACTGTGGAACCTTTAAAGGGCATCTGTCAGCAGTTCTGTCCCTATGGCACCGGCTGACCTGTTACATGTGCACTTGGCAGCTGAAGACATCTGTGTTAGTCCCATGTTCATATGTGTCCGCATTACTGAGATGTTTTATTATATGCAAATGAGCCTCTAGGAGCAACGGGGGCGTTACCATTACACCTAGAGGCTCAGCTCTCTGCACTTTGATTGACAGGGCCAGGTGTTAGGATGTTGTCACTGCTTGGCCCTTTCAATCAAAGTGCAGAGGGCTTAGTAGTTGCGGAGAGAGCAGAGCCTCTAGGTGTAATGGTAACGCCCCCGTTGCTCCTAGAGGCTCATTTGCATATATTAAAACATAATTTTTCTCAGCAATGCGGACACAGATGAACATGGGACCAACACAGATGCCTTCAGCTGCCAAGTGCACATGTAACAGGTGCACAGGTACAGAACTGCTGACAGATGCCCTTTAACAATGCTTGATGTCTAGACATTTAGGGTGCGGTCACATGTTCAGGGTTTTTGATGCAGTTTTTTTAAGCCAAAATTAGAAGTTGATCAAAAAAGGAGAGAAATTGGTTTTGGGATTTGCGTCCCCACCTATCCCTTGGTTGAACTTGATGGACTTATGTCTTTTTTTCAACCGTATTAATTATGTAACCTGAACATGTGGCCGTATCCTTATTACGATTGCTCTGTGGTTTGCGTTGCCACGGAGAGACCTTCCAGCCGCGGCACAGACGGTGTCGCCGTACCCGCATGAGGTTTGTCTTTTACCTACCTGAGTCTGGCCTCCCATTACCAGAAGAAATACTGAACCCGAAACCTCCCTTTTCAAGACAATGCAATTCCAAAAGGCGAGTACCATCTGGGTAAACCTCCGCCACCTTCCCTAAAGCACGAGCCATGCCAGGAGATCCAATGTCTTCTACGCTGAGTGCACGCCTGCAGATACGAGAAAAATGTAAGATGTAACAGTCTTAGATACAACCACTCCACTTCAGATCAGCACTGATAGGGGTGGTCTCATCAGAGATAACCATCAGAATGCAACCTCTACGCAATCTACGGTGAGCTCCGGGCACCCAAACAGCTGATTTTGCCAATGGAAGGTGCAGCCTGCCACACATATCCCCTACAGCAGGGATCAGCATCCTCCGGCACTCCAGCTATCCTGAAACTACAACTCCCAGAATCCTCCTTTTACTTCTTTGCGAGTTACAAGAACAGGCGAGCAAGTGTGCATGCTGGGAGTTGTAGTTTCACAACAGCTGGAGTGCCAAAGGTTGCTCAACAGGTGGCAGGAAAATGCAGTATTACATGGGGGCACTTCAGATGAATGGTAATACAAAGAGCAGCTTTCCATTCGGGTAGGGACACATAATAGCATGGCTGCACCATTGGATTTGTAATGACTTATGAGAAGGTTAGCGCACGCTACACTACAAGATCAGTTTAGCTATATTCTCCTATCATTTACAACTTTAGATCATACTGGTACATTGCTTACTGCTTTCTATGATTGGAAAGTGCCACAAAATAACCTAGCAGGCTCACAGTTTGCAGATCCCATCTGAGCACAGCTGTCCGGTATGAGGGTCCGTTCTTGCCTTGCTGCGGTATATCGGTAACATACCTTGGAGCGGTGTTGGCTTCTCCTGTAATGTAGGCAGCAGAGCGGTCTGACTTCCCCAACAAGTTCTGGACAGAGGATGCTCTTCTTGGTAGGTTAAATGGTGACATCTGGTGGTGAATTAAGAGTACTACACATTAGAATAACAGCAGCAAAACTATTCTACACCCAGTTTCTAATAATTGACATTATTTAACCTATTAAACGTAACTCATAGATTTATATGATGTAATAAGACTTTAATGTTCCAGTAAGGCCATGAGTTTACCTGAACTCAGAGGATATATGATATATTATCTCTATACATTATACCAACTCATTATTTACACTGGTATAAATAATCACCAATTTTATTAACCAGTTAAAGGCGTTATTCCATAAGCAATGTAAAAAAATAAAAGTCATACATAATCTATTAGATGACGACCTCTTTCTGAGGGCTCATGCACACGACCGTTGTTTGGGTACGCATCCGAGATGCATTTTTGGGGGCTGGGATGCGGACCCATTCATTTCAATAGGGCTGCAAAAGATGCGGACAGCACTCCGCGGGCTGTCCACATCCGTTGCTCCATTCCATGGCCCCGCAAAAAGGACAAGAATAGGGATTTCTATGATGGGCCGTCCGTTCCGTTTTTCAAATTGTGGATCACACACAGCTTGGCGCGGTCATGTGCATGAGCCCTAACAAAGATAGAATCAGCCCTTTATCTCTCATCGATCCATAGATCTCATTATTCATTGCTCCTGCTAGATTTATTTCAATTAGGGGGTGTGTCCTTTCTGAGTGGGTGTGTCCTTTCTGCTGCATCTGGTGGCAACTGAAGGATGGAATGAGCATGTGAGCAGGACAGAGAAATAAGAAAGAAAAAAAAGCAAACAGCATGGCGCTATACAGATAGATTTCATTGTATGACAAAGTAGCTATAAAACATTTTTAATTACTTGCCATTTCAAAACTATTCAGATCCAGGTGCTGGCTTGAAACCTGTAGAATATTTTTTATGGGACAACCCCTTTAAGTTCACATCAGTCTGGACAATCCTCTTTGTTAAATACATCAGAAGAAAGTGTTGTCCCCCTGTCCTCGCCCTCTATTTGCTACACTGTATCTGAGTGATATAGCAAACTCTCAGCAGAAATAGTTCTGTCTATACAGCCTTGGGTGTAACCAAAAATATTTCTATTCACTGACAGCAAGCAGATCTTGAAATTGGCAAATAAATTAATCGAGAGAGTTGCGTCTTCGTTTCTTCAGGGCAATTAACAAAGTGAAGCCCGGTAGTCAGCAGAGACAGTGGTCGGACGGCAGTCTGTGTTTCCACTAGTTAATGTAATTAGGAAGGAAGGGTGTACGGTATAATGTAATGCCATGCTGAAGCAATTAGAGCGGCGAGTATGTGCGCTGTCAGTCCTGTCCCTGCAGGCTCTGCTGATCTGCACGGTTTCACCTGGCGCCTGCACACACTTGCAGGATGCCCACGGGGCTTTATTTTAATGGTGAAACTCCAGTCAGTGTCAGGGGTGACGAGGATGGAGCTTGCAGGAACATCATTTAAGAAAGAGAAAATCTGGAAGATCGGGAGGCATTAATGAGTTATATTCCTGGCTAAGCACATAGCGATGGAAAAAAGCTGAACAAGTCAATTGCAAACAATGAAGTAAAGTTTTGGGTAATAAAAAAAAAATCTTCAAAACCTAAAGGGGTTGTCTGTGGTCAGAGCTGAACCTGGACATATCCCCTTACGGATCCAGGCAGCCCCTCTGAGATGAGTATTTCATGCTCCGATGCTCTCTCTTGCCCTGCGCTGAATCCCACAGGGTAAGGGCTTTTTCATTAGATCCGATGATGTACCGGGTCTCTGCTAGGCAGAGGCTCCCACCTAGCAGTGTTCCCGGTGACGTCACTGGCACTAGTTGGCAGGCTTTAGCACTGCCCTAGCCTGTAAAACAGCTAGGGCAGCACTAAAGCCCGCCCATTAGTGCCAGTGATGTCACTGGGAACACTGCTAGGCGGGAGCCTCCACCTAGCAGTGTAAAAAACAAAAAAGCCCTTGTCCTGCGAGATTCAGCACAGGGCAAGGGAGAGCATGAAATGTTCCGATGCTCATCTCAGAGGGGCTGAATGGGGGAAGAAGGGGATGTGTGCCTTTTAAATGAGTTATTTAGTCTTTGAGTAAATACAGTATCATTATGATATCCTTTCTGTTTTGATTTTTCGACATTCCAAGATCTCTTTTTGTCACCATTGAAAAGGAACAGTGGGGCAGATCTACTAATCCTGTATGTAGATGGTGTAGGCTTAGGCCTTATTCACACGTCTGTTGTTTCTTTCCTGATCTGTTCCGTTTTTTGCGGAACAGATCTGGACCAGATCTGGACCCATTCATTTTCAATGGGTCCTGAAAAAAATCAGACATTGAGCTGTCCGTTTTTTTTCAGGACCCATTGAAAATGAATGGGTCCAGATCTGTTCCGCAAAAAACGGAACAGATCAGGAAAGAAACAACGGACGTGTGAATGGACCCTTAGACCACAGGGGCTCAGGCTGGATGATAAACGTGCAGGGATAGCTCTACACCAACTATTGATCGGCTTAGGCCTCATGAACATGACCACAGCCGTTCTGCAGTGTGCAAAACACGGAACCACAAAACACAGATGACGTCCGTATTGTGTCCGTTTTTTTTGTGTGGATCCATTGACTTCAATGGGTCTCTGGTCCGTGTTTTGCGGCCAAGAATAGGACATGTTTTGTCTTTTGGCAGAACGGACACACAGATGCATGTTTGCAGAGTAGACCCATGGAAAGGAATTGGTCTGTGTGCAATCTGCAAAAACCGTGGATCGGACACGGATACAAAATATGGTCGTGTCCTTAGTTGGTGAGCCTTTACTGTGAAGTCATGCCACTTTTCCAGGAACCATAGGGTGAGTGCGTCAGGACCATGTGTCATCAGACCCCCCTGTAAATTGGAGGCTCACCTGTATAGGTTGTGCTCGATTAGGCACAACCCTAATGTATGTTTATCAGGATCGCAAAAGTTGTATGGAATGCAGCCACAGTCACATGAGCTTCAAGGACAGGTGCCCAATCTTCCAAGGAGATAAGGAGAGCTGAGAATGGTGGACCGCCAGGCGCAAAAGGACCACATCAACTGTCCTAGATCAATGGATTATTTTTATTCCGAAAAACAATGCTTTTTGGAGATATAATTCTCCTTCTTCAGATTTACATCCTGTGATAAATCTCCAGTGCTCCATAAGGGTAAAAATCAAGGAACATCTTATAGCATGTTTCAGGCTAGTCTTGGTCCTTACTCAAAGCAAATCAAAGCCTAATCAGGCGAAGGCTATTCCTTCTCACCTCCATCTCTAATACACATGCACACTCGGCTCCGCTCCGCTGTGTTTGCATGTGTTTTAAATGGAGAATTTAGAGCAAGCCACTGCCAGACCCTTCTAGTAGTGGCTTTTGTCCCTTAGACTGGTTTTTAAAGGGGTTTCAGGGTTTTGGGTGCTTTTTTTGCTGACTCTTTTTGCTTAATTTTTTATTTTTTTGGCATCTTTTCTGTCTAGTGTTTTTCCCTCATTGTCTGTCATTTTGTTCCTATAGACCTCCATTTATTTTTATTTTTTGCTGTTTAAAAAATAAAAATGCATGTGCGATATGTGTTGGTGTTTTGCAATGGTGTTTTTTGCATGGAGTTATTTTACCAGTGCTTTTTTCCCCATACAGCTCTACAGAGGAAGTGACATTACAGATAAGCACATACTTTTCTCTTGTAAGCATGGTAAGCCATGCATACGAAAAGCCACACTAAGGGTACTTTCACACTTGGGGCAGGCAATTCCATCACCGGAACTGCCTGCCGGATCCGGCAATCCGGACGCAAACGGATGGCATTTGTCAGACGGATCCGGATCCGTCTGAAAAATGCATTGAAATACCGGATCCGTCTCTCCGGTGTCATCCGGAAAAACGGATCCGGTATAAATTTTTGCATTTTTAAAGGTCTGCGCATGCGTTTTGCCGGAACACTTAATACACTTCAATGTAAATTAATGCCAGATATGGTATTCTGGCAAGTGTTCAGTATTTTTGGCCGGAGAGAAAACTGCAGCATGCTGAGGTATTTTCTCCATCCAAAAAACGTAAGAGGGACTGAACTGATGCATCCTGAACGGATTGCTCTCCATTCAGAATGCATGGGGATATGCCTGATCAGTTCTTTTCCGGTATTGAGCTCCTGTGACGGAACTCAATACCGGAAAACAAAAACGCTAGAGTGAAAGTACCCTAAAGCTAAAGCTACGATGCATTCGGAAAGTCTTCAGAACCTTTCACTTCTTTTATATTACCGTATGTTATGTTGTAGCCTCATACTAAAGTAGAAAATAATAACCCCATAATGAAAAAGTGAAAACAGAATGTTCAAAATCTTTGCTAATTTATTGAAAAGGAATGAGTAAAATCTTGCATTGACATAAGTATTCAGACCCTTTATCCAGGATTTAGTTGAAGCACCTTTGACGGTGATTACAGCCTCCAGTCTTAGGTGTGATGCCACAAGGTTTGCACACCTGGATTTGGGGAATACAGTGAGGAACAGAAGTATTTGAACACCCTGCAATTTTGCAAGTTCTCGCACTTAGAAATCATGGAGGGGTCTGAAATTCACATTGTAGGTGCATTCCTACTCTGAGAGGCAGAATAAAAAAAAAAAAATCAGGAAAACCCATTGTATGATTTTTAAAGAATGTATTTGTCTTGCACTGCTGAACATAAGTATTTGAACACCTGAGAAAATCAGTGTTAATATTTGGTACAGAAGCCTTTGTTTGCAATTACAGACGTTTCCTGTAGTTCTTGACCAGGTTTGCACACACTGCAACAGGGATTTTGGCCCACTCCTCCACACAGATCTCCTCTAGATCTGTCAGGTTTCGGCTCTGTCACTGAGCAACACAGAGTTTCATCTCCCTCCAAAGATGTTCTATTAGATTTAGGTCTGGAGACTGGCTAGGCCACTCCAGAACCTTGATATGCTTCTTACGGAGCCACTCCTTGGTTATCCTCGCTGTGTGCTTCGGGTCGTTGTCATGTTGGAAGACCCAGCCATGACCCATCTTCAATGCTCTGCCTGAGGGAAGGAGGTTGTTGCTCAAAATCTCACAATAAATGGCTCCATTCATCCTCTCCTTAATACAGTGCAGACATCCTGTCCTCTTCGCAGAAAAGCACCCCCAAAGCATGATGTTACCACCTCATGCTTCACAGTAGGGAAGGTGTTTCTGGGATGCAACTCATCCTTCTTTTTCCTCCAAACACGACGAGTGAAGTTTAGACCAAAATGTTCTACTTTGGTCTCATCTGACCACATGACTTTCTGCCATGCCTCCTCTGGATCATCCAGATGGTCATTGGCAAACTTCAGACGGGCCTGGACATGTGATGACTTGAGCAGGGGAACCTTCCGTGCAATGCATGATTTGAAACCATGGCGGCGTAGTGTTGGAGGCTACCGACAGTGACCTTTGAAACTATGGTCCCAGCTCTCTTCATGTCATTGACCACCTCCTCCCTTGTAGTTCTGGGCTGATTCTTCACCTTTCTTATCATCAGTGATACCCCACGAGGTGAGATCTTGCATGGAGCCCCAGTCCGATGGAGACTGACAGTCGTCTTTAGCTCTTTCATTTTCTAACAATTGCTCCAACAGTTGATCTATTTTCACCAAGCTGCTTGGCAATTGCCCCGTAGCCCTTTCCAGCCTTGTGGAGGTCCACAATTCTGTCTCTGGTGTCTTTTGACAGCTCTTTGGTCTTGCCCATGGTAGTAGTTGGCGTCTGACTGACTGTGGCGGACCGGTGTCTTTAAAGAGCTCAGACAGGTGCTATTAAGTTAGATTAATGAGTGGAGTAGAGGTGGACTTTTTAAAAGGCACAGTAACAGGTCTTTGAGAGCCAGAATTCTTGCTGTTTCTCAGGTGTTTAAATACTTATGTTCAGCTTTGAGAGCCAGAATTCTTGCTGTTTCTCAGGTGTTCAAATACTTATGTTCAGCAGTGCAAGACAAATTAATTCTTTAAAAATCATACAATGTGATTTCCTTAATTTTTATTTTTTTATTCTGTCTCTCAGAGTGGGAATGCACCTACAATGTGAATTTCAGACCCCTCCATGATTTCTAAGTGGGAGTGTTCAAATACTTCTGTTCCTCACTGTATCTGCCATTGTCAGGTTTGATGGAGACCGTAGGTGGACAGCCATATCGAGGTCTCTCCAGAGATGTTCAACTGGGTTCAAGTCAGGGCTCTGGCTCGACCACTCAAGGACATTCACAGAGTTGTCCCTAAGCCACTTGTGTTGTCTTGGCTGTGTGCTTAAGGTCATCGTCTTGTTGGAAGGTGAATCTTCAGCCCAGTCTGAGGTCCGGAGCACTCCATCAGGTTTTCATTAAGAATATCTCTGTACTTTGCTCCGTTCAGCTTTTCCTCAACCCTGACCGGTCTCCCTGTCCCAGCCACATCACTGCTATTTTTCCGTTCTTCTGATCCATCAGAACAGAAAAATAAAGAAAAAAATCCAGTGCATCCGTTATGCACATTTGACATTTGTTTCAGCCATTTCTGTCTTAGATTCATTTTTTCAGACGGAAAAAAAGTCCTGCATGCAATACTTTTTTTTTTTCATCTAAAAAAATCGGATCTCAGATGAGAATGGCTCAAATGGACACCAAATGTTCATAACGGATGCACTGGATCTGTGTTTTTCTTTATTTTTCTGTTCTTCTGACAGATCAGAAGAATGGAAAAAATAACGGCGAAGAGGCTTCTTTATGGCCACTTGCCATAAAGCCCAGATTGGTAGAGTGCTGCAATGATGGTTCTGAAAGTTTCTCCCATCTGCAACCAGGATCTGAGGAGCTCAGCCAGAGTGACCACTGGGTTCTTGGTCAGCTCTCTTACTAAGGCCATTTCCCCACAATTACTTAGTTTGAAGGGAGACCTGATTGTTCCACACTTCTTCCATTTAAGAATTATAGAGACCACTGTACTCTTGGGAACCTTCTGTGCAGCAGAAATGTTTTTGTACCTTCTCCAGATCTGTGCCTCCACATAATCCTGTCTCTGATTTCTACAGGCAGTTCTATTGTCCTCATGGCTTGGTTTTTACTCTAAAGTGCATTTTCAGTCGTGAAACCTTATTTAGATAGGGGTGTGTCTTTCTAAGGCTACTTTCACACTAGCGTTCTGCTGTCCGCTCGTGAGCTCCGTTTGAAGGGGCTCACGAGCGGAGCAGAACGCTTCCGTCCAGCCCTGATGCAGTCTGAATGGATGCGGATCCGCTCAGACTGCATCAGTCTGGCGGCGTTCAGCCTCCGCTCCGCTCGCCTCCGCACGGCCAGGCGGACAGCTGAACGCTGCTTGCAGCGTTCGGGTGTCCGCCTGGCCGTGCGGAGGCGAGCGGATCCGTCCACACTTACAATGTAAGTCAATGGGGACGGATCCGCTTGAAGATGACACAATGTGGCTCAATCTTCAAGCGGATCCGTTCCCCATTGACTTTCAATGTAAAGTCTGAACGGATCCGCTCAGGCTACTTTCACACTTAGAAAATTTTCTAAGTTTTAATGCAGACGGATCCGTTCTGAACGGATGCGAACGTCTGCATTATCGGAGCGGATCCGTCTGATGAAACATCAGACGGATCCGCTCCGAACGCTAGTGTGAAAGTAGCCTAAATCATGTCCAATCAAATAATTTTACCACACGTGGACTCCAGTCAAGGTGCAGAAACATCTCAAAGATGATCTAGAGAAACGGGAGACCCCCAGAGCTAAATGTGATATATGTCATAGCAGAGGGTCTGAATATGTAGGTCTGTGCAAAATTTTAATTTTTCCTTTCTAATAAATTAGCAGAAATTTCTAAAATTCTGTTTTCACTTTCTCAAGGGTATTGAGTGCAGATTCATTGGAGAAAACTAGATTTTTATTTTTTATTTTAGCACAAGGAGCAACATAACAAAATGAAAACAGTTAAAGAATCTGAAGACTTTCCGAATGCATAGTATATGGGCAAAAATGCACAACGACGCTGATCGAGTCAGGCACTTTTTGAGGCTTTTTGGGGCAAAAGTGTGTGAAGGTATCAATTTGCCCAAAGCATTTATAACCTGGAAGAATCACAAGTCAATTTGCAAATCAAGAAAACTGCAATCAAATGAAACCAGGTGTGGACTGGCCAAAGACCCTACAGGGAAATTTCCCAGTGTGCCAATGCCAAGGGGGCTGCCTAAGCCCTCCTCATGGCCCCTGGGCAGGTACATAATGATCGGATGCTCTCAGCCTTAAAGGGGTTATCCGAGTTATGGGAAAAAAAATAAAACCTAACAAAATTAATCAGGATATACATATACATTAGTCAAGCTTGATTTTTTGAAAAAAAAACTATCTTTACACCTTTTCTAGGTTCTGTTATTGCTGTGTTTACATGCAGCAGTAACAACAATGACTCATCTCTCCCTCATGAATATTTGTGGGAGGGGTTGATCATCATGATGGCACTGTTTAGGGGAGGGGGGATCTGTGGATGGCACTGTTTAGGGGGGAGATCTGTGTGGATGGCACTGTTTAGGGGAGGGGGATCTGTGGTCTGTGGATGGCACTGTAGGGGGATCTGTGGATGGCACTGCCTGCCATCCACAGACCACAGATCCACCTACAGTGCCATCCACAGATCCCCCTCCCCGACGCTCACAGCAGCAGTACTAATCATTCACTTCATTTTTCTATGCAGAGCTATTTTATTATTATTTTGAAATCTATGAGTCTCTGACTCTTACTTTGCTGAGCTCCGGTAACAACAGCAGGCAGTGCAGGCAGCGTTCATTCACTGACGTCACGCGCCTGCTCCGCCTAGTGGGAGGAGCAGGCGCGTGACGTCAGTGACAGTGAGTGAGCGCCGCCCCCCGAACTGCCTGCTCTGCTATTACCGGAGTACAGAGGCAAGAATGCAAGTAAAGAGCTCACTACAGCTCCCTGTATATTCTAATCCCCAGGCAAGCGTCCCTGTCACCATGGGAACGCTTGGGGGTTAGAATATACCATCGGATTTGAGTTTTTTACGATCTCACTGAGCTCGAAAAACTCAGATCCGATGGTATATTCTAACCAGGCAAGCGTCCCCGTCACCATGGGAACGCCTGGGGGTTAGAATATTTTATACCATTGGATGGATCTTCTGACTGTCACTATGCTTGGCCAGCTCGGGGCCCCAACCAGTTCGGGGCCCCAAGCTATTGCTGGTTTTGCCTGACCTATTAGCCGAAGGGAGGAACTTTGAGGTAGCCGCGGCACAAGTGAGGATCGCGCATGCGCGATCAACTCACAGCCGCACGGACTGTAATCCAGAGAGGTGGGGGCGTGGCCAAGGCTGATGACGTTCCGTTTACATGGCTTAGTCACTCCAACAAGCAGAGAGCTCCATGTAAACGGAACGTCACAGCTGATGACGTGGGCGGTCACATGACTCTTTAGTGTAGCAGAGAAACGGCACAAGATAGGTACTGCAAGTTATTTAGGAAAACTAATGTATAGGGGAAATAAAGCCATAGAGAGAAATTAAGTTAACTCGGATAACCCCTTTAATTAATGCTGGAAGCATCAGGTACTTATACACCTGACTGGCGGCAGCAGGTCCCCTCCTGACTGGCTCCGCTTTCTGTCACTTTAGACCCTCTTACAACATGGTGCCACTTTTATTTTTATTTTACCAGGGTCACTTCCCAGTTCGCCCCTGAATAAAAAATATTACTCCCAACTCACAACGATGGTCAGGTAATACATGAGAAACCCAATTTTCTATGCATGGCCCTGGTCCCAAATCTCCTAGTCTCTGCGAAGAGTGGCTGACGCTCTTTAGGACTTGCCATGACTGTGTATCACGGGGGCTCTCATTTGTTTGAGTAGTCGCCTGCAGGGTCGTCGGGGTGATCTCTTGTAGGATTTGGTTCTGAAGAAGTCCATGTGATTGCCATTACAGCAGCAATGTATTGTCAGCCAGACTTCAGAATGGTAAATCTATATAGTCATGTAGTAATACAGGATGACTAGAAGTATGGGCAGATGAGCCCTTTAGAAATCTAGCATGGCTGGTTGACAACCTTCAAGGATCTGTAATGGCGGCCATATTGGTCAACCGGCTTTATTAGGATTTAGGTTTACAGAATACATTTTACGGTAATTCTAGGGCAGAATAATCTTATGATATAAACAGTATATATGGAAATTATACAGGGTGTGTAAACCCCAGACGTTTCCCTTAGGTTACATGTATGCCTGGCAATTGCATAACCACAACTGGACAGATCTCACGCACCTCCTTATAGTCATTGTAAACTACCCGGCCAGGAATGGGTTAACGCACTAGGTCAGATCAGATGATTAGCCCATCATTACCAGTGCAGAACAAGTGTCTCCGCTTTTTGTATATAGGATATATGCAGAGATAAGGCAGGTGTTGAAGGCAGATAAGGCCCCGAGGAGGTGTCACAAGAGGCACTCATCAGCCCCAGTGCATGCAGAACAAGCTGTGATTCATGTTTATTCAGCCAGGATGCTGCTCTACTCACCAGCTTCAGAGATTGCAATGATGGACTCTTCTTTATCGTACCCAGCTTTTCAGATGACTCATTCTCTCCATTTGCGGATGCGTGTCCCTTATGAAGCTCTGGAGGAGTTATCTGTTCCAAGCTAGAAGACTGAAACCGCTCCAACTTGGGTCTTGAAGTTAGGCCAATGCTGGAGAAAATTTTTCTCATTCCACTGCGGATGTCTCCTTTCTTAACCTCAGACTGAACTTTGCTGTGAAGACGATGACAAGAGGGTCATTCACCATGATCATCTATGGATGACTCCTTAAAGAGCATCTGTCAGCAGATTTGTACCTATGAAACTGGCTGACCTGTTACACTTGGCAGCTGAAGGCATCTGTGTTGGTCCCATGTTCATATGTGTCCGCATCGCTGAGCAAAATGATGTTTTAACCCCAATACGCCTTTTCACGGCGATCACTTGCAGCGGGCAGTGGGGGCTCGGCTCTCATATGAGAGCCATGCTCCTGCTCTAATGGCCCGGACCGGCAGGAGTGCCGATCCAGGCTGTTTAACAACTTACATGCTGCGGTCAATGGCACCCGCCGCATGTAAGTGGTGACAGAGGGAGCGGACTTCCTGTGTCTCCCATAGGCACCCCGCAAATGCAATTGCAAGGTGCTGATGTGTGTATAGGCAGGCTGGGACCTGGTGTAGGCCCAAACCTGCTTTGTGTGTTCTCCAGCATGCTGCGCCTCTCTGGCACAGCCTGCTGGTCAATGTCAGTATAGCACTGACATTTAAATGCAATGCCCTATAGCAGGGATGGCCAACCTGAGGCTCTCCAGCTGTTGCAAAACTACAACTCCCATCATGCCCAAACAGTCTACAGCTATCAGCCTACAGCAGGGCATGGTGGGAGTTGTAGTTTTACAACAGCTGGAGAGCCGCAGGTTGGCCATGCCTGCCCTATAGGAATAGTGCATCAAATTCTAGAAGCAATTAAAAGATTGCCTGTTATAGTCCCCTTGTGGGACTCTTACATGGTTAAAAAAGTAAAAAATCAAAAAATAAATCCAATTAAAAAATACGCTCTTCAATGAAAAAAATTGAAAAATTAAAATCTACCCCACGTTTGTTATTACAGCAAATATCAATAATATAATACCACTACACAAATATCATGTAAATTATCCCCTATGATGAATGCTGTAAAAAAAAACAACAAAGAATTCCAGAATTGCTCATTTATTCTTAGCACCACCAAAAAAAAAAAACGTAATAACAAGCAATCAAAGGTGTTATTTACCCCAAAATTATACCAATGAAAACTACAAGTCATCCTGCTAAAGTCAAGCCATCACACAACTCCATAGAAAGAAAAAAAAAAAAGTTATGGGTCTTGGGATGCGGCAATGCAAAAAGATTTTCTTCTTTTAAAAAAAAAAAAAAAAGGGGGGGGGGTTTATTGCACAAAAGTAGAAAAAACATAACGTAAAAAACTATATGTATTTGGTATCACTGTAATGATACTAACCCAGAGAATAAAGATATTATGGTATTTAAGCCAAAAAATGAACGCCGCAACTCAGTGGCAGTATTGGTGTTTTTTCCCATCTCCCTCCTAGAAAGAGTTAATAAAAGCTAATCCAAAAATTATAACTCTTGGAAGTCGACGGTGAAAAAAGGAAGAAAAATGCTTGGTCAGTAAGGCCCAAAACAGGCTGGTCACTAAGGGGTTAATATATGCAAGTCAGCCTGTAGGAGAAACTAGGGAGCTGCCATTACTCTTAGGCCCCTTTCACACGAGCGAGTATTCCGCGCGGATGCGATGCGGGAGGTGAACGCATTGCACCCGCACTGAATACTGACCCATTCATTTCTATGGGGCTGTGCACACGAGCGGTGATTTTCACGCATCACTTTTGCGTTGCGTGAAAATCGCAGCATGCTCCTCTTTGTGCGTTTTTCACGTAACGCAGGCCCCATAGAAATGAATGGGGTTGCGTGAAAATCGCAAGCATCCGCAAGCAAGTGCGGATGCGGTGCGATTTTCACGCACGGTTGCTAGGAGACGATCGGGATGGAGACCCGAACCTTATTATTTTCCCTTATAACATGGTTATAAGGGAAAATAATAGCATTCTGAATACAGAATGCATAGTAAAACAGGGCTGGAGGGGTTAAAAAAAAATAAAAAGTCATTTAACTCACCTTTATCCACTTGATCGCGTAGCCGGCATCTCCGTCTGACTCTTTTACTGTCTAGGACCTGTGGAGAGCATTAACTATAGTTTAAGGACCTGGGATGACGTCACTCCGGTCATCACATGGTACGTCACATGATCTTTTACCATGGTGATTCACCATGGTAAAAGATCATGTGACGTACCATGTGATGACCAGAGTGACGTCATCCCAGGTCCTTAAACTATAGTTAATGCTCTCCACAGGTCCTAGACAGTAAAAGAGTCAGACGGAGATGCCCGGCATCGCGAGCAAGTGGATTAAGGTGAGTTAAATGATTTTTAATTTTTTTTTAACCCCCTCCAGCCCTGTTTTACTTAGCATTCTGTATTCAGAATGCTATTATTTTCCCTTATAACCATGTTATAAGGGAAAATAATACTATTTACAGAACACCGATCCCAAGCCCGAACTTCTGTGAAGAAGTTCGGGTTTGGGTACCAAACACGCGCGATTTTTCTCACGCGAGTGCAAAACGCATTACAATGTTTTGCACTCGCGCGGAAAAATCGCGGGTGTTCCCGCAACGCACCCGGACATTTTTCCGCAACGCCCGTGTGAAAGAGGCCTTAGAGGCTGTGCTCTCTCTGCAACAGATCAGCCAGTTTCATAGTTACAAATCTGCCGACAGATACCCTCTAACCCCTTAGGCCTCTTTCACACGGGCGTTGCGGAAAAATGTCCGGGTGCGTTGCGGGAACACCCGCGATTTTTCCGCGCGAGTGCAAAACATTGTAATGCGTTTTGCACTCGCGTGAGAAAAATCGCGCGTGTTTGGTACCCAAACCCGAACTTCTTCACAGAAGTTCGGGCTTGGGATCGGTGTTCTGTAGATTGTATTATTTTCCCTTATAACATGGTTATAAGGGAAAATAATAGCATTCTGAATACAGAATGCTAAGTAAAACAGGGCTGGAGGGGGTTAAAAAAAAAAAAAAATCATTTAACTCACCTTAATCCACTTGCTCGCGATGCGGGCATCTCCGTCTGACTCTTTTACTGTCTAGGACCTGTGGAGAGCATTAACTATAGTTTAAGGACCTGGGATGACGTCACTCTGGTCATCACATGGTACGTCACATGATCTTTTACCATGGTGAATCACCATGGTAAAAGATCATGTGACGTACCATGTGATGACCGGAGTGACGTCATCCCAGGTCCTTAAACTATAGTTAATGCTCTCCACAGGTCCTATACAGTAAAAGAGTCAGACGGAGATGACGGGCATCGCGAGCAAGTGGATTAAGGTGAGTTAAATGATTTTTTTTTTTTTTTTAACCCCTCCAGCCCTGTTTTACTATGCATTCTGTATTCAGAATGCTATTATTTTCCCTTATAACCATGTTATAAGGGAAAATAATAAGGTTCGGGTCTCCATCCCGATCGTCTCCTAGCAACCGTGCGTGAAAATCGCACCGCATCCGCACTTGCTTGCGGATGCTTGCGATTTTCACGCAACCCCATTCATTTCTATGGGGCCTGCGTTACGTGAAAAACGCACAAAGAGGAGCATGCTGCGATTTTCACGCAACGCAAAAGTGATGCGTGAAAATCACCGCTCGTGTGCACAGCCCCATAGAAATGAATGGGTCAGTATTCAGTGCGGGTGCAATGCGTTCACCTCCCGCATCGCATCCGCGCGGAATACTCGCTCGTGTGAAAGGGGCCTTAGTGGTGACGTGCACATTTTTTCATCATCACTTTCCAAGAGCTATAACTTTTTGGTTTTTCCATCAATCTACCTGTATGACTGCTTATTTTTTACAAGACAAGTTATAGTTTTTAATGCACCATTTTGGGTACATATAATCATTGATTAAAGCCAGCAGTCTAGCGTAAAACCCCTTTGTTTACATCAGTAAAAAGGTGTATTGGTGGTCAGTTAAAGGGAGGATCATCCTATGAAGCCCCTTTAAGGAGTATAAGCGCAGCACTAAATAACCTGCACAGCAGCCACCAGGACAGGACATTTTTTCCGCACATTATTTTTAGTTACTTGCATTTGTTTCTTTGAAGCTTGGTAAAACCAATATGGCTGCCATTACAGCTTCAACATGGATTGTCAACTTCGTTTTCCCAGATTAATCTGTCTAGCTATGCAGTAATCCAGGAGTAGGACATGGATCACTAGATCATTTGAACTCTTCGGGGACATTAACACGTAAACGCTGCGGATTTGCCACCAGGGATATCGGTGAGGCAGATACACAGTGTTTTACAGTGGATCAGAATTTAAGAAATCTCATCCACACTGCAGAAAAATTCTCAGTGTAAATTGACCGCTACTTTAAAATATTGATGGCCTGTCCTCAGAATAGGTCATCAATATCTGATCAGTAGGGTCTGACAACCCACCCCCGCTGATCAGCTGTTTGAACAGGCCACCACGTTTCAGTGAACACTGCTGCCGCTCCCTAGGGTAGTGAACTCACGTACATCGGTCAGATGGCCTTAGTCCTATTCAAGTGAATGGACCTGGGCTGCAATACCAAGCGCAGCTGCTATTAAATCTATGATGCTCTTCTGGATAAGCTGTGAAAAGTCCACCTCATTCACCAGAGTGCCGCAGCCTCTTCATACAGCTGATTTGTTGGGCTCCCCCGATCAGATATTGATGACCTATCCTGAGGATAGGTCATCAATATTTTCCTCATAGAAACCCCTTTTAAAGAGGACCTTTCATCGGTCCAAACAATGTGAACTAAGTATCATGACATATACAGCGGCGCCCAGGGATCTCACTGCACTTACTATTATCCCTGGGCGCCGCTCCGTTCTCCCGTTATGTCCTCCGGTATGTTCGGGGACTTGGTTATAGTAGGCGGAGACTTAGGACTCTTGGTTATAGTAGGCGGAGTCTGCCCT
Source organism: Bufo bufo (assembly GCF_905171765.1). Lineage (NCBI taxonomy): Eukaryota > Metazoa > Chordata > Amphibia > Anura > Bufonidae > Bufo > Bufo bufo. The sequence continues at coordinate 186,448,365 of NC_053397.1, read as the reverse complement.
TGTTCTCCTGGGCGTCTCCTTTTCCTAGGCTGCAGCGCTGGCCAATCGCAGCGCAGAGCTCACAGCCTGGGAGGTTTTTTCTCCCAGGCTGTGAGCTGTGCGCTGCGATTGGCCAGTGCTACAGCCTAGGAAAAGGAGACGCCCAGGAGAACAAGGGCAGACTCCGCCAGGGGCGTACACAGAAATCATTGGGCCCCATAGCAAGAATTTAGATTGGGCCCCCATGCCCGTTCCTAGTCCCTCCCACTATGCGCCCTGGCTCCTCTCACTACCCTCCCTAACTTCTCCCCTGCCCCATCTCGTGCAGCAGTACTCACGCTGGAACCCAACAGACCCATTATAGTGAATGGGATCCGGTAGGTTCCAGCAGTGTTCAGCATATATTGACAAAAATCTGGGGCATTACATGATGTAATACCACCCAACTTTCCTGCTGTCCAGCATGGCACATGCACATGAGAAAAGACATGAGAAAAGTTTGATGAAGTGAGTGTCCCCCTTCCCCCATCCTCTGTGTCATGCAGGACAGCTGGGATACAGTGACATTACTTGCTATCCTGCATAACACATGTGCAGAGACATGAATCTTTGGGAAAGCTGAGTGACCCCTCCCCCTGCCTTTCCATGTTCTTATTATCTGCTTTTATGCCTTGCAGGATAGCAGGAAATCTGAGTGACATTACATGATGTAATAGCACCCAGCTTTTCTGCTCTCCTGCATTGCACATGTGGAGAGACATGAGAAAGCTGAGTAACACAACCCTCATATCTTCTCATGCCTCTGCACTTGTGCCATGCAGGACATCAGGAAAGCTGAGTCACATTACATAATGTAGTGACACCCAGCTTCCCTCCTGTTCTGAATGGCATATGTGCAGAGGAATAGCCTGGGAAAGCTGAGTGACCTTGCCCCCTTCCACACACATACATCTCTGCACTGTCCTCACCTACAAGTCGTCACTTACTTCATTACTGGTTGTGGCAATCCAGAGGAATCAGGCGGGGGCGGAGCTAACAGGCAGGAGGCGGAGCTAGAAGGCGGGGCTAGCAGACGGGAGACAGTTAGGAAGATAGACAGGGGCGGGGACTCTCCTCCACTGCAGGGCCCCCCCTTCCTCACGGGCCCCATAGCAGCTGCGTGGTCTGCCTATATGGTAGGTACGCCACTGGACTCCGCCTACTATAACCAAGAGTCCTAAGTCTCCGCCTACTATAACCAAGTCCCCAAACATACCGGAGGGCATAAGGGGAGAACGGAGCGGCGCCCAGGGATAATAAGTGCAGTGAGATCCCTGGGCGCTGCTGTACAGATCATGATACTTAGTTCACAATGTTTGGAGCGATGAAAGGTCCTCTTTAAATCTGCAGCATGCCAATTTATGCTGAAGCTTTTTAGTGCAGATTTACAATGCCTAGGGTAAAATCTGCAGCAAATCAGCGGCAGAAATTCTGCTTAGGCTATGTTCACACAGCAAAACCCACAGCAGTACAATTAGAACAGGTTATTTTTGGAGGTGGTTTTGTAATTTGGTGTTAGTTTTAGAAGACTTTTTACAAGCATTTAAAAATAGTTTTTAATTGAGGTTTTTCTGCTTCCACATTGAATTCTATAGAATGTACGATGAAATCTGTATCTAAGAAGTAACGTCACTTCTTAAAGGGAACCTGTCATTTGGATATTTGATTATAATCTAAGTAATTATATACAATCATTAACTACTAAAAAGTGCCTTAGATGTATTCACTTACTGGTGTGACAGATGTTTACCTCATAATATACACACAAAGATGCCACATGCCGCAAGCTAATGAGCTGATTTGAGTCCAGCGTGATGTCATTGAGTCCAGCGTTTATTTAATTAACAGCTATAGCCACTCCCCTTCCCACCTGCTGCTGATTCATATGTAAAAAAACTATCAATCAGCAGTAGGTAGGCGGGGAGAGTCAGGATCTCATAAATATTCTGGACTCATCATTATGAGCTTGAGCTTTTCAATACAAGATGCTGGCAGATTGACTGGGTCAATTAAAGAAAGTGACCCAGCATTTTGCTAAGAGAATCAGTCACTTATTTATGTTGCCCTTAGTTAGGACACCATAAAACTGGTGACAGGTTCCCTTTAAGCATGTTTTAAGTCAGCAACTGGAAAAAACTCTATGTGGATTCAGCAAGCGGAAAATATCAATTTCCGCTGCTGAATCAGTGGCAGGTGTGGCCATTCCCATACAGTGATACTTGTGGTGACCACTAATGGTGGCTATTTGGATTAGCCAAGTTTTTCCCTTCACCCATGACAGCACCATAGAGAGAGATGGATCCTCCTCCACAACTGGACAGGAAGCCCCAGAGCAATCAAAAAGGGAACACCCACTTCCTCCCTCAGTGTGGTTTCCTGTCCTCCGGACAGAGGAGCCTGGAGCATGCAGCCTCCAGGGCTGTGAAACAAGGAACATCTTTTTAACTTAGGTTATACAGCGGGTATGGCTCACCAGCAAAACCCTATAAATACTTGCTGTCGATCTAGATCTTCCCAGGGAGTCCCTGGAGGGACGGTGGTTGTCTGCTGGGGTCCTTCGTGCGGTAGTTTCCGGCGGTGGGGACCCTAGGAGGTCTGAAGGGTCCAGGGGGCTCTTTGGACCTCTTGCAGCAGATCTGTGAGCTCCTCCAGATAAGGGATTGATGCCACGGTAGGGTTCCATCATGGATGTAAGAAAATTTGGAGATTTTGGCATCTGAAGTTCTTCTGGTCCTCCAGTGGATCTTGGATCACTGGGTAGGGAGCGTGCCGAGTGAATTCCCCGCTACGTGCTCCCTGAAGATTCAACAGTGCAGGTGGTGTGCCTTGGAAGGGCCTTTCCTGAGGAAGAAACATCTGTCACGGAATATAATCTGCACCAAAGGAATCGATGTTCAGCAATCATCTTCAGCTTGATCGTTCTGCGCCAAGATAAGTACTTCTCTAAGATGTGTTGTTAAATCTGTTATGATTTATGTTAACACTTGATGAGAAACCCATATAAGATTTCTTTTAATAGATTATCCCAGGTTTAAGATATAATGTTGAAATTCCTAGGTTAGGATGTTTATTGTTCCCACTTTTTTAGTTGGACCTCTTGTTAGCATTGGGGTCTTCATAGCTTAAGATTACTTTTCAAGCACTTCCCTCCCGAGGGGTGTTTATCTCTGGTAGTCGATCTCTCTATGGTGCTGTCATGGGTGAAGGGAAAAATAATGATTACACTTACTGGTAATTGGATTTTCCAGAACCCATGACAGCACCCCTCTAATTCCCTCCCTGGTGCTTATGGTTGATGAAAATTGTTTCTGTCTTTCAAGTAAAAAGAAAAAGGAAGAATGTGGTAATAGGAATTCTATTTTGTACGGCTCCTACTGATCTACTCTGGAATCAACACTGAGGGAGGAAGTGGGTGTTCCCTTTTTAAATGCTCTGCGGCTTCCTGTCCAGTTGTGGAAGCGGATCCATCTCTCTCTATGGTGCTGTCATGGGTTCTGGAAAATCCAATTACCGGTAAGTGTAATTATCATTTTCTGGAAACAGATATACCCTAAAAACTACACACAGGAGGACATGTGAATTTGACCCCTCAACTCACCTATCATGTGCCAACTCCATGCACCTGTCTTTGGTTGCAATTACTGGACCAGAACCTTGGAAAGAAGCAAAAACAATACGTCAAAGTTATCATTCATAATAGTGTTTACCATCAACCAGAACCATAGTGATACTTCTCCAGAATGTATAGTAAATCCTTACATAATATTATATCAGATAATATCCTTTGGGCCTTGGTTTCCTCTGTATACCTAGGTTCTGTATTTCTACAGATTATATTATGCATACATTGGCACTGTGCTTTTCAACAAGTCCATAAAGAATATCAGACTCTTACCTGTTCGCTCATTGTTTGCAGCTTGTTGTCCATTTGTTTTAGATTTCTCAGTGCACTTTTCTTTCCTCAAAAAAATCCCTTCATTCTCTTCCCTTGAGTGACTACTGACTTTAGGACTAAGCCCAGGTTCGTGAAGTTCTTTTGTTGAGTTATATCTCTCACAGTGGACATGTCTATTACCAGCATGAGAGCTCTCATGTTCTCTTGGTTCCCTTTTCACATGTTTCTTTCCAGAAGACTTATTCTCCTTGGCCTCCTTGCTCTTTCTCTCCTCTGATGGTTTCTTGGAACTTGGCAATGCCTCTCCGAACTTAGGTTCTATTACTTTCATGCTAGCTGTAGACAAATGATGATTGTCTATATCTCCAGGAACATCAGGATTGGTCACTTTAGAGTTTGGCACTAGGTCTGATTGAATTCCCTTTTTGTCCTGGAATACTGGTACCTTATTTCCTCCTTGTAATAGCTGTTGGTGGACACTCTCTGTACGGACTGCAAGTCTACCATTTCTAGATAGCACTACAGTGGGTGCTTTTCCTGGTGGAGGAATAGGCACACGGTTAGAAAGACTTCTTTGCATTTTGCCAGAATCTGATTGAGAGACCATGTATGGCATGCAAGGAACGATAGGAGCAGCATGGTCTCTAGTCTTTGTCTGTTCAGTTGTTCCTTGTCTAGAATCTAAATTTAATACAATGTTCCTAGTTTCTATCTCTGTATGTAATGTATTGATTCCCTTCTCAGTGTCAAGCGTTACACACTTGGATTTTCTTGTGAGTTTAGTTTCAATGTCTTGTGGCATCTGCGTTAAACCAGTTCTTACAGAATCAACATGAGACCCACCAGTCAGGGCACTCACCTGTGGATTCAATTCTGACATTTTGAGTATAGAATTGGGTTCTAAAATGGCTGCCTTATCTTTAAATCTGCTTTCCAGAGCAAAAACAGAGGTACCATTTTTGACCTTAATGGCTTGCTCAGAGTATGACCCCCCAGCTCTTGTCTGACCATCTGAGAATGAGTGTGTTGTGCGTAATGTGGCACCATGCTCAGGTGTAAACTTGGGGATTCCCCATTTTTGATTTTTGTTACCAAGAGTCCTACTTCCCTCTTCTTCTCCAGAGGAATCTGCGGTCGAGTCACCGCCAATGTGCGTTTCACGGATCAGCTCTGTATGTACTCGCCATGGTTGGGAAGGTAGAATCCAGTGAGGAGAGGGCTTGACCCCCAAAGTTGAGCTTAGGGAGCCATCCTGAGTAATTTTTGAGCCTAAGTGAACATTTCGTAGGTTAGTACCATGAATAGCAGCTGGACTGGCTCCTGATGCTTTAATATTGGAGCCACAAGTCCCACACTGTCCATGACCAGATGGTGACAATTGGTCTGTCCAGGAAGGAGATCCATTTGCCTGTCTCTTTGGTGGAGGAGTGTTGGTTAGAGAAGTCTGTGGAACATGTTGACGTTCTCGATATCTCTCTTGTACGTCTCTTTCAGATTCATCCTGAAAACGTACATGGGATGGAGAACTCCCTCGAGAACCTTTGTGCCAAGAGTAGTAGTCACTACTTGAACTGTCACTTTGAGATCCTCCGTCTGTCACAACACCAGGTGCACTTGGACCGCTACATGAAGAAAATATACAGGAGAAGATAATGTCAAATGAAGCTCGTAATGTACAAATTTAAGTACCATATTTTTCCGACTACAAGATGAACCTAACCATAAGACGCCCCCAAGGTTTAAACAACAAATCAGAAAATTTATATTTTCTACTGATTAAAATTTCCCTGATAGTTTAATGAAGTGGACGGGTCAATGTCTCTAACGTTAGTCTAGGGTAGGGAGCTTAATAGTTTACAGTCAGCTCCAGTTAATCTTAGCGTATTATCTTGATAGGAGTAGAGTTGTTTTTGCGATACCAAATTTTTTATTCGATTTCGATACCATAAAAAAGTATTGCGATACTCGATACCATTCGACACTACGGGAAAAAAAAAAAAATAAATCCACGTGCACTCTGCATTTAAAAAAAAATGGCGATTCGCGCAGTTTTATTTAATTTTTTCTGTTCCGGCGTTCACCGCATAGATTTTTTTTATATTTTAATAGTTTGGACTTTTCTAACGTGGCGATATGTGATATGTTTATTTATTTATTGTTTATATATTTTATATGTGAAATTGGGAAAGGGGGTGATTTATACTTAATATTTTGGTGTTTTTTTTTTTGTTTTTGTTTACACATTTTATTTAATAACTATTTCCCCCCTTAGGGATCTTTTAATTCCTTGTCCTATTCACCCCAATAGATCTCTATTAGGGTGAATAGGACTTCAAACTCTCCCTGCTTCTCTGTGCATAGTACATACGGCAGCAGGGAGCTGACTATGGCAGCCAGGGCTTCAGTATTCTCTGTGCATAGTACACACGGCAGCAGGGAGCTGACTACGGCAGCCAGGGCTTCAATAGCATCCTGGCTGCCATGGTAACCGATCGGAGCCCCAGGATTACACTGCTGGGGCTCCGATCAGAAGCTGCTACTGCCACCAATGAGGAGGAGGGGACTCTGTGGCCACTGCCACCAATGATTATATTACTGGGGTGGTTGAGAGGGGTGGGCGCACTGTGCCACCAATGATTTAAATGGGGTGGGGGGTTGAGGGGTGGGGGGAAGGCGCACTGCGCCACCAATGATAATTAACCCCTAATACAGAGGCGGGTACTGGCAGCAGATCAGCGGCAGTTAACCCCTCAGGTGCCGCACAGTTAACCCCTCAGAACCCAGGTTCTAGCTGCCCACCCATAGAAAGGGAAGAGAGAAGGCCTCCAGATATTGCACTGATATAGTTAAAATAATGGTGTGCATTACTCCAGATATGATTTTTTCATTGTAGGATAAGCCTATTAATTTATTTTGAAGACATCACAATGCATGCAAATGGCCTTTTCATTCATATGATACACTTAATGTATGATATGAGGCAGATGTTTGAATCCACGGCAACTCCTATCCATTGGAGACTTCAAAAAGATATTTTGCAGACTTCAATCACAATTTGAAATCAGCTTAAATTAGTTGGGAAAACTGCATGCAAATTAACATTGGGAATATTGTCTGGATATCTAGAGAAATTTTCAGTGTACAGTAGGTGTATGGCAGTGCAGGATAGTCCTGACGCCTGCTCCATAACAACGGCCTGGAAAGTATCCCTAATAATTATGTCACCAGGAAATGTGGATTTACAATTCAGTCTAGTGATGGAATAAGAAGACCGAAGCAATGGGAAATAATGATCATTACGGTATGGCCAAATTCTGGTTGGGCTGAGAAGGCCTCTTGGACCCTTGATACGACCCATGGTGGAAAATCTCCAACCCATGAACGTGAAACTTTGAGTTTCCAGTAGAGAAGTCAGGAGTATAACCCGAGTGGGTGATGATGAGACGTGTGCCCTGGGTGGACGGGCCCCCAGCAAGAAAATATGCTTTGGCCAGGGGATTTAGACACAGGACTAGGGTGGCACACTGAACTTCTTCTGTCTCAAACCAACAAGTAGATAATAAAAAAAAAGGGCAGTAATAATGGACATGGGAGTTGGCACAAGGAGGATTCTTTTGCTGATGGTTTTGGATGATACCTCCTAGATGTTTAAAGTATGTGGCTGTTCCTGCTCAAGTTAGGAAATGATTAACACAAGAGACTCGATTCTCCGATCTTGAGCTGCACATTTTCATGGACAGGCACGCATTGGCCATCGACCTTACAGAGAAAATTCCCAGTGGGCCGAAACCCAGGGGGCCACCCAAGCCTTCTTCTCTGCCAGCAACCACACATGCCCTTCTGAATTCAACTGCTGTGGCCCGCATCTCACCTCCTAAGCCCCCTTCTCCATATCTTAATCAGAGACAACTGGAGGAAGAGGAAGACAGAAAATGGCATCTACTTGGCCACCACAAAAGGGGCAGCTTTTGCAGTAATATATTGTGCTGCACTATAGTATATGGCTCTGATGTGATGATATTTTGTGCTTTGGTATTGCTGACCTCGTCTACTTGTGTTGCTCCCCCTCGCCCACCATGTGGCCACTTAGTTTTTTTTCCAGGGCCACTTTAAGTGCCCAGTCCGCTCCTGCTCATGGAGAGTGTATTATTGCAAGGCAGGGAGGCATTCACTGTCATATATAAAGCGTGGAACTTCTCTCCGTGACACCTCTATGTGAAATAATTACTGTGCAGAGTACAACCGACAAACATTTCATTAGCATTGCTCTTCTAATGAACCGTTTTATGGGCTGAGTAATGGAACATGAAACAATGGATATTACGCAGATACAGAAATGTCACTGTCATAGTGAGCTTCTTCCCCATGGCCACTACTATGAGCCGCCTGCTCACCGCTGTGATCACAACCTATAGGAACAGTATAGACAATGTCTGCCATACACCAAGAATACACCATGAGAAGATAATGAAGAACGATGAGGACACTATCGCGGACTCTTCTCCCCTTTTGTTAGCACGTGCTTTGGTTTTTGATTTTCTCTACGAGCTCTTAATCCTTTAAATCCCGTTCTCTATCTTGTCCAATCCCTTAGTACATTTCGTTGTCTTTGTTTCTCTGTTTTTAAATCCCCCCCTTCCCCCTTACTTACCGGCGAAGTGATGGCTGCGAGTGCGGATGCGGTAGTACACAGTGGGAGGCTCGCAAGGGACTGGCCCCCTTTGCTTTCATCCGTGCTCTGTGTAGCAGCTGCTTGGCCTGTTCGTGACGGACGCTGAGCTCCCTGGGAAAGGATTAGAAAGGATTTTATAATGACGCCACTTCCCTAAGTGCATCAGCCGACGTCAGAATGTATAAAAATGCAGGGTGAGAACACAGACTGACGCCGACTGCGCCCCCTATTGGATTTTTGTTAGAACTACAAAAATAAAATGCACCAAGAGGCGAAAGTAGGACATACCCGTTTTAGGAAATGACTCAGAGATAAAGATCTTGATATGCGACATATGGTTTAGGATTAAAGATTACAGACTCTTGGTCACTTCTGGCAGCATATTAATATGCAGAGGGGGTGAGGGGATCTGAGAAACCACAGCATAGTCAATAAGTAGATGTCTACCAGATGCCATGGGCTGGAGAAGAGCTAAGTGATAACTACTTTATACTGACTGCATTCTCCTGTATACAAATATCACTCTGGAGGGCTAAACCACATGCCCCACAATATTCTAGCATTTCATAGGTGCTAAGTAGTGTTAATCGAGCACCAAAGTGCTCAGGATGCACCCAAGCACAATGGAAATCAATGGGAGAACCCGAGCATTAAACCAGGCAGCCCTTGCTCTGAAGAGAGGGCGATGTCTGGTTCATAGTAAAAGGTCAGAAATTGATGGAAACACCACTGAAATGGTTCAGGAACAGCGTGGGGAGGATGTCTGGATGCATCTTGGACTCCCAGGTCGCTGCTGGGAACGATGTTGTCCGAGTAGTACGCCACTTTTACAGACTGACAATAATACGCACCAAACCGAAGATAAAACCGATTTTAGAGGAAAAAAATTGTTAGGAAACATTCTTTCCTGTATAGTTACTTATATATAAAGTGCAAGTGCTGCCACAAATTACAAGGAAGAGGCACTCCGATACAACCTGTATATCACATAAAGGAGGGCCTCATTCACATTGTGGTACAATTGTTCAGGTAGTGGGACTCCTACACTCATAAAGCCTATGTACTAAGTGAAAAGGCTGCCAAAAATTACAAGGAACCGGCACTCCAATACACCCTTTGTTACACATAAAGGAGGGCAACATACACACCCTTGAAAAATGATGATAGATGGCCTGCTGGTGACCCTCAAAAACATTAGGAGCAAAGGCCTGCTGGTGACCCTCTAAAACATTAGCGGCGAGGGCCTGCTGCTGATCTGACCATCTAAAACATTAGGGGCGAGGGTCTGCTGCTGAGCTGACCATCTAAAAAATTAGGGGTGAGGGTCTGGTGCTGATCTGACCTGCTAAAACATTAGGGGTGAGGGTCTGCTGCTGAGCTGACCATCTAAAAAATTAGGGGTGAGGGGCTGCTGCTGAGCTGACCATGTAAAAAATTAGGGGTGGGGGTCTGCTGCTGATCTGACCCTCTAAAACATTAAGGGTGAGGGTCTGCTGCTGATCTGACCTTCTAAAACATTAGGGGTGGGGGTCTGCTGCTGATCTGACCTTCTAAAACATTAGGGGTGAGGGTCTGCTGCTGATCTGACCCTCTAAAACATTAGGGGTGGGGGTCTGCTGCTGATCTGACCATCTAAAACATTATGGGCGAGGGCCTGCTGCTGAGCTGACCATCTAAAACATTATGGGGGCGAGGGCCTGCTGCTGAGCTGACTCTCTAAAACATTAGGGGCAAGTGCCTGCTGCTGATATGACCATGGAAAAAATTATGGGCAAGGGCCTGCTGCTGAGCTGACCATCGAAAAAATTATGGTTGAGGGCTTGCTGCTGAGCTGACCCTCTAAAAAAGACCGCCAGCCACTGTAGATGACTTTAAATGGGCACACACGCGACGCACCTTCACCAGTAGCTCAGGCAAATTGGGGTAGGTTTTGAGAAACCGCTGAACCACTAAGTTGAAAACGTGGGTAGGCATGGTATGTGTGTGAGCTTGCCGAGCTCCAAAGCCGCCACCAAGTTACGGTCATTATCAGACACAACCATGCCTGGTTGTAGGTTGAGTGGCCAGATCCACATCTCAGTCTGGTCTCTTGTTCCCTGCCACAGCTCTGCGGCGGTGCGCTGTTTGTCACCTAAGCAAATTAGTTTCAGCACAGCCTGTTGCCGCTTCCCCACTGCAGTGCTACACTGCTTCCAGCTACTGACTGATGGCTGACTGGTGCTGCAAGATGAGAATTCAGAGGTAGAAGGGGGGGGGGGGGGGGGGGGTTGCAGCCACTAATATAGGTGGTGGCGAAAATCCTTATGGAAGTAGGTCCCGCAATCCTTGGTGTCGGTAGCACCTGTGCCATCCCAGGGTACGACTGGCTCCCGGCCTCCACAACGTTCACCCAGTGTGCCGTCAGGGAAATGTAGCGTCCCTGGCCACAAGCACTTGTCCATGTGTCAGTCGTTAAGTGGACCTTCCCAATAACTGCGTTGGTCAGGGCACGGGTGATGTTACGGGACACATGCTGGTGTAGGCGGGGATGGCACACCAGGCAAAATAGTGGCAGCAGGGGACTGAATAACGAGGGACGGTTACCGCCATCAGGCTGCGGAAAGCCTCAGCATCCACAAGCCTAAATGGCAACATTTCCAGGGCCAGCAATTTGGTAAGGTGCACATTTAGTGCTATGGCCTGTGGGTGGGTAGCTGGGTATTTGCGCTTTTGTTCAAAGGCCTGTGGTATGGACATCTGTACGCTGCGCTGGGACACAGAAGTGGATGTGATAGCTGATGGTGCTTGAGAAAGTCCAGGTGCAGTAACCAACATGGCTACAGCATTACAGTGAGTGGCAGTACTCACCTGCATGTTTATTGGCTGCTTAGCAGCCAACAAATGTGCGGGGAGGAGACTCGAGCATTGCACTTGTGCACACGCGGTATTCAGCCGAACACCGCAATGTGCCGAGCATCGCGATGCTCAAGCCGAATCGGTGTTCGGCCGAGCATGCTCGATTAACACTAGTGCTAAGGTCTGCCCCAAAGACAGAAACAAAGTTAAAGGGGTTTTTCAGGTTCTTGATATTGATGACCTATCCCCAGGATAGGTCATCAATATCCGATCAGTGGGGGCCAGACACCCCGCACCCTCACCGATCAGCTGTTCCCTGCAGCCTCCAGTGCTGGAACTAGCACTGTTAATGGAACAGGAAGCACAGGTCCAATCAAAGTCTAGTGGTCATGCCGGGTTACTGCAGCAACCAAGCACGACCACTACACTTTGTACAGGACTGTGCTGCCTGTTCCATTCACAGTGCTAATTCCAGTGCTGGAGGCTACAGGGAACAGGTGATCGGTGGGGGAGCAGAGTTTCAGACCCCCACTGATCAGATATTGATGACCTACCATGAGAATAGATCATTAATATCAAAAACCTGGAAAACCGCTTTTGGGTTTGTCCAAAGCAAAGGAAATACAATGTGCACGCGCCAGCTAAACCTGTAATCACAAGTACAAAATGGTCCTTAAAGCAGCACATCCAAAATAACTAAATAAAACCATATACGATATAAACTGACGAGCAAAAGGGTAACAATGTTTTGAACTTTTTGTTCTCAGGCTCCATATCTCACCATCCACTACAGCTTCTAATGTGAGACCCCCATTATTTTATAATAATCATCTTGGCCATCTCATACATAAATTGGACTTACAACTATTTAGCATATGATTAGTTATGCAGATTCTTGTCATGTAACTGCATTGTTACTGTTTTGCTCCTGGTGGTGGAACAATCTTTTTCTTTGACTCAACGACCAAAAGCATAGGTCGAGATTGGCAAAGAAATGGTTTAATAACAATATAGTAGAGGTGCTGGATTGGCCCCCACAGTCCCCAGACCTCAACCCAATTGAACACTTGTGGGTAGAGTTGACGAAAAAACTGTATTTGTACCCGAGTCGACCAATGCACCAACATTAGGAACGTGTAGAAGAGACCTGGGAACACATTTCAGTTGAGACACGCTTGAATCTGATCTAGAGCATGCCCAGAAGGATTCAGGCAGTGTTGAAAGCCAAAGGTGGATTTACAAAATACCAAAAAATTTAATTTAGAATTTTAGGAGCAAAACAGTAACAATGCAGTTACATGACAAGAATCTACCTAACTAATCATATGCTAAATAGTTGTAAGCCCAATTGTTGTATGAGATAGCCAAAATGATTGTCTATAAAATGATGGTAGTCTCACGTTCGAAGCTGTAGTGGATGGTGAGATATGGAGCCTGAAAGTCGAAGGTTCAAAACATTGTTACCCTTTTGCTCGTCAGTGGGTATACGGCATCTAAGACTGCTGTGCAGGTAATTTCTGCATAAACTACTTTCACACATGATACGCCACTGGTCTGTGCAATGCACTTGACCAGTCCATACCTTGATTGCTCCAAAAATATGATTTAAATGGAATCATAAGGGAATACTACCCTAAACCGCACAGGGATGGCATAGGAGGGGGCTGTGAGTCTGGACCTATACAACTATCGAACCGAGTAAACTCTGGTAGCTGAAAATTGCTGACATCAATGGTTTGGTAACTACTACTAGCCCCAAAGTAGTTGGGGAGAGTCACATGGTGTTATGTCTGCTATACAATTGTTGGCATCTTCCTGGCAACCAGATGATGTGTAATGGTAGATTTCCACTTTAAATGGGTGTATGGGATTAGAGAAACATGACTTTTTTCCATAAACAGCGCCACTCTTGCCCAATGGACAGTTGCAACACAGTCCCCTTCTCTCAAATGGAAGAAAGCAACCATGTTTTTTTTATCAGGGGCATAGCTATAGTGGAAGCAGGGGAAGCGGCTGCTATGGGGCCCGAACTCAGAACGGGCCTGCCCGGGAGGAGGACTAAAAGATTTTATTGTCAGGGCCCCTTCAAGAGTATTATACAATGACGTTATGACAGTGTCAGTATATACATGTAGGAAATGGATGGAGCGGCTGGCTATCCTGGTCTAAGAAAGTGATCTTGACTAGCCGCAGGACTGGGGGACTAGTTATGCCGCTGGTTTTATATGTATTCTCACACAACCACTTTCAATAGAAAATCCCACCTAGAAAAATGGGGAGAGGAGGTCTATGGTCTATGTCAAGGTTTTCACACAGTGTAGCCGTTTTTGCTACCCCTAAATGGTGGCTCTGACAGTAAAAGATATTCGCCAGTTTTGCTACTCACCTGCCATCATCTATTATGGGTATAGATACCCCAGAATCAGCATCTGTCTCGCTGGGGAACAACCCTGCAATACAAAACAAGAGCCATTCTGTACAATGTATATGTATGCAACATTGCACTCTAGCCAGTGTCTCCTACATCTGTACTCACAGCTGACATCTTTGGAGACGTGTCCTTGGCTGGGCAGATCACCATTTGTATTGTCCACGCTGTGACATGCGGTTCTGTTTAATTTGCATCTCAGCTCCAGCCGGTTTCTCTCCACTCGCTCGGCCAGACTCAGCGAGCAGTGGGGGTCCCCTGTAGTGCATGGGGTACTGCAGGGATTGTCACATGAAGAGTGCAAGCAGTCGTGAGGACAGAATTGTGAACTGTTCTCATCAACAGGAACAGAGTTGGACACGTTTTCTGTTTGGCAGCTACTGTAGTAATTCAAGGAAGATCCACTTATGTTACAAGTCTCCCAAAGCTCATCAGTTCCCCACACATCTTGCTTATGACAGTCCAACAGGTCTTCAGTTAGGTACGTACGAAGCTGTGGAGAAACCAGGGCATCTTCAGAAATGTCACCTTGACTTGTTCCACGACTCTCGGAGTGTCTTGGTTCTTTCTCCTTGATCTGTTTTTCCTTCAGGGCTTTCACCTTTCCCTGTAGCACAGATGTCTTCATCCCTTTTTCTTCATGCCTCCCTGACTTGTCAGTTTGTTCAGTGTCTTGAGAGTTTCCACTTGCAGGTCTTACTTTTCTGGGGGATTTATTTGCCCGTCCTGTGGATCTCCTCGGGGACACACACTCTCCTGTGTTAACCTCCATCTCCATCTTTTCTACAATCAGATTTTATCTGCAAATTTAAAAAGAATATCTGAGTATTGCACGACAACAAGGGGAATTTTTTTAAAAATTTTATTGTACCAATATGCTAGGAGGAAACGGTCCTCCTTTATCTCAAGCGACTCGATTACATTTGGCGATACGTGTATGTTACTATCAGTGATGAACCTCAGAAACGCATTATCATACTGATTATGGCTATGATGAAAACAATTATTTGACATTTTTAGGAAATGTATGAGGATTTATCAGTTTTTTTTATAAATTTAAAAATGTACATTCTCATATAGTTGATCCACGAGTCCCATAGCACATAGCATTACTTGATCTTAAAGGATATGTCTACCTTCGCAACCAAAGTGTCTTCATTGTTACAGGCTACAAAGAAACACTATGTAGTCTGATGAGGGGTGTAGCTTTAGGGGGTGACAGGTAGCAGGGTTCTGGTGCTTAAAGAAGCCCACAGCCCCTCTGCCACATAAGACACCAGTATAATTAATGGCCGTGGTAGGTGGGGGAAGGTTACAGATTTTTCAGTAGGCTCAAGAACCTCCAGTCATAGTCCCTTCTATCTTTCCATACTTCATGGTATTCTAGGTATGTTACCAAAAAATAGTGGACATGAGGAAGAGAGTTTGACTGCAAGATCAGACTACAGATGTGTTTTTGTTGTCTGTTACCATGGTGACAGATCTGTACAGCTGTCGACACAACACAGTAGATTTTCAAAGAAAAGCTCTCCAAAGTTGTTTTATTTTTCATTTCAGTTGGGATGGAGAAGTAAAACTATTGGCCTCAAAGGTGGACATAGTCTATGAGTGGTTAGATTGATGTGCATCTGGGCTATTTAAATAAATCTAGTACCGTGAACCTCAGATGTAGCATATAGTCTTGAAGACACACTTATGCTTATAAAATCCAAAAGAACACTTGTTATTCTATTTTAAAGTCTACCCTACAGCCGCTTTACAACTTCTGAATAGTTCAGCTGTGAATAGAGCATCAAAGCATTCCTCCTGAGTAACTTGCAAGTACTTGGTAAACCAAAAAGTTGTTTGCTCAGTAGAAGCATTTGTCATTCAAGGAAGAAATTGTTTAAAGGGGTTATCCAGGAATTTGAGATTGATGGCCTACCTTCAGGAGCTCCGGTGAGAGCTGTGGCCTCTTCATAGCTTGCCAAGCACAGTGCCTTGCATTGTATAGCAGCTGTACTTGGTATTGCGGCTCAGCTCCATTCGCTTGAATGGGACTAAGCTGCGCCTAGGCCATGGGACTGATGGACGGTAACATCACAGGCCTAGGAACACTGCGGTCTCTTTGAACAGCTGATCGTGGGGGTCTGGGGAGTTGGCCCCCCGCCCATCTGATATTAACCATCAATATCAAATTCCCATATAACTCTTTAAACTTGATCAAATAGATTTTAAATTATACAGAAGGCAGAAATATCCTCAGGTTCTATGTATATTGTGACGTAACCACTGTCACCTTTCAACCTCATTTGCCACAATGACCAATAATGATTCTACAGAGAAGATAAATATTGACCATGAGATCACTTTGAGTTTGCATGCTAGCACTTTAACAATCCACCTACATTGGTCAATCCTGATCTTTCTTATTTCCACTTGTAATGGCTATTTACATTGCACCAGTTCAAACTGGGAGCCTGTGTCTACGAGGTGTATTCTACAAAGTACAATTTTTCAGCCTGGTCTAGACAATGTAATCATGCGCCTGGTGTATTTATAGGAGCTTACTTCACATGTGATACTGTATTCATATCTATCTTTGACATAACTTACAACATACTTGCCAACCCTCCCTGAAGGTTCAGGGGGCTCCGGGAAGAAGTCTCCAGGGTGCAACACAAGTCTCCCAGAACCTTCTGAGAATTCAGTGCTCCTGTGCGTGGCACTTGGATGCTACATCATCAGGCTAATCCCCGGCGCCAAGACTCACATTCTGTAATTACAGCAATGTAAACTGTCTTACTGCCTGTTGTTAGATCTCTCAAGTACAGCTGAGGTTGGATCTGTCAGGTAATGCTAGCTGCCTCTGCTCTAGGTTGCTCCCTATGATGCCTTTGCTCCAGGTTCCCCCCTCTGGTGCCTGTACTCCAGGTTCCTCCTTATAGTGCCTCTGCTCTAGGTTGCCTCATATAATGCCTTTACTCTAGGTTCCCAACATCTTGTGCCTTTACTCCAGGTTCCTCCTTATAGTGTCTTTGCTCCAGGTTCCCCGCTCTAGAGCCTCCTTATAGTGCTTCCCACCCTGGTCCTCCCCTCTACTGCCTGTGCTCCAGGTTCCCCACCCTTCTAATGCCTCTGCTCCAGGTTCTTCATCCCTCTAGTGATCCATGTACCCTCACCTAGTGTCTCTTTGTAGTGCCTCTGTTCCAGGTCTCCCCTCTAGTGACTGTGCTACACTTCCCATCTCCCTCTTAGTTCCTTTGCTCCAGGTCCCCCCTCCAGTATCTCTGCTCCCTTAAGATTATTAGGGTAAGGAAGAGCCTTGTAAATGGCAAAGCGCTGTAAAAAAAAAAAAAAAGTGGTGTGGGCCTTAAAAAGGGGGAAAGACCTTTAGAAAGGGGAATGGTTATGCTGGTCCAGCAGCAAAGATCTGTATTCTACATGCACTAATGTTCTAATGGACAAGGCAGATGTAAGATTTCAGGACCAAACAAGATGACAATGTAGGAACCTAGGGCTGTCAATCAAGGAATGGGAGGCGCTGGCAGAGGAAGGCGGTGGAGCTAGGATGCAGTGAGGGAGCTTGGGCCTGCCCTCAATGCACTTAACAGCTAATTTGCATATGTATTCAAATAGTTTTTCACCAGGATGAAGCATCAATAAAAGGCTAATTAAATTATGCTGCGCTAGCCCTACCTATTGCTAGGATATGCCCCCTTTGTCTGATAGGTGTGGGTCCCACCTCTGGAATCCTCACTTATCACGTAAACAGAGCCTTGAATGTCGCGGAGGGAGCACCGCTCAAGTGCGACCGCCATCTATTCATTTCTATAGGCCTGCCGAAAATAGCCGAGCGCTGGCTCGGCTATTTCTGTCACCCCAGAGAAATGAATTGAAGCGGTGGCCGCACAAGCGCTTCCATTCATTTCTTTGGGGCTGACGGAAATAGCCGAGCCAGAGATCGGCTATTTTCGTGGCTCCATAGGAATAATGGAGGGCGCACTGCGCTTGCGCGGCTACCACTCTCATTCATTTCTACCAGCGGACGGAGCCGACTTTCAAGGCTCCCTTTTGAAGATAAGTGCGGGTCCCAGAGGTGGAACCTGCACCTATCAGACAATGAGGGCATATCCTAGTAATATGGCCCCATTGTCTGATATGACACAACTCCTTTAAGCCAGGCACAATCCCTTGCTGGTTTAGCCCTGCTGAATGAAATTATACCTTTGATCCATCACTTCATTCTGGAGAAAAAGGTACTTTTAATCCATATGCAAATGAGCAGGTAAGTGCACCGAGGACAGACCCAAACCACTCTGTGCACCCTTACTCCTTTCTGCTTCCTCTGCCAGTCCCTCCTTCTACTTCTTGATTGACAGGAGCAGGTTGCTGCATCATCACCTTACCTGTCCCTGTCAATCAAGAAGGAGAGGGAGGGGCTGGCAGAGCGAAGGTGCACAGTGTAGCTTGGGCCCGCCCTCAGTGCACTAACCTGCTCATTTGCATATGGATTAAAAGTACTTTTTCTCCAGAATAAAGCAACAGAACGCTAAGTGAAAGTTGTTATATTCAGCTGAACTAGCCCTTGCGCCTGGTTTATCAGTATTCAATATCAAACATGGGCACTTGATGAAGCCCATGGATTGAGCGCTGTCCTGTGCCATCACTGCTCACTTACCTTAACGTGCCTACTGTATGTGGCATTTTTTAAAACTCTTTCATGGTTAGCACCATCTTGTCTTTTAGGACAAAGGTGGCTTATAAGTGTGTAACACAAAATAGTGCATACAAAATACGGCCACGAAATATGTATAATCCCAGACTGGCCCTATGGGAAAAAAACGTCTTACAAACCAGTAATATGACAATATGTTTTTAAGGCGGTGGATATTAGAAGTTCTGCACTGCAAAAGCAACAGGACTTTTCTTATTCTTCCTTAGAAGGAATCCATTTTTTTCTCTTACAGGTTTATGGAAGGAGAAAGGAATTTGTGAAGAAAACTATTCACCACGCGCACTGGTGTTACGATAGCTGAGAGCCAAGGGAACATCAGCGCATACGCTGTGGGTTTACCAGGACTGGGCCTCAGCAGGGTAGAAAGGGTTAAAATAACTGTGCAGTGCAGACATTCACACAAAAAAGAGTTCTGTGCCACTGCTCTGACACTTTCCAGACCTTCTGAGTAATAAGATGGGACTTTAACCCTTCAGAAAACCACTTTTCTACTCTGCCTCAAAATTTAGCTGGGGTGTTACATACGGTATTGATGACAGAGAGGCTTTCTCTGGGTAACGTAGGCCACAGCTACCTTCCTTACCAGTTGTCCAGTGTCCCCGGAGTCCTCCTCTGTCTCCATGTGTTGTTGCGGCCCTTGTGGTCCTCTGCAGCCCGCTGGCACACCTGGCTTTTGCTCCAGGGGTCTTGAGATGGTAAAGCACACAGCTCTCTGCTATGGCTGACTCCCTGGCACATCTCTGAGGGGAGCAGAAGACGGTGATCCTGGCAGCTTCAGCTGCTGCTTTCCATCCCAGCTTCGAACATACACAGCTGCCAGATGTGCCAGGGTAAAAACACGACTTCTATCAGTAGCTCTGATCCTGGCTTTTCAGTGATATTTTGGAGCTCCCATTGCTTCCATATCATCCTGTGTCTCCTTCACTGGCCATAGCTCCCTCCCCTCCTTCCTTCACTCTGCCTGTGTGACCTCCTCTCTCCTTCCCTCCTCCTCTGAATGAAACTCTCACCCCCTCTCTGCCCCAGTAAATGTATACTTCTCAGTCAATATCTAACCAGCCCTTGTACACATGCTCACAGCTGGCTTTTGGAGCCGGGGCTAGAAGTCTTGTAGCTGCAGGCTAACTCTTCAGGGGGGAAGATGCCTGTAATTATAGTCTTCTTCTAAGACACATTGAGAAAGGGGGTTATATCTAGTGAAAAGGGAGGGAGGAGCGAGAAGAAAAAACTAAACTCAGAAATACTTGGAAAGCTGTTTCACTTTTTTAATCTTTGTTCAGATAGGTAACTGAATCTCACGCTTGACACAAGTCTAAGTATTTTTGTGAAAAGTAAGAGAATCCAATGTTTTTCACCAGGATTCAGAATGTGTCCCATTAATGAAATGCAATACACAATGTAACAAGTTCATACACGTCTGATTGTCTACCCAACACCAGGGTCTTCTACAAGCCTCATTCTGCTAAATATGAGCTTCCAAAGCATAGCAGTTGGTCAAGTCCGATGCTCTTCACGTTTTGACCTTCTGTAAAGTCATTTTTTTCCTCTTTTAAAACACTAAGACAAACAATTAAGTTAAGTTTGTTTCAGACAGACGTTAGACAGTCAAAAGAGACTGTCCCCAGGCAACTGAACCAAACTTTACAGTAGGGGGTCTGTGGTGATGTAAGTTCTGTCCAGCAGAACTGGGTAAATCCAGGTCTTGTGACCTTAGAACGGTTAAGAGTTTACCACCATGGTGCTGTGCATGGCTCCATTTGAAATGAAGTGACATCGTATTCAGGATCTGGATGATCCATTGTGTGCATGAGGTCTGAGACTAATTACACAGAGGCAGATTTCTCATCCCTGGTTCCCCTTTAGTTCTCGCAGCCGAACACTGTCATTTCCTTTTACAGTTAGTGACCTCAATCATTTTTAATTTAGTTTTTATTAAAAAAAATTTAGTACATACAAGAAAAACAATCCTAAAACATCTCTTACTGTCACCTTGCATGTCATTCAGCCTTCTCAAGTGACATGCTAATTGACAAATAATATGGGGATGTGAGAGTCTCAACAAATGGTAGGTTCAAGGTTTCAGTCTTTACTGGCTCATATATACCCTCGCACAGAGCAGGATAGAGGATCAACCCGGTCACATGCACTGATCAGCTATGACAGTGTTCCTCAACTCCAGTCCTCAGGGCCCACCTACCAGTCATGAATTAAGAATATCCCACAGAATGAATACCATGTGGTAAGTATTGATGCACTCATTATATCACCTGTTCAATATTAAAGAAATCCTGAAAACATGACCGGTAGCCGGTGGGCCCTGAGGAATGGAGTTGAGGAACACTGAGATATGACATTAAAAATACCTTCCTATAATTGTGTCGGCCCTCCTTGTACCACCAAACCAGACCTCTGGCCGGTCAAGGCATAGACTCCACAAGACTGCTGAAGGTATCTTTTGGTATCCGGCAGCAAATCAATGAAATCCTTTAATTTGTTAGGTGGAGCCTGCATGGATCAGACTTGTCTTTCCAGCACATCCTACAAACGATTGAGATCTGGAGAATTTGGAGGCCAAGTCAGCACCATGAGGTCTGTTCCTTAAACCATTCCTGAACAATTTTTGCAGTGTGGCAGGGACATTAGGAAACACTGCTGCCATGAAGGGACACAGCAATAGACAATCACAGTCTGCTTAAACTAATAACACACAAATAATTAAATGTTACCATGTTTTTATTGAACACACCATGTAAACATTCACAGTGCAGGTGGAAAAAGTATGTGAACCCTTGGCTTTAATAACTGGTTGAACCTCCTTTGGCAGCAATAACTTCAACCAAACGTTTCCTGTAGTTGCAGAACAGACGTGCACAACGGTCGGGAGTAATTCTTGACCATTCCTCTTTACAGAACTGTTTCAGTTCAGCAATATTCTTGGGATGTCTGGTGTGAATCGCTTTCTTGAGGTCATGCCACAGCATCTCAATCGGGTTGAGGTCAGGACTCTGACTGGGCCACTCCAGAAGGCGTATTTTCTTCTCTTTAAGCCATTCTGTTGTTGATTTACTTCTATGCTTTGGGTCGTTGTCCTGTTGCAACACCCGTCTTCTGTTGAGCTTCAGCTGGTGGACAGATGGCCTTAAGTTCTCCTGCAAAATGTCTTGATAAACTTGGGAATTAATTTTTCCTTCAATGATAGCAATCCGTCCAGGCCCTGACGCAGCATAGCAGCCCCAAACCATGATGCCCCCACCACTATACTTCACAGTTGGGATGAGGTTTTGATGTTGGTGTGCTGTGCCTCTTTTTCTCCACACATAGTGTTGTGTGTTTCTTCCAAACAACTCAACTTTGGTTTCATCTGTCCACAGAATATTTTGCCAGTACTGCTGTGGAACATCCAGGTGCTCTTGTGCAAACTGTAAACGTGCAGCAATGTTTTTTTTGGACAGCAGTGGCTTCCTCTGTGGTATCCTCCCATGAAATCCATTCTTGTTTAGTGTTTTACGTATCGTAGATTCGCTAACAGAGATGTTAGCATACGCCAGAGACTTTTGTAAGTCTTTAGCTGACACTCTAGGATTCTTCTTCACCTCATTGAGCAGTCTGCACTGTGCTCTTGCAGTCATCTTTATAGGACGGCCACTCCTAGGAAGAGTAGCAGCAGTGCTGAACTTTCTCCATTTATAGACAATTTGTCTTACCGTGGACTGATGAACAGCAAGGCTTTTGGAGATACTTTTATAACCCTTTCCAGCTTTATGCAAGTCAACAATTCTTAATCATAGGTCTTCTGAGAGGTCTTCTGTGCGAGGCATCATTCACATCAGGCAATGCTTCTTGTGAAAAGCAAACCCAGAACTGGTGTGTGTTTTTTATAGGGCAGGGCAGCTGTAACCAACACCTCCAATCTCATCTCATTGATTGGACTCCAGTTGGCTGACACCTCACTCCAATTAGCTCTTGGAGATGTCATTAGGGGGTCACATACTTTTTCCACCTGCACTGTGAATGTTTACATGGTGTGTTCAATAAAAACATGGTAACATTTAATTCTTTGTGTTCAAATAACCAAGTCAGGGGGCACACCACATAATATACAGAGTGCAAGGGGCGGTAAAAAAGAACATTAAACAATATTGACCCAAGAGAGAGTCGCCAGAACCACCCTATAAATGCACATCCGACAATAAATCAGTATCAAAAATATATAAAGTTTATTAGACACACCAACAGACACATTAAATTTTTTTATACAATTAGAACAAAGTGCGGTATGCAATGAATATATAACCAGCACATACAGGTCCACTGAATTGCCCAAACATAGGCAAAAATATGATACACCAGCATATACAAATTTCAATGTAGAGTATAAAGCAAATATAACATAGGGTAAGACCTCTAAGAATGCAAACAGACCTGAGTGGGGTCACAATAAAAGAGCCAAACCTACATGAGCAGCTGGTTCAGTGGACCTGAGAAGATGAGAAAGCGCCTAACGCATATCGCCGGAGCAATCCGGCTTCCTCAGGGGTCTCAGGATCCTGATCCGTCTGACAAATGCCATCAGTTTGCATATGTTTGGACGGATCCGGCAGGCAGTTCCGGAGACGGAACTGCCTGCCCGGAATCCTCTGCCGCGAGTGTGAAAGTACCCTTAGCTTCTAACATTAGCCAAGGTGAGACTATTCGGGATGGAGAGGTTGTGGGATTTACCTGTTGGTGCTTTTAATGTTCTTACTAAAAGGCCAATGTACTTAAATCAGACTGTGGCTGCTATAACGAATATGGGGTCACTGGGGTGAAGTTAGCAGCAGTGTCTTCTTTGCATCATATGAGCCATTCCAGGTAGGTCAAGGATGAGTCTACACTGCCTTACATAGAGAATTACTTAACGATTATTTTGTAATCATTTTGCAACATACTTTTCTAACAATGTTCAAGATCTCTGCTTTCAGTCATTCAGCAGGAATACTTGCTGCTTATTTCTGGTGTCTAAAAATTTGTCCTAGTCATGGGCTCATTGGTACACGGCTCAGTACAAGACATAAATCTTAGGGTAGGTTCACACCTAAGTTTAAGGGCTCATGCACACGACCATTGCTTGTTTTGTGGTCTGCAAAACACGGATACCGGTCGTGTGTGCATTTGTGGAACTGAACAGCCCTATCCATGTCTGTAATGCGGACAAGAATAGGACATGTTCTATATTTTTGCAGATGCAACAGAACGGACAAACGGATGCGGATTGCACACCGTCTTTTGTGGCCCCATTGAAGTGAATGGGTCCACATCCAACCTGAAAAAAATGAGGATCGGATGCGGACAAAAACAACATTTGTGTGCATGAGCCCTAACTGAGAGAACAGCCTGCCAGTGCTCACCGAATCCTAGCTGGATATTGTCGTTCACCGCTGGACCCCATTGACTATAATAGGATCCAGCTGGGATCTGGCCATTTTCTGGCATGAGTGCTACGTTTCGGCTAGACAAAAAACGGTTTGATGTCCAGCTGACACCTTACTCTCATGCTGGAAAGCGGAGGATTTTATTATAGTCAATGGGTTCTGGAGGTGAACGGTCCTATCTGGCTAAGGCTAGTTTCACATATCCAGGAGAAAACAGCCTGCCGGAGCTCTCTGGCATTTCTGCACGGTACCAGAATGCCTGACAGTTCTTGAGACTGAAAAGAATCTGCTCTAGGGATGAAGATTTTGAAAAATGATCAGTTGATCTAACTAAGAGATTTAAAGACCGTGGATACAGAGAACGCTCGGTAAGAAAAGCATATTTGCGAGCTAAACACTGTAAAAGAGTGAAACTGCTGGAAGATCGCGGTAAACAAAAGGATGGCAGTAAAATCGTATAACTCTGGCCATGAAGAGCTTACCTCTATACTTGGGAAACACTGGAACATACTACGGATGGATCACACCCTGCGGGGTTATGTACCACACCATCCTTCTCTCACCTTTAGACGTGAAAAGAACTTAAAGGATATGTTAGTCCATAGTCATTACGAAGGCGAGACTACAGGGAATCTATTTGGGTTCAAGGGTCCAAAATGGGGATGTCGTCCTTGTGGAAAATGCGTTGCATGCCCCAATATTATGCGAACAAATTCCTTCACAGACTGTACCGGGCGGAAGAACTATGAGATCACGCACACAATTTTGTGTACAACAGTAGGGGTGATTTATGTTGCCACCTGTCCCTGTAATTTGTCTTATGTAGGAATGACATCGAGACAATTGAGACGAAGAACACGAGAACATGTACTCGGAATCCTGGGAGCGAAGGAAGAAGATGACCCACAGAATCTAAAAACGGTCCCCCGGCACTTCAAAATCCATCACAATTGTGACACCTCCCTCCTCAAGGTAAGAGGCATTGACAGGGTCCTGGTAGGCGGGAGGGGAGGTAACTGGAAAAAAGTCCTTGCTCAGAAGGAGGTCAAATGGATTTTCGAGCTGAATGCGGTTATGCCATTTGGTCTGAATGAGGCTTTAAGCTTCTCACCGTTTTTGGGGTAGTCTAATAATGTCTGTCTATTTTGTTCTTCTATGAATGAATTCCTCTGTAGGTCTAAGTGGTGTGTATCTCTCTGACCTTTTTAATACACAGTTTTGTTTTTTTAATTTATTAATAATGTTTTTTTCTGCATTATTAGGTTATTTGGGGTCGCAATTTTTTGATGGCTGCATCTAATAGCATATATATATATATATATAGTGAATTACAGTGTTCGTTGACGAGCGAATAACAGGGTCCGCTGACGAATCGCACATAATGGGAAGCATCGGCAGGGAAGCTGCATAAATGGAGAGTACACAACGTCTCTGCATAAAGGTTCTCCTGCACCTAATAGATACATTTATCATTGTATCTTGTTTGAGTAGGGACATGTATGTACAGTGTTCATTATGAATAAGGGCTATTCTTAATCATCAAACGTGTCTGTATAAGATACATTCACTTTTCACCTTTATCACGTCTATCACTACTTTATTTATTTTTTCACTTTTCATCACATTTATTATCACCTTTTTGCACCCATCACTTTTCTCTTTTCTTTTTCACCCCCCACAATCAATTAATATTATGAGTCATAAATGAATATTAAATGTTTAGATCCATACTGTATATATGGTCTGTGAATCTGTACCTGTTTTTATATTATATATTATTATCTGATTTATGCACTTTGTTATATTATATAAAGGTAATCTCTCTATAGGTGGGCCCCTACCATAAAAGATGTATACCTATGAATACAGGAGGAACTTATGTTTAAACTAGAAGGCTGAGTACCGCTTGCGTTCCAGTGTGGAACGCACTATGCATTCATCTTGTTCATGTGATCTAGTGCTATGTTGGGCCTGGATGTGGGAGGGGGCTGCGCCGGCTGGCTCTGAGAGTGATGCGTTCCACGGTGGAGCGCATGCCGGATATCCGGTTTTCGGATGCGATCATCTGTGGAGCGATCCTCCTCGGCCTGTTCCCGCGGCTTCCTCTCATGTCCTGTCTATGTAGTAGGATTTCACACAGGCCATCTTTAAATAGCCATGTGCGCTTATCGCCCAGCATTAGCAGTTTTGCATTAGAAATAAGATGTGTGTCCGGACACTGACCGAACCGGAAGTGATGCGATGCGTTCCAGTGTGGAACGCATCACACTTCCAGTTTTCGTTGTTAGTCTTTATTTGCAGCTCATGTGATCCCAATCTAGCCAATTTGCAGACTATATATGAACAGTTTAGACACACCATCAGTATCCCTTGAGAAAGCGACCGCGAAACACGTGTTAGGATCCAGGACTGCTTGGTCTGTATTTACCTGTATTGCATGTATTTTCCCTATGCCATGTTCTAGTTTTAAGCACTATGCACTTTATATATACTGACTGTGGGCTGTGATTGAGTACAACGTTGCACAGCTTGGGATTTTTTATTGCTAAATGAATTATATTATAATGCAACAGACCTGTAGAGATCATCCTGTGTGACTTAATGCTGCTTATGTATATGGATGTTTATGTTTTATACAAATGTATGTCCAATAAAAGATTTTGTATTTCTATAATTTATGCTGTTCTGAGTCTAGTTTTGGGTTTATAATGGCGTCCAGTGGAGATCCAGCCACTACTGCGCAAATGTGTCGGGAATCAGCCTGCTGGAAGGCTGTACCACATATGTGAAAGTAGCCTAAGGCCTCTTTCACACTTGCGTTGTTGGGATCCGGCATGCACTTCCGTTGCCGGAGGTGCCCGCCGGATCCGGAAAAACGCAAGTGTACTGACGGAACCGTCTTCCAAATGCTTTCAGTGTTACTATGGCACCCAGGACGCTATTAAAGTCCTGGTTGCCATAGTAGTAGTGGGGAGCGGGGGAGCAGTATACTTACAGTCCGTGCGGCTCCGGGCGCTCCAGAATGACGTCAGAGCGCCCCATACGCATGGATGACGTGATCCATGCGATCACGTGATCCATGCGCTTGGGGTGCCCTGACGTCACTCTGGAGCGCCCGGGGAGCCGCACAGACGGTAAGTATACTGCTCCCCCGCTCCCCACTACACTTTACCATGGCTGCCAGGACTTTAGCGTCCCGGCAGCCATGGTAACCACTCTGAAAAAACTAAATGTCGGCTCCGGCAATGCGCCGAAACGACGTTTAGCTTCAGATCAATGCCTTCCAATGGGCATTAATTCCGGATCCGGCCTTGCGGCAAGTGTTTCGGATTTTTGGCCGGAGCAAAAAGCGCAGCATGCTGCGGTATTTTCTCCGGCCAACAAACGTTCCGTTCCGGAACTGAAGACATCCTGATGCATCCTGAACGGATTTCTCTCCATTCAGAATGCATTAGGATAAAACTGATCAGGATTCTTCCGGCATAGAGCCCCGACGACGGAACTCTATGCCGGAAGACAATAACGCAGGTGTGAAAGAGCCCTAAGCTGGGTACAGTGAGCTCTGGCAGGCTGTCCTCTGCCAGAACAGTTAGGGCTCATGCACACGAACATATTTTGTTTCCATGTCCGTTCGTTTTTTTTGCGGCCCGTATGCGGAACCATTTACTGCAAAAAAATTTTTCGGAAATGACTCCATGTGCATTCCATTTCCGTATGTCTGTTCCACAAAACAATAGAACATGTCCTATTATTGTCCGAATTACGGACAAGGATAGGACTGTTCTTTTAGGGGCCAACTCTTCTGTTCCGCAAAATACGGAATGTACACGGATGCAATCCACATTTTTTGCAGATCCATGTTTTGCGAACCGCAAAATACATACATTCGTGTGCATGAGCCTTTAAATGGAGGTGTGAACCTTCCCTTATACATATACTGCAAAGCCTGAACGAACAAAAAATCATAATATCGTTTGCAAAAGAGCAATCTTCGCACTGTGTGATAATTTCCAGCAATCACAAAATTGTTCAGTTCTCACTGATCGTGATCTTTCAGCATGCTTAAAGGATAACTGTCATGTTTTCATCAAAAAATCTATTTTAGCATATGTTACTGCGGCAGCAGCATTATGCATAAAGCAATCTTTAGTTTCTTCACATACTACGGTTTTCCTTGAGTTTTCCCCTTAGTTACGGCTGTCTTGAATCCTACAATATGAGGATCTTCTCAAGATGGCTCCTCTGCCAGTTCTCTGAGGCCAAAACTGCATTCCCTGCTTCACATTCACACTTGCTGTAGCCAGCAGCTTCCTGCCAGCCAATCAGATTGGATTACTGAAAAACACGCCTCCTCACTCTGAAGCCTAATGCAGGCATGCAGTGTGAAGGACCGCCCCTCTGTCTTCTGTTTACATTAGGTTGGGAGACAGATGAGCCCTAGCAACGGTCTTTTAAGGGAGCATTGGAAAGGGACAGTAGACATTAATGAAACCTTTTATAAGGTAATTACATATCTTTTGATAATCATTGACAGACTTACTCAGGTATACATGCCTAGCTCTAATAAACTAGCAAATAATAAAAAAAAAGAGTTATCCTTTAAAAATTCTCGAGCGCATATCTGAACATGAAATAAGTCATCACCCGCTCGTTAGATCAGTGTAGGTGTAGTGCAGCAAATTTATAAGGATTGAATTACTGGTTACTATGGCGATCATTGCTCTGTTTAATGGGAGCACTTTCGAACACTAAGGCTACTTTCACATCAGCGTTTTTGCTATACGATTTTGAGATTCGGCAGGGGATCTCATAACCACAGCAAAACGCCTCTGTCATAATAATACAACCGGCTGCATCATCCGTTCAGAACGGATCCGGTTGTATTATATCGAAAATGAAGAAACCGGATCCATTGTAAGTTAATGGCCGCCGGATCAATTTTTTTTCTTGTATGAAAAAAGTGGATCAGGTACCATTGACCTACAAGGATTTTGGTGCCATCTGGCTTGTTCAGTTTCCCATGCAGCACAAAAAAATGCTGCTTGCAGCGGCTTTGTGTCCAGGGTGGGAACGCAACAAACTGGAATGGAATGCATTCTGGCGCACTCCGTTCCGGTTTGTTCAGTTTTGTCCCATTGACAATGAATGGGGACAAAACTGAAGTGTTGCTGCGGTTTTGAGAACCTGTGCCAGATCTCCAAACCAGACAGCACAACGCAGATGTTGAAATAGCCAAACAAGTCGCTAACTATTCAATCGCCAGTTGTCATCAGTAAGAAATCTACTTGTCTAATATATCTCTGTCATCAGTCCTGGTGTCACATCTGTGACAGGTCTCAGAAGGTCTGAAAGATTATCTACGCATTCGTGATCTGACAGCCTCTTTCGGTTTCACTTTGTCTGTGTGTTGCTGGTATGTCCACACCTCCTGTTCAGGTGTGGATCATGTGACCTTTACCTCGCCCTATTTAGTCTGACTTTTCCCATCACTCCTTGCTTGGGATAGCTTTATTTGGTCTTGGAAGAGCTGGAGTGTGGTTCGTGTTGAAGTCCTGTTCATCCATCATCCTCTGAAGTTAAGTGTTCCGCTTGTTGTGTTTTGTATCCCCCCCCCCCGGTTGTTTACTAGGCCTCAGTGAGACGCTAGTTCTTTCACCAGGGAAGGAACGGGTGGTCTCTGCCCTGTCATTATCTTTAGGGCATCTGAGGGTCACCAGGGTTTTCTAGGTTCCTGTGTACGGGTATCTCTACCATCGAGAGGTGCCCATACTGATAGGAGTTAGGGCCAGGAGCAGGGTTTTACAGGTGGTGACCCTTTTCCTTCCCTAGCGGTGAGGCCTAGTGTCTTTCCCCTTCCTTCTTGTTGTCTTTTGGTGTTCTCCGCTACTACATCCGTGACACCTGGATTTATCATTGTGTCATAAGATTTTTATCCTGTGATAGTAAACAATGAAGATCCCTTCTGAATGACAGCAAGCAGAGATCTTGCAAACTAAAGAAGTGCCAAAGAATCTCAAGATATTTCTACAATATTTTTTATAATAGAAGATGCAGATGTGATTCTAGATCAAGTTAAACCGGACGTCTCGGTAAAGCTGCAGAGAAAAATTCATACCATAACATCCTGGATAACTAAACTTTCACTGGGGCCTGCGGACGGCGGAGCACCGAGCTCAGCCACTTGTTATGGTGTGTTTATAACAAAGCTCTGCCTGTTCCTTCCCTTATCTTGTCGCACACGGTTAGTGAACTGTAAAATTCCTAATTAGCCTGGCATTGCTGAAAATCAATCTCCGTACTGGGGGAGGGTCAAGTGCACTGCACACATTAGACACTTTTGC
Organism: Bufo bufo; assembly: GCF_905171765.1. Lineage (NCBI taxonomy): Eukaryota > Metazoa > Chordata > Amphibia > Anura > Bufonidae > Bufo > Bufo bufo. The sequence continues at coordinate 186,418,048 of NC_053397.1, read as the reverse complement.
CCTCATTTTTTTCTTAGGAATCACAAAATCATTTTAAGAAAGGAAAGTGATGGCAACATTAAGAAATTGTTCTAACGTGCAACTTCACGACATCGGACTTGAGGCATTTCTCTTAAAGGGCTTCTGTCACTCCACTAAACTCTTCTTTTTTTTTATATATAGGGCTATTACTCAGTTTGGTTCAGTAGTTATATAAAAAAACAGACTTTTATAATATGCAAATTACCTCTCTAGCAGCAGGTAGGGCGGCTACCTGCTGCTAGCAGCCGCATCCTCCATTCATAATGACGCCCCCTCCTCATGTTGATTGACAGGGCCAGCGGACGCGCTCGCTCTCTGACTGGCCCTGTCTGCGTTTTAAATCTCGCGCCGGTCTTCAGTTGGTGCAGGCGCACTCAGTGGAGGACGCTCGCTCGGCCGCTCCATCCTCAGTGCGCCTGCGCCGATGACGTCACATGTACACCCGGCGCAGGTGCACTGAGGATGGAGCGGCCGATCGAGCGTCCTCCACTCAGTGCGCCTGCGCCAACTGAAGACTGGCGCGAGATTTAAAACGCAGACAGGGCCAGTCAGAGAACGAGCGCATTCGCTGGCCCTGTCAATCAACATGAGGGGGCGTCATTATGAATGGAGGATGCGGCTGCTACTAGCAGGTAGCCGCCCTACCTGCTGCTAGAGAGGTAATTTGCATATTATAAAAGTCCGTTTTTTTATATAACTACTGAACCAAACTGAGTAATAGCCCTATATATTGAGAAATCGCAGCATAAGGATTTTAAGGAGACAAAAATAAATAAATGAGTTTAGTGGAGTGACAGAAGCCCTTTAAAGATGTTCTCCGGGAATTAAGAAAATTATATAATTAAGTAATATTTAAGTTTTTTTTTATTTTTTTATTATATTCCCAAATATCTTTTATTAGTCATAATGCCTTGTTTTGTCTAGGGAGCAATCATTAGGAGAAATAAAATGGCCGCCGTCCTACTAGTACACACAAAACCTGTCCTAATCACACAGCAGGACACAGCCACATCCCCACCTCCTCTCTGTACTTCATGTCTCCTCATGAACTCTGTTCCTACAGAGATTCAGAGGAAGATCTTGTTAAACTGTATTCAGGACCATAACCCCTGTCAACCAGACGGAGAGGAGAATGATGCAGCTCGTTAGCTCAGTGCTCTGAAGTAACTTGTCCTGCTGTGTGATTAGGACAGGGTTTGTGTGGACTAATAGGACGGCGGCCATTTTATTTCTCCTAATGATTGCTCCCTAGACAAAACAAGCCATTATAACGAATGAAAGGTATTTGGGAATATATTTATAATAAAGTAATATTTACATATTTTCATTTTCTTAATTCCTAGAGAACCTCTTTAAGATAAATTTACTCGACACATTTCACAATCTCTGTAAATCCAACCTCTATAATTAAAAGCGTTAGGCTAGTTTCACACTAGCACTTAATATGCCGACACAGCATGCTGGAGATGTCTGGTTCCAGCACTTCCGGAAGCTGTATGAAGGCCGGCTGGCCGACCGACAGACCCCATCAACTATAATGGGGACAAGCGGAGATCTGGCCACAACCTTGCAAGACTAAAACCGCTAGGAAAAATAGTTTGCCTTTTATTCGATGCCTGATGAAGGAAGGCGGCCCTTCCCTTCCAAAACGCACAGGAGTGGAGTTTTTGACCTACCATACTACTTTAAAAAGTGATGATGTCACCAGTCAGCTGGTTAGCTTGACTTCTGTTTTGGAGCTAGTTATTACACGCTTTCATTTACTTGTTACGTTTCGATGTGGACGTCACATCATTGTCAGTTCAATACTTCCCAAATGACATAACAGATATATCAGCAAATAACAGGAAGTCACCTCTGACCCCAAGGGGGAAAGGGGACAGCTAAAAACCATAAAAAACTAAAACTGTGGACATAAAGTACATATTTATAGCATACACATATGTGTATGCTATATGAATGTATTTTAGGTCTATTTTATGTCCACTGTTTTCTTTTTTTAATGGTTTTAAGCTGTACTCTTTCCCCCACCTACCTTCCTCTTGTTTCTTGATACATCTGTAATCATATCATTAGTGTCAGCCTGATAAAAATGTGATGTCCAGATCGAAACGCGTAGCTATTTCTCTTCAATAAACGTAGCATGTTCTTCAGCAGCGCTCCTATTACCTTTTCTTTTTTTTACTTTTAATTTATCATTGTGTGGTGTTCCTCTAATTTACTACATGGTCCTTTCCAGTGATGTGCCTGTGATTGCACGAGCCGAGGTCAGCGCCCTACTTGGGTTCACTAGGATTCCTATTTAGGCTGCTTTCACACTTGCGTTGTTAATTGCGGTACTGAGATCTGGCAGAAGATCTCAATACTGAAATTAAACAGATCCGTTTTGATTTTGCATCCGTTCCGTTAGGATGCGGTTGTGTGAAATCAAAACGGAAAAAAAACAAATAAGTCAATGGGTGAATGATTCGTCACCATTGTTCTCAGTGCCGGATCCATTCTTTTCCCCGTTTTTATGACCGCTTGCAGCGGTTTTGTGTCCGGTCACAAAACGGAATGTTGACGAAAAAGAAGAATGCATGACGACTAAGCTGAATATTTTCTTTTCCAGTATTAAGATCCTCTGCCAGATCTCAATACCAGAAAACAACAACACAAGTGTGAAAGTAGCCTTACATATTGATCGCGCTTTGGTGGCTCTATGTGTGTCTTTTATCTTCTACAGTACATGTAGCAGTGCTGTGTGTATAATGAGCTGGGGTTATATCCAGGATCGGACTGGCCCACGGGGTACAGGCGAATCTCCCAGGGGGCCCCTAGTCTTCCACCCCTGCACAAGTGGCACATAACACAGTAGGCTTACTGCACTACATACATATATTCAGTGTACAGCACCTCAACCAGCTTATGTTCATATAAAAAACTTAATAGGTTATTAAAGAAACTCCCAGTTTATTATTATAGACACGATCAGAGCTGAGATGACTTCTAGGTAGAGAGGAAAGCTGCCAGTGTCCTCTTTTCCCCAGGACCTAGCGTATTTTTCACCCTATAAGATGCACCTAGGTTTTTGAGGAGGAAAATAAGAAAAAAAATATTTTAAGCCAAAAGGTTGCTTTTGGTGGGTTTTGAACTAATGGTGGTCTGTGGATGACACTATTATGGGGGATCTGTGGATGACAGTGTTATGGGGGATCTGTGGATGGCACTGTTATGGGGAGGGGGATCTGTGGATGGGGATGGCACTGTTATGGGGAGGGGGATCTGTGGATGGGGATGGCACTGTTATGGGGAGGGGGATCTGTGGATGGCACTGTTATGGGGAGGGGCATCTGTGGATGACACTGTTATGGGGAGGAGCATCTGTGGATGACACTGCTATATATGTGTCATCCACAGATCCCCCCCATAACAGTCTCCCCCAATATACAGGGCCCGTTTACAGCAGTCTTCATATCTAAACTGTAATCATCCTTAACCTCTTAGTAACGTTAGTTAGTTACCGCGATTCCAACAGCAGTTGCCGGCCTCCAGACCCTCCTCCCTCCCTGCTGATACATTGCAGCGCTGTGCAGCATCGCAGCTGGCGATGTATCAGTGTTGTTAGCATAGTAAAAATGGCAGCATTCGGCCCATAAGACGCACTGCCATTCCCCCCCCGCACTTTTGGGGGGAAAAGTGCGTCTTATGGGGCGAAAAATAGGGTACTTTCTCAAAGTTGCTGCAGGGACCTCCATATTCAGTCATCTGGTAGCATCTTGCTGCTGTGTGAGCAGGTAATATTTGAATCTATCCATATGGTGGGCCCCCAAAATAAATTTTACTGGTGGGCCCTAGGCACCCCAGATCGATACTGGTTATATCTGTACTATGCATGCCTCAGAGCTGTGCATGTGTATTTGTATAATGTCATGGCTATGGAGAGAGTAAAAAATACTTTAAAAACAAACAAACAGCAGAGGAATACAGGAGACACGCATAATAGGAGACACATTACTTCTATCATGTGACCACATGTGCCATTGCTGTTGACAGATCACACACTAGGGTTAATAGGAGCAGACTGTAAACTATTAACCCCCTCTACACTAGACTATTAAAGTTAGTGGCACTGACCCCTCCACTTCAGTAAACTGCCAGAGAAGTTTTAGGGTTGTTTCACACGAGCGGATGCCGTGCGTGACATCCGCTCCGTGAATGACAGCCAAGACTCGATGCAGACTGCAGAAGCATGGAGCATTAACATGATTGATAATGCTCCGTGCCTCTCTGTGATCTCTTTACTACGAAATCACAGTGAGATAAAGTTGTCACTGTGATTTCGTAGTAAAGAGATCACAGAGAGGCACGGAGCATTATCAATCATGTTAATGCTCCGTGCCTCTGCAGTCTGCATCGGGTCTTGGCTGTCATTCACGGAGCGGATGTCACGCACGGCATCCGCTCGTGTGAAACAGCCCTTAGAAGTTTTCCAGGATTTTTTTTTAATTGATGATCTATCCTCTGGTCATCAATATCTGATCGGTGGGGGTCCAACACCCAGGACCACTGCTAATCAGCTGTTTAAGGACCTCCACTGATCAGATACTGGTGACCTATCCAGAGGATAGGTCTTCAGTTATTAAAAACCTTTAATAAGTAGAAAACATTTATTTTCTAATTTTCTGTTCTTTAAACCTGGTGTGCATTAATACCTGAGTTTTTTCAATGTAGATTTTGGTGCGGATTCCAAACCCGGCAACACGCCGAAAACACTAGCTAATCATCTCCATTGATCTACAAGGCAAGTTTTTCTGCTTATGGTTATAAAAACCACAGTGTGGAAAAAAAATCCACATCCAAACTTCCTATTAAAATGGACAGGATGAAAAAAAACCACACCAAAAACAGCTTCGGAATGAAAACCGCTTCCAAAAAACCCCCACAAGGAATCCTGAAGCGGATTCCACTTTTTGTTTTTATTCCAGCACACAAGAAACTGTGGGAACATACCCTTACAGTCCGAAAACTATCCTGTATCCAGAAAACCATCCACCCGTGTTTTATTTTAATTTTAAATTACATATTCACATATAAGCCATAAACATGTGACAAAATTTGATGTAGGTGTCTCTTTATTGCTGTGCATTCATTTTAAGGCATATATGAAGACTGTAAAAGATAACAAGTACTTCATGTTAAAAATCAGCTCATTCTCTGCAATTAAGACTTTTCTTTTTATTCCTTGCTGGTGGTTTCGTACTCCAGAAAAACAAGTTGGATCCAATATGCAAATGAAGCTGAAGTGCCCAGTTGGGAGGCTATAGCGCGGTAAGTGCCTAGGCCCTCCTCTCCGAGCCCAGTTCACCCTCCTTAAAGGGGTTGTCCAAGTTATATTTATTGATGACCTATCCTCAGGATAGGTCATCAAGATCAGATCGGCGGGGGTCCGATCTGATACCAGGTTTTTGTCATTTAAAAAAAATCTGACCCAAGACAAATGATTTCATATTTATTTCCACCTTCAGTGTGACCTATAATCTCTACGATTCCATTGAAAAACAAACAGAACTCATTTTAGAGGGAGAAAATAAAAATAACAAAACTAAAATAATGTGGTTGTATAAGTGTGAACACCCTCTTATAATTGGTGATGCGGAACAGTTGCGGACCCATTAATTTGAATAGGGCCGCAAAAGATGCGGACAGCACACCGTGTACTGTCCGCATCCGTAGTGGCTCCACAAATAATATAAAGCATGTCCTATTCTATTGCGGACAAGAATAAGCATTTCTATATATAACGCTGGCCCTGTGCGTTCCGCAAAATTCAGAACGCACACGGCCGGTATCCGTGTTTCGCGGATCCGCAATTTGCGGACTGCAGAACATTTATGGCCATCTGGATGAGCCCTTAAACTCATGTTAAATAGTAGTCAGTGCACAGCTGCCATCATTTAAAGTGATTCTGATTAACCCTATATAAAGTTCAGCTCTTCTAGTAGGATTTTCCTGACATTTTCTTACTTGCAGTTTACAGCAGAAGCCATGGTCCATAAACAGCTTACAAAACATCAAAGGGATCTCATTGCTGAAAGGTATCAGAAGGGTACAAAAAAAAATCCCAAGGCATTAGCTATACCATGGAACACAGTGAAGATGGTCATCAAGAAGTGGATAAAATTTAGCACAACAGCGACATTACCAAGAACTGGACATCCCTCAAAAATTGATTAGAAGACCTGAAGAAACTTGGTCCAGGAGGCTTCTAAGAGGCCTACAGCAACATTAAAGGAGCTGAAAGAATTTCTGGCAAGTACTGGTTGCTTTCTCCATGTGACAACAATCTCCTGTATTCTTCATATGTCTGGGCTGTGGGTTAGGGTGTCAAGATGGAAGCTTTTTATTACAAAACAAAAACATCTAAGCCCGGCTATGTTTTGCCAAAACCTATATCAAGTCTGTTTAAAGATGTGGGAAAACGTGTTATGATCTGATGAGACCAAGGTTAAACCATAATTCCAAAAGGTATGTTTGGTGTAAAGCCAACACTGCGCATCACCAAAGAGACACCCTACCCACAGTGAAGCATGGTGGAGGCAGCATGATGCTTTTTGATGTTTTTCTGTAGCTGGAACTGGGGCTTTAGTCAAGGTGGAAGGAATTCTGAACAGTTCCAAATATCAGTCAATTTTGGCACGAAACCATCAGGCCTCTGTTAAAAAGCTGAAGATGAATTTCACCTTTCAGCATGACACCATCCTATAGCATGCCTCCACATCAACAAAGGAATGACTTCGCCAGAAGAAGATCAAAGTTTTGGAAAGGCCCAATATGTGCCATGCTGATAGACTCTTACCCAAAAAGACTGAAAGCTGTCATAAATTCAAAGAGTACTTCAACAAAGTGTTAGTTTAACGGTGTGCATATTTATGCAACCACATTATTTTGGTTCTTTATTTTTTCCACCCTAAAAGATTTAATTTTGTCTTTCAATTTAATTGTGCAAATTATAGGTGATTATTCTTCTTGGTCCGTTTTTTTTACATAACAAAAAATCTGGCATTTTACCAGGGGTGTGTAGACTTTTTATATCCACTGTGGAGCATGTGTAATACATTGTGTTGGGCCGCTGCCCCCCAGTAACGTATGCCGTCTGTACAAAGTGGGTGATTTCATAACTTGAATACGTGATGTTGGGACATTTGAATCAGGAGCAGGGCTCAGTTAGGAGAGGAGGGCCTGGGAACTTGTCGCGCTATGGACCTTCTAATTGGGCACTTGTGCTTCATTTGCGCATTGTATAAAACTTTTTTTTCGGGTCACAGAACCAGTGGCAAAGGAGGATGGAGGGAGTATATGCTACGTGCTGATAGAATATAATGATGTCACCTACAGTCAGTTCGAAGTAGTTTAATAGGTCAGAATGAGCGGACAGACTTTAAACAGAAGAATGAAAGAAAACCGGCACTCCCAAAAATCTTTGCTGGTGATAGATTTATATCTAATAAATCTATCACCAGCAAAGATTTTTGGGAGTGCCGGTTTTCTTTCATTCTTCTGATTTTGGGATTACCTCCACACAAACCGAGCACCCCTCAACCAGTACGCTGTGCCGCCTGACTTCATTACACAGTCATCTTTAAACAGAGTCTGTCAGCAGTTTTGATCCTGCAGCATCACCCTAGAATTCACTGCTCCTGCAGAGGTCCCAAAGGCAGTCCCTACAACTGAAGAGGCCTTATGGACGTTCACCAAAGCGGACGTCTTTAGTGCTCTCGTCTTTGTGCAGTAAGCACTCCACAAACACTCCCTTCAGCTATAGAGTCCAACCATGAGACCGCTACAGTTATCAGAGGGGAGGGGGTTGTCGAGCCGCGCGTACTACAGAGGGCCAAGAACACTACAGCATTAGGGACAACCTTTGGGGCAATTGTGGTGCACCTTGGATTCAAATTTCTATTTCATGGCGAGGTATGTTTCTACAGCTTTCCCTCAGAAATTATACAGGGTCAAAACTGCTGACAGACTCCCTTTAAGAGAATCACTCCCAGCCACTGGAGGATTTTGACGATCACATTGAAGACTAATGGAAAAATTCCACAGTTTCCCTACAGACTTGTTAGAAGAACACAGGCTACATTACATTTCCATGCATCTCCAGAAAGTTTAACTACAGAGATGACCCAGATAGGGTCAGTGGGTGATATATTAGGACAACCACCACCACAGTCCAGGTTTCTTGAAAGGGTTCAAAAACAAGGAGGGGTATTTGTTATGGAGCATGAAATACAGTTGTCTGAGAAAGCACCAGACTTCCAGAACGTAAGACACTGTGTGGGTGTACAGACATGTAGAAAACCTGGTGGTTACTAATTTCCCAGGTTCATAACCCAAATCATACTACATTTCTAGCTTACCTTCTGCCTACCATTCCGGTTCATTTCACGGCAGCTCCACAGGTCGTGAACAGGATCATGTTGTCAGGATGTGCGGCAGACCCAGATGTGGCCATCACCCTAGTGCACGGCTCAATCTTGGCATCTGCTCTGCAGCTCCTAGCTTAATGCAGCTTTTAATAATATTGATTGACTTCATAATCCCAATAAAAAGAAATGGGCAGGATTATAACAATGTCTAGATCATCCCTGGGAGAAAAGGAGATGAAGCAGGAAAGGCAGATTCCAGTGTTCACTAAATTGCTCTACAGCCTAAGTGACCATGGTTTGTTCTTTTTTTTTTAGATAATAAAACCGCTATACTGTATATCAGTGCTCTTATAGGGCTGTTCACTTCCATATTATTTTTTTTAGAAGGTTTTCCTGAACTGCCAGTTCCACCACCAGTGCTCCTAGAAATGAATGGTCTGTCCATGTAATGCATGGATGTCCCCAGTCCCCTAGATAGAGGAGGAGGCATCAAAACTCCTCCTTGGTCATGCAGAAAGCACGGGCACCAACCGAGGTATGTTTAAACAGCTTTACGCCTCATCTATCAACCTCTGTCACCAATTAGGTGGGGTGAAACCTGCTGATAGACTTCTTGTAAAGAATTAACAGCAGTTTCTATACTAACAGGAGCACTGAAAAAAAAAAAATATATATATATACCGTACAGGAGCCACAGAGAATTTAAAACTTCAGCCGCCGCTCTGCGAGGGATAAACCAGTGCCACACAATAGCCCGTGATAAATGATGGTCTGCAGCTTGCTGATAGCAGAGAACTACCGGGAATTTAACAATCCTCACCGCCCTGCTCTATATTCCAATCTTTCCTATAACCAATTGTTTGCAAAAAGAAAGAACAAAAAGCAGTAAATGTGCACATTCCGCAAGATAAATCCACAGGTTCCCATGGCCACAACTGAAAAAAGGGGAACAGAATAAAACAGTACTCTATAAACGTAAAGCATATGAACGAATACCACATTTACCATACAAAACACCACAAGGTGCTCAGCAGGTATCTGTGCCATATACGCTTGAAGGTGTGGCTGCCGCCATGTTGGTTGTACTCCCAACTAACCCATGCTCCCCACATGCTGTGATATACTGTATATAGCGGAGTCTGCTCTCCCTCCTCATTGGAGGCCCGCTGGCGTAGAGCGAGGTAACAAGTTGTGGCCTCCTGGCACAGAGAGGTAACAATTATAGCAGACACAGTATACACGTGGGTCCTGCTCTCCTCAAGAGGCCCATATGGCATAGAGATAGGGATGAAATAGAGTAGGTTCCCATCCAGACTGAGGTCACCTTGTCCTGGCGGATGAATCAAAATCTATGTGCTTGGCACCTCGTTTATTTGTATGCTAAACGTATTATTCGATTCTATACAGATCTTACGCTTTAGGCCTTCTGTGTCCATGAAAAATTGCGCCCAGGTTTCTTCTGTGGAGGATCCATGTTTGGTCCGTGCATCATCTGTATTTCACGGCCACTGGTCAGATGAAAATTAATTTCCAAAGCATCAGTGGTCAGTGAAAAATGGACCAAACACAGATGCCATCCATGTCGTGTCCGTATTTTTTCATGGACACATAGACTATAATGGGCGTGTTTGGTCCACATCACGGACCAAAGTAGTGCATGTCTCCGAGATTGCCACAGGTCCAGCTGCTTTTAGGCTACCTGCACACGGGTGCGAGATTCAAAACACAAAATCCATGCAGATTTCTGTGCATGTTCTGTACAGATTTTCAGCAGATATCACCCTTGTGCCTCATGCACACGACCGTTCTGTTTTTTGAAGTCCGCAAACCGCGGATCCGCAAAAAACGGAAGCTACCCGTGTGCCGTCCGCAATTTGCGGAATAGAACGGGCGGCCCATTGTAGAAATGCCTATTCTTGTCCGCAAAACGGACAAGAATAGGACATGTTATATTTTTTTTTGTGGGGCCACGGAACGAAGCAACGGATGCAGATAGCACACGGAGTTCTGTCCGCATCTTTTGCGGCCCCATTGAAGTGACTGGGTCCGCATTCGAGCCGCAAAAATGGCGGCTCGGATGCGGACCCAAACAACGGCCGTGTGCACGAGGCCTTGCTTTGAAAAGGGTGAAATCTGCACCAAAAATCGCCCAAATAATTAACATACTGCAGATTTCCAAATCCCACAGCAGGTGCTCAGATTTGTCTAATCTCATTGCTGGTACTGTATTATGCGGTGGTTTTTGCTCACGAAAATTTGCGTGGAAAAAATGCAGTAAACCACAATGTGTGCAGGTAGCCTTAAGGGACCATAATCAGCCCAGGAAAAATGTTTCACGTGTAGGCCGCATCTCCTGGGATGACCCGGACTACAATAGCAATTTTTTGAGACAGTCCGTTCCTATCTGATCGCGGGCCTATTGCAGTGTACTGATATCATCATGTGAGTACGCTAGGATGTCCAACCCTGTCACTTAACAGTATTTCTGGGGGTAGAAACCCTTTATGTAGCTGACTGATATAGCGATGCGCTAATGTCCGCACTACATAACAGTATGTTTTTTACCTTTCTCCCTGCAGCCGTTTTGGTAAAAAAAAAGCACTTTTATAATATGCTAATGAGCCTCTAGGTGCTATGTGGGCGTAAAATCAGCACCTAGAGGCTCCGTCCACTCACCTATTATCCCGCCCAGGTCCCCTGTTCTGCCCGCCCCGCTCCTCTTGATTGATGGCACGGTCTGCCGCATCGCTGCGGAAATCCTGCGCCGTTAACTTCTGTATTCAGGCGCAGTGAGTGAATGATGCGCTCCTGGTGCCGAATTCCTCACTGCGCCTGCGCCGAGTAAGTCACAGTGAGGAAGCCGGCATCAGGAGAGCGGCCTTCACTCACTGCGCCGAATACAGAAGTGAACGGCGCAGGATTTCGGCAGCAATGCGGTGGACCGTGCCATCAATCAAGAGGAGCGGGGCGGGCAGAACAGGGGACCTGGGCGGGATAAAGGGTGAGTAAACGGAGCCTCTAGGTGCTGATTTTACGCCCACATAGCACCTAGAGGCTCATTAGCATATTATAAAAGTGCTTTTTTTTTTTACCAAAACGGCTGCAGGGAGAAATGGAATAAACATACTGTTATGTAGTGCGGACATTAGCGCATCGCTATATCAGTCAGCTACATAGCGGTATTTCTGGTGGTAGAAACCCTTTAAGAGACAAGTAAGCGCTTCTTCACCAACAGGGAAAGCCCCGCACAAGGGAAGAACTGTTGCTATTGAGACAAATCGATTCGCTCATCCTTAGTACACACCATGATGGAAATGAACTAAGACTGACTTTTCATGTCAGTCTTAAAGCAAAGTATGTTGGAGTAAAATGCACCAAATTTATTAAGTCGCATACCTCTTAATAAGTTTCGGATTGTCCTAAAGTCAGAAAATGAGTTCATTTCCTGGTTTTAGCATTAATAAAGGCAACCCTGCCACAAAGCTCTTCCTTAATTCCCCCATGTCTCTGGACAGTACATGGTCTTCATGCGAAGGCCTCTTGCACAGAAAGGTAGTGCATCATCTCCGTGCATTGGGGACCGCAATCCGCAGTCCCCAATGCACTGGCAACGTCCGTGACGGATCGAGACCCATTCAACTTGAATGGGTCCGTGATCCGTCCGCACCGCAAAAAAATAGAACAAGTTCTATATTTTTTGTGGTGCGGAGACATGAACAAAAACACCACGGAAGCACTCCGTAGTGCTTCCGATCCGCATCTCCGTGATTGCAGACCCATTCAAGTGAATGGGTTCGGATCCATGATGCGGTGTGCACACGGGACGGTGCCCGTGTATTGCGGACTCGCCGCAATGCGTCCACAGGCACACAACGTTCATGTCCAAGGGGCCTAAGCTTTTCATAGTGGCAGCAGGGTATGAGCATCACCTGAGGGTACTTCATCATAATTTCATTAGGGTGCAGTTTGCTTACTTGTTTTTAGATCCAACTTTCTGTGCTGAAAAATGTCATAGAGGTCTTTCTCTCCAATTCTTAGACTTCACATAGGCGATTTCTGGCCTTACCTCTAGGAGGAGCTTACTGCGTACAGATAGAAACTGCTAGCATTAACCTCAACAACTGTACAGTGACCCCCTAAGGCGTCTTTCACACAGACTATACGGATTGTGTAAGGATCTGTTCAGGAAAAAAATAACTACTGTTTTGCACGCAAGTTCAGTCAGTTTTGTCTGCGATTGTGTTCAGTGTTTTTTCCACGTGGGTGCAACCAGTTTTTGATGCGTTTTTCGCACGCGTGAAAAAAAAATTAAGAATTACAAACTACGTCTGCTAGCAACCATCAGTGAAAAACGCATTGCATCCAGATGCCGTCTGTTTTTCACTCAAGCCCCATTCACTTCTACGGAACCAGAGCTGCATAAAAAAAAAAACGCACAATATAGAACCTGCTGCGATTTTTTTTTTTCATGAACGCAGAAATGATGCGTGAAAAACAATGTACACAGATCCATTAACCCCTTAAGGACCCTGGGATTTTCCATTTTTGTTTTTTAACTCCCCGCCTTCCCATAGTCCTTTTTTATTTTTCCATTCACATAGCCTTATGAGGGCTTATTTTTTGCAGGACAAGTTGTACTTTCTAATGGCACCATTTACGGTTTCATACCATGTAGTAGGAAGCGGTATAAAAATTCCAAATGGGGTAGAATTGGGAAAAAACTCAATTCTCATAAAGGTTTTTATTTTATTTTTTTACACTGTACACTATGCGGTAAAATTGACCAGTTATCTTCCTTCTCCAGGTCAGTACGGTTCCAACGATACCACACTTGTATCATTTTTCTTGCGTTTTAATACTGACATTTTTTTTTTTAAACCTTTGAGGGAATTTTTTTTTTCCATAACCATATTCTGACCGACCTCTATAACTTTTTTGTAGCTATGTGTATGGGGCTGTTTGAGGGCTCATTTTTTGCTGGATGATCTGTTCTTTTCAGTGATACCAATTTTAAGTGTGTGACTTTTCGATCACTTTTTATTAAAAAAAATTATTGGCTAGTTGAAGTGACAAAAAATGGCAAATTGGCTTTTATTTTTTTTTCCCGCTACGCCATTTGCTGTATGCCATTAATATTGTTATATTTTAATAGTACAGGCATTTTCGCATGTGGCGATGCCCATGATGTTTATATTGTTTTTATTGGTTATTTTTTTTTTTTTTTAAAGGAAAGGGGGGTGATTTGAACTTTGTTTTTTTTTATATTTGTAAAAACTTTGTTTTTTTAACTCACCTTGGGTGACAATAACTGGCAATCATTCGATTGCCCATAGCATTCAGTGATGGCTAAATAGCCATCATTGAAGACTTCATTTGCACTATATCAATACAAGGCTGCCACCTAGTGGCCTGTATTGATATATACATCTAATTGACTCTGAAGCCAGCTTGAGGCTTCAGTCAATTAGATCGAGGTAACAGGTTCCCTGATCTCAGCCGGGGAACACTGTTACCGGATGCACGCGACTTCCGGTTGTCTGCGCAGATGCCGTGGTCACATTTGACCACGGCATCTGAAAGGTAAGATGTATGCGATCAGCCTTATGAGTGGGCGCCATGTTTAGAGATTGGACCCATGACGTACCGCTACGTCATGGGTCCGTAAGGGGTTAAAATGAATGGGTCAGGATTCAGTTTGAGTGCTATGCGTTTGCTTCCCTCATCGCACCCAGACAAAAAACTTGCTCATGTGAAAGAGGCTTTAGAGTCAGCCAAAATGGAATTGAAAGTGGTCTTCCAGGGATGTGGTCTTCTCCAAGAAGATGGCAATTATGCACAGTATATGATGGAATTGAAAATCTAGTCTGGATAAGGATGTGGTCTTCTGAGGTATGTTCATACTTCGAAATTACACAATCCAAAGCAGAGGCTAACCATTTTGCATGCTGTGGATGCACCTGCGGATTTATTTATTCCCATTCAATGGGCTAATAATCTGTGTGTGGACACCAGCTGTGGTTCCAAGCGTTCTCTGTTCTTCCACACATGGCCCTACTTCACAAGGTCTGTGTGGCCACATGAATAGCAGTGCGCATGCCCACAGTAGGTGGAACGTGGCATGATTTGCCATGGTTTTCAAAGCAGAATACACTCTGAGATCCGTGTGAGAGAGCTGGAGATGTTTCACTATGTCTTCAGACATCTACAAGATGGGAGAATTATACCATGTAACAATATGGCTGCGGGTAGGGAAAACGATTTGCAGCTCTGATAATTAATAAAAAAAAAATAATAATAATTTCGCAGCCTTAGGCTACATTCGCACAACCGTATTTTCAGTAACTTCATTTCTATGGGGGGCTGCTGTCTGCACCTGTGCTGCAAAATATAGAACATGTCCTATTCTTGTTCATTTTAGGTTGTTACAATGGTGCCCGCAAAAAGTGAGGGATGCACATGCACTGCATCTTGCAGACCGCAAAACCTATACGGCCGTGTGAATGTAGCCTTAAAGTGCAACTGTCATATTATTTTATTTGCTAGTTTATTAGAGCTAGGCATGAATACCCGAGTTAGGACTCATTCACACGAACTTATTTAGTGCTCCGTATACGGGCCGTTTTCTGCGCTCCGTATACGGAACCATTCATTTCAATGGTTCCACAAAAAACGGAATGTATGCATTCCCTTTTCGTATTTAAGTTTAAAAAAAGAACAAGTCCTATTATTGCCCGCATATCACATTCCGTGGCTCCATTCAAGTCAATGGGTCCACAAAAAAAAACGGAACACATACGGAATGTATTCCGTATCTGTTCCGTTTTTGCGGAACCATCTATTGAAAATTTTATGCCCAGCCCATTTTTTTCGATGTAATTACTGTATATGCCTACAGAAAAATGGAATGGAGTCGGAAACACTACTAAGATAAAAACGGATCCGTTAAAAACAGCCCGCAAAACACTGAAAAAGCCATACGGTCATGTGAACAAGCCCTTAGTCTGTCAATGATTGCCAAAAGATCTGTAATTACCTAATAATAACAGCTTTCATTAATCCCCTGTCCCTTTCCATTGGTCCCTTAAAATACCATTGCTAAAGCTTGTCTGTCTCCCAGTTAGTGTAAACAGATGCCAGGGGCGGGGGGGGGGGGGGGGGGGGGGGGGGGAAGGGGTTAGGTGTCCTCTACACTATATGCCTGCATTTGGCTTCAGAGTAAGGAGATGTGTCTCAGTAATCCAATCTGATTGGCTGTTAGGAAGCTGCTCGCTACAGCAAGTGTGTATGTGAAGTGAGGGAAGGCAGTTTTGGCCTCAGAGAACTGGCAGAGGAGCCATCGTGTAAAGATCCTCATATTGTAGGGTTCAAAACAGCCGTAACTAAGGGAAAAGCTCAAGGAAGAAGAAACTAAAGATAGCTTTATGCTTAAAGGGGTTGTCCGGGATCAAAGTAATAAAAAAAAAAATATAATAATTACCTTCACATTACGCAGTAAAGTCATTCTGATGCTCTGTGTATTTTTTTTCCATCCCCTTTGCTCCTATGAGTCCCTAATACTGCTGTCAGTATAGTTTACATAGCAGCTCCTGTGCTATGTCATTTCTGGCCAGACTATACGACTATATCTTATGGGTCCCACAAGGCTGCGTGACTCTGCAGCTGGACCTCACAAGCCTTACCACTCCCCCTAATCAGTATTCCGCCTCCTGCCACTCATACTCCTCATCAGTATTCCTCCCCTAAAACCACCTTTTTCTAAGCCTACAAACTGGATCCCTCCCTGCTTCCATGTATCTGCTCTCTGCTAGCATCGCATAAAAGACAATAGTGGCAGAGAGCGATCTGACTGGCATGTAGGGACATGGGAGGCCTGGTTAGCACCCATACTGTAGCACATCCCATTCATTGCAAATGACCATGGGAGACATGCACTATGCTAAATAGAACCTCCTTCTACTCTTAATAACACTCCTCTATGGCCGGTGACATCATCGGCAGAGGGGGCGTTCCTTAGTGAGGCGAGTTCCCTCCTCCAAATACTGCCTCCTTCTTCCTAGACTAACGCCCTCTGTGCCCAATGATGTCACAGAGGGGCGTGGTTTAGCTGACATTTCCCTCCTTTCTGAATCTTTGAAAATCTGAACTTCCGGTGGAGAATTTATTAAATAAATACAGGGCATCAGAAAACTCTGGCAAAGGTAGGACAGGAATGTATGTAATATTTATGTGCTTGTTGTACCCTTACAACAATGTCCCCAATCCCCGGACAACCCCTTTAATGCTACAGTAGCAGTAACATATGCTAAAAAATGTTGTTGTTTTTTTTTTTTTTTTTATGAAAACATGACAGTTACACTTTAAGTTCCTTTTACACAAGACAACAGCACAGCAGATTATCAGGAAGGAGGAGTATGGGGAGGAATGATCGCTAAAGCCAGCAGTGTACACAGCATCTGCTGCCAGCAAATGATGATTTTTGTGTATGCACAAGCGATCCAATTACCCGATGAACAAAAGCTTTGCTCGTTCAACAGGTAATTGGCAGTATATTTACACCTGCAGATAATCGCTAAAGTGCGTTCCTATAAATGGTCGTTAGCGGTTATCTCTAAGAGTCTCAGCCCGTGTAAAGCACTTTCACACGTCAGTGTTTTCCACCAGTGATTGTGAGCCAGAACTAGGAGTGGAAGCTACACAGAGATAAGGTATAATGGAAGGATCTGACCTGTTCTGTGTTTTTGACCCGCACCTGGGTTTTGGCTCACACTGATGAAACACTGTGTGAAAGGGGCCTTACAAAGGTAGATGAAAGTACAATGTGCCTCCTGCTTCATGCGTTTTTTTTAATTTTTTTTTTTAAATCTGGTTGTGTCATTTTCCAGTAAGTTCTAGGGCTCTTTTTTCCGATACTTAAATGTAAAAAAAAAAAAAAAAAAAAAAAAAAAAGCTCAGAGGAAAGTTGGCGGTCCCCTCCTTGTGGAGACATTTGCCTGGAAACGATGTCTAGCGCACAGTGCCATTACTTACCATACTGCTGATCATTTAGAAGTGTCAACCCCCCCCTTCCCGCTGGGTCTGAGCTCTACAACCTCCATGCACCACGCAGGAGAGGACTTTCAGGCTGTATATGGCCTCATGCACACAACTGCTTCTGTTTTGTGGTCCGCACACCATACATACCAGGTGACTGAATGCAGACATTTCTTTAACACACCTGGAGAAATTTTCTATCCTTGCCTTCAAAACAGACAGGATAGGACATGTTCTATCTTTTTTACGGGGCCACAGAACGGACCTACAGATGCGGACAGCACAGAGTGTGCTCTCCACATCTTTTGCGGCCCCATTCGAATGAAAATACAGTTGTGTGCATGAGGCCTTGACAAGCAACATATTCACCAGGGTCCAACTCTTTGACCAGAACTAGACATTGAGAATACACGCACAAGTTAAGGTGGATTTACACGAACTGATATACGGGCAGATTATCGGGAATAAACGTTCCTGAGAGCGCTCGTTCTCAAAAATCTGCCCATCTAAATGGGCCGCCAATCACCCGATGAACAAGCAACACGCTCATTCATCGGGTGATCGTGTCATTCGTGCAGGCACACGTATTATCATTTCTGACTAAACAAGGATCTGCTGCCCAGAAACCGTGAAGCCGTATGAGGGCGAGCGAAAGCAATAGCGATCCCTCATTCTCATTACTGTGGAGGCGATCGCTGCATGTAAATGCAACGCTTCACCCCCACTGAACGAGCACCCGACTGTCGGGAAGGAACGCTTCCTTCACGACAATTAGCTGCTCCTCGGCCCATGTAAACCCACCGCCATAATTTTCACAAAGTGGTGAGATTTGGCCAGTTTTGCATAAAAATGGTAGCAAAAATGCAACCGATGTAACTTGTGAGTGCATCCTCAGTGTCTAGTTCCTACAAGAGAAGAGGAATCAAAGACATGGTATTCTAATAAAAGGAGCGCTGCGCCATCCGGTATTACAGAATAGTCCAGCAGAGCAGACGGCGGCTCACAGGGAGGAGGCCTCTCTCCACAGTTCTGAATCATAGAAACCAGATCCAGCTGGGAAAAGCAAAGAGAAACAGGACAAATGACAAAATGTAACACTCATATAAGCCAAACTTAGAGACACTGCCATCAACATTTTTTATCAAAATCCATGACATATCACATGTAACAACCTACATGTGAATATTCCATGTTTTTTCTTTTGTTTTTTAAACAAAAGTTTGATGGTTTTCTGAACATCATTTTTCAGTCACTCCATGTATTCTATTTTCTGTACTGGAGCATGTTATAGAGCAGGAGGAGCTGAGCAGAATAATATATTGTTTTATGGGAAAGATTCAGTATAACTTGTAATATATACACACATCCGTGCTCATTCTGGGCTTTAAAGTCCAGGAAACGGTCCTATCAGTGATTGACAGCTCTTTCTGTATACACGGTCATAGAGGGAAGGCTGTCAATCACTGATAGGACCGCCTCCTGGACTTCAAATCTCAGAATGAGCAGGAATGTGTGGATAAATTACAAGTTATACAGAATTTTTCCCCATAAAGCTATATATCGATCGGCTCAGCTCCTCCTGCTCTATAACATACTGCCTTCAGCTTAGACACCATGTTCAACGTGACAGGTTCCCTTTAACTTCCTCCTTTCTTTGGACTTCTAGCACGTAAATGGCCTTGCTTGACTTTCTCAGTCGGACCATTGACTGCGACCAGAGAGGAAAGGGGATGAGTGACTCAATTAGAGCGTCACACTGATAAGTGCAGAGCTCTTCAGTGGACATCTTTATCTAGGCCTATCAAGAGAAGAATAGAGCTGTCATGCTCTCCTCCTAACTTCTATATCTACTCATATACTAGCAGATAACACCTTCCCTCACAGCAGCAATTAACAATGCTTACCCATCTATATAGGAGTTTTATCTCTCTGCTGAAATAAAGAAAAACAGCCAAAAATGCTTAAAATTGTTTTCTATGAACACAGAGTTTAAAAAATAACTTTTCGAATGGATGTGTCCCTTTATCATGATTGAGCTCCGTTACGGATTCAGGAAAAGCCATTTATAGTTGCAGTTACACTTTTAAGAGGACCTGTCACCGCTCCGGACATGTCTGATTTAGGAACTACTTGCATTCCTTCCCCATGTAATAACTATTCTGGAGCATCCATTCTTATGACCCTAGTGTGCCATTACTTTATTATTCCTGCTACTGGAGGGCCATGAGTTTGACATCCATGTGCTAGAAGTTATAAACAAATTACTAGCAGTTGGTAACAAAGGTCCTGATGAGTGTTACCAGTTGGAGGTCTCGCTGCAAAGTTTGACACTACCCAACCAGTGCGGCCGGTGTCACAGCGTGTAGGGACACCGCCCTCTAACTGGTAACACCCACCTGGACCTTCATTGTAAACTCTTAGTTCAACTTCTAGCAGGAAACAGAAATGTCAGGTCATGGGTCTTGCTGGACCTAAACATTACAGGATTTTCATAGTATGTGCAACTTTATGATACGTTTTGTAAGGGGTATATTTAAAGGCAATGTACAACTTCGGGGGACAATTTTTTATAATTGCATTTTACTCATTTTGGGCTTAAAAACATTTCAATTGGTCTTTATTAAAAATATTCAGCAGCTGTCATAAGGGGTTAACTTCTGCCTAGCTGTGAGAATCGTACCTTCACTTTCACTTTGTGCTGGTGATCTAATAACCCTTTTCTCTAAATTACTTAGAGCTCAAAAACACTTATCTAAGGCTACTTTCACACTAGCGTTCGGAGCGGATCCGTCTGATGTTTCATCAGACGGATCCGCTCCGATAATGCAGACGTTCACATCCGTTCAGAACGGATGCGTCTGCATTAAAACTTAGAAAATTTTCTAAGTGTGAAAGTTGTCTGAGCGGATCCGTTCAGACTTTACATTGAAAGTCAATGGGGAACAGATCCGCTTGAAGATTGAGCCATATTGTGTCATCTTCAAGCGGATCCGTCCCCATTGACTTACATTGGGGCCAGACGGATGCGTTCGGGGCCGCTCGTGAGCCCCTTCAAACGGTGCGCACGAGCGGACACCCGAACGCTAGTGTGAAAGTAGCCTAAGCCACATTCTTATCAATAACATAAGAGCTATAATGGGTGTTTAAGGACAGAGATCAGAGATAAGGAGCCTGTCAGCTCAGCTGCCTGACGAGAAACAGTAAAAATACTGCTACTAGAAGGCTGTACAGAGAAAGGGGCTCAACATTTTTAATAAATACCAATAAAAAAAATGATTTTAGCTCAAAATGAGTAAATTACAATAAGAAAAAAATGCCACCAAAGGTGTATTTAGCCTTTAAAGTCCACAACACCTTGTGAAGAGACGCTGGAGTTTCAACTTTTAACAAAGTCCATGAAGCACAAAATTCAAACAGACAACAGTCATTTCTTTTTTTTTTTCTTTTACCAAAAAAGAAAAAAATAAACACATAAAGCCACATAAATTTGTTTTATACAATCTACAAACCAGAAGCACTTTGTGCCAAATGTTCCTACTGACCAGAAAGTACTCCACAGTATTAAAAAAAAAAAAAAAAAAAAGTACTCTTAATATCCATCGAAGGGAACAAAAATCTATCAGCACAGCCACAGAGAAGAGCAAGCGAGGATTGTCCCATGTTCTTCATTTTCAGAGAGAACAGGAGGGGAAAGGGGCAGACATGGCATGGAAAGGTGGAGAGAAACACAAGTGGAAAAAAAAAAGAAAAAAAAGATCAAAGGAGATGTGGGGTGCAGGGACACAACATAGGAATGCACCAGAAAGAACAAGTCACAGTGCTGATACTGGAGACATCTAGCAGGAAGAGAGAGCTTCACAGTGGGGACAGAGAGCTGGAGAGGGGAGCAGGGAGGGACGGAGTGTGCTTTAAATTCCCCTTTATTCCCTGGCATTCCACGTTCCTCTTCCAGACAGGTTTCCCTTGCGGCACGGACGTACATCACATCTTACACGAGAAGAACACATTGGTTACGTCACGGCTACCAAGCTTGAGCTAGGCCTGTGCCTGAGTCAGGGAGGGGGCTCCTGTTACGATGACGATAGGAGCGGCGGCCCATTCTCTCCTCTCCGGATGTGTACAGAACAGAATGGATCAGTCCTGTCGCAAATCGTGAAGCTTATCCACAACAGCACCACCGTGGACCAGACGGTGCAAGCCCGATGGTACATCGGCAAGGTGGCGATCTTGCACTTGGCCATCCCATCCAGATACTCCTCCTTTTCTAGCGGTATTTTCTAAGTAAACAGTAGTTATATTTTAGGGAATGTAACCAACAAAGCCCGCGAGGGCAAGGTTATTACACAAGGTATATTATCTGGCAGTAATGGAAGGACTCCAGATCCTTGTATAAGAACAACAAACCATGTGGTTGCCATTCAATACAGGTGAATGTTAGATTGTCCCGGGTAGGAAGTAATGTTATATACTTGACACATTCTAATCTATTACTTCTGTAGGTAATAGTGATTTCAGTGGGATAATACCCCCAGTCCTTTCCACCATGAGCAGTCATAAACAGGCAGGGCTGCTAAGAGTAACGGCGCCCTATCCCTATACTCAGCGGCTGAGCTCCTCTCTTTTTATTTTTTATTTAAAAAACCACAAATTATTCCCTCCGTAACCTGGAAGGAACAAACGAAGCATGCGCACGGACGAGAGAAGCCAAGCTGAACAGCAATGCACATATACAGCTACAGCAAGACAAAGCAGCGGTCACAACCCTCACTATCTCTTAGCACTACTTCCCCCCCACGTGTTCCCTTAGGCTAAAGAAGAGGAGGCAGAAGTGCTGAGAGAGGCAGACTCTTGTAGAGGTAAAATTGTCACCAAGCAGAGGTCTAGTTCAAAAAGATTGTCCTTGCACTAACTGGAGAAAGCAAATGGGTACGAGAGGGGGGCAGCATGGTTGTACTTCAGGACCTGTCTCATGGAGAAGGTGTGAATGAACTCTTCAAAGCCAAGCACTTGTTTCTAAAATTGATGCATTATTATTTTAATTTTTTTAACACTCTGCTGCCCCCTTCCAAATGACTGCATTGTGCATCCACTGCAGTGCTGGATAAGGAGGGGATGGGGTTGAAGACTGGTTCCCTATTGTCAGCCCTTGTAGGGAGGTCTGCTGGCAAAAGTGGGTAGAACCCAGAAGGCAGCAATGAAACAGTTGACAGCAGTATGAGCCTGCACTTACAGACGTCACATAGAATACTTTGCACCCCCTGCATGTCACTGGTCTGGCAGTATTATAGAAGAATGTTTTAGCTTTATACCACTCTGCTCTTGGAGGCCTGTAATGCTCTACTTTACTCAGCAGCAAAATGGTCAGGCACACTTCCCTAAGTGCAGGCTGTTGAGGTTATGAAAAGGGGAGTGCTCGGCTCTTACAAAGAGCGGAATACAGGCCCCCTTGGCCAAACTGGCTTCTGTCGGACACGGAGGTGGCAGCGCGCCACTAGGATTGAATGGAGCATCTGAACATGTCCAGCAAAAAAAAAAAAAAAAAAGATCAGTAAAATGGAAATCGCGAAGAACAGCAATGAAAACAAAACTTTGGTTTAAAACAATGGACTGAAGATAACTTAAATGAAGAGTTAATAACTCTAAGTCCTGTCACTCCCCCAGCCCCTTTATCTTTGGGACCCCTTCCAGCACTGCTGGGGGGGTGGGAACACAAAATATCAATGATAGCAAACAAACATGAGTAGTGAAGTGAAGGAACGGACAAGAGAGGAGGATGTAAGACAAAGGTGATCGTCTGTGACTATGACAACAATCCCAGCACGGGTGGCCACAGCGAAAGAAACCATTATTTCAAGTCTTCTGAAGTCAGGCAAGCAATAAAGATTTTGGAGATTTGGTGCAGTGGCGTCTTGACCACCCACCAATTCGACAGTCCTTTCCAGCTTGGTAATACTTGGGTATAGAAAGGTCTGTCCTTGGCTTCTTTTGTTATCTCTGAATTGCGGAGGGACCAAAATCTTTTAGTGGGTTCAACAGGCGTGCAGGAGGCCAGCCCCGTAATGGTTGGGTGAAGTAAGAGAGGATAAAAAGAAGCCAGGAGGGGGATGGAAAGCCTGAAAGAGATGGTTGGAGAGTGGACTTTGAAAGCAGTCAGTAACTGCTTCATGTGTTGGCTTCATCATCGGTGTCATCAATCAGGACCTTGGCATCTCGGCCCTTACTCCTAGGAGACAAAACAGAAAAAGATGTTATCATATCATTCCTCCAAGTGCCCCCATATTTGCCCCCGTTTGTAATCTCTTTCCTCCAATTAATCTTACTATAATCTTAGATCCCAGAGCCTTATTTATGAGGCTATGTTCACATCACATTAGAGCCTTTTGTTTTTGCATATATATACGCAATATACCTCAACCATAACTAAAAGGGCTCCATTCACCTGATGTGTCCTTATGGCCCCCTTTGGGCAATGGATGTGACTGTATGCATACACAGTGGGATTCGTTGGAGCCTTCCATCAGAGGAAGATGTCAGACAACATTCCCGACGTATACGTCCGATGGAAGACTCTAACGTGACGTGAACGGAGCTTAATGTTTCATTGTAAAAGCTGAACAATGATGGTAAATTATTTTCTATAGTCTAGAAGAAATTCTATAGTGGCACCATGACTCAATATACTCCATATATAAACTCCCTGTCACTTTTCAGCAATTATCTCATTATCATCACAGTGACGGCTTCCACCTATATATAGATAGCACAGGATTATACCAGTCGCAGTTGATTGCACTAATCATCACTGCACAATGACTTTTTCACAGACCATGCCTAAAAAAACTCTACCATAGAAGCCAATGGTGTACATGACTTCTGTAGAACGTATATCTAAATACTACTATCAGCAGCTCAGGAAAGATGACATATCAAACGCTGTTTTGTTTTTTTAAACTCAACGACCCTTTCAGTATCTCATTTAATTTAATAAGTAAAAAAAAAAAAAGATAATACACGCCATTTAAATAAATTTGGTTTCAAAAGGTAACACGTGTTAAAATCCCATGCCATTGTGACCAATAACCAAAGTGTAGTGTGACACTTGAGTCTCGCGTTCTGCGATGTCACAGACTGATTAGTCTACGGTAGCAGTAACCTGTATGAGAAAGCAGTTTCACTCACAGGGAGGACAGGCGTGGTCTGCGCAAGGTTATGCTCTGGCTCCGTTTCCATGTTTTGCTCTTGGCTCGGTTCTTCACACCATCCTCTTGATCCATCATCTGCTCCAGCAGTGTTTGGTCGTCGGCATTCATAGGGGCCACTGAGATATCGCGTACGGCACGGAATTCACCACAGTTATTCAGGTGCTCATTCTCCAGTCGAAAGAAGTTCCACACAAAGCGCCTAGGGTTAAGAGAAAGGATGGGAAATAAATCCAGATAAGGCCGGGGAAGATGCAAAAAAAAACTGTACATACAAGGTGATCGGCGCACAGGACCAAATGCTTCCTTGTAATGTCTTAAGCAGAGATCAGCAACCTCCGGCACTCCAACTGTTCTGAAACTACAACTCCCAGAATCCTCCTATGGGAGGTACAAGAACATCTCAGTAAGTGTGCATGCTGGGAGTTGTAGTTCCACAGCAGCTGCAGTGCTGAAGGTTGCCTATCCATGGTCTAAAGTCTATATAAATTACAAGGTATGCCAGGTCACAATCAGGTCAGAATTACAAATTAGAAAATTTCCTTTTAATTCCTTTTCCGATTTAGGTGCTCATGTGAGTTCTTACCGGAAGACTTCCAGAGGAGCAAGGACGGTGGATATAATATCTGAAGCATTGTTATGAAGGTTTAACTGTGTGAGCGAGATCTGTATGGTCCACGCAAAACGGAGGATAACATCCTGAATGATGGCACAGTAGTAGTAAGCCTGGAAAAGTGAACAGTCGCAATTTAGAGATCAGTCAGAAAGCCGCAGACAAGGACTCAGTTCTAGGGGCTCATACCTTCTGCGGGTACACAATCTCTTCTCGCAGGAAGGTGTTCTCCCCCGCGTTCCGGTCAAATAGGCCCCAATCCATTTTCAGATCCCATATTAGAGTATAACAGGAACTGATGAAGTAACTGATGATCCACAGGTAGAAAAAGACCTGAGCATCCGAGTGATCCAGAACTAAATAAAAACACATTGCATTTTATATTAAGCTTCAATTCGATGACGTATCAATAGTAGTGCAATTACTTCATGGAGTAGGGAAAAAAGGGACGTGTCATCAGATGGAATACTAGAACAATTTAGGTGGTCACCAATGGTATGCAATGGGTGTGTAATCTAATGCTTAGGTCTGTCCTAGCATACAAACAGCAATAGAGGTGCAAATTCCTTCAAAAGACCGGCGACCAAAGTCTTGCTAAATACGTTCATTTTCAATGGGGCCAGAACAGATCCGGACAGCACACTATGTGCTGTCTGCAACCGCATTTCCGGATCCGCACTTCCAGATCTGCAATTCCGTTCCCGAAAAAAAATAGAACATGTCCTATTCTAGTCCGCAATTGCGGACAAGAAAAGGCATTTTCTATTATAGTGCCGGCGATGTGCGGTCCGTGAAATGCGGAACGCACATTGCCGGTGGCCGTGTTTTGCAGATCCACAAAACACCTTTGTGTGCTCCTGAACCCCTTTCAGAGAATCCTTGACACAATCTTTACAATTCAGTAATGAATTAGATTCACAATTATAAAGAATATTTCCACAGCTGGGGTTCATGCGCCAAATGTCCATAAAAAACCCTCCATCTTCTAGCTATGCTTTCTTCCATGGTACGCATTATTACATTCTGGTCACTAGAGGGCAGCACAATACCAATTGACATACACATTATTGGCGCCCGCAGAGCTTCACAATTGCAGCTGAACAAACCTACTGTTTTTTTAATCTGACTTAAATGTATATAAAAATAATAATAATCTGTCAGTATACTTACACAGCACTAGGTATGCAGACATTTTTAGGAAACTGGTCTACTCGTTCAATAAATGACAGACACCAAAGTAGGATATTTTATCCTTGCTTTCAGCAGCAAATAGTACAGATAAGCACAGTCACACATTCTGTAGTTCTGGGTCCGCATCCGTTCCACAATTCTGTATAACGGGTGCGGACCCATTCATTTCAATGGGGCCGCAAAAGATGCAGACAGCACACTGTGTGCTGCCCACATCCAAATTTCCGTTCTGCAGCCCCGCAAAAAAGATAGAGCATGTCCTGTTATTGCCCGCAATCGCGGACAAGAATAGGCATTTCTATCATAGGGCTGGCCATGTGCGGTCAGCAAATTGCGGAACGCACACAGGCCGGTAACTGTGTTTTGCGGATCTGCATCTTGCGGACCGCAAAAAACACCTACGGACGTCTGAATGGACCCTAAAACTGATTCTGTAATTTTGAGAGAAAGCATTTCATGCTAGCAGCACTTACTCCAGCAAAGTTAAAGTGCAGCACTCAATATTAAAAGCCCTTCCTTTATTAATCCATGGGTAAAAAGTGAGTTTAAAAACATAAAAAAAACTGTTGTTTCTAGTGCCCACAGCACTTCTTAGTCACACTATATGCACTCGAAACAAGTAAGCTGTTTTTTGAAGTTTTCAAACTCTTTGTCCATGAATTAATAAGGGAACAGCTTTTAATATCAAAGCTGGACTTCCAATGCTGCTGGAGGTATTACTACACCAGGAGGCCGGTCCTGCATGGTCCCTGCTCCATACATAAGCTCGGAGACATTGGAATATATGGGGGTTTGTGTTTCATATTATAGCTCTCACTTACACCTAGATGACCACTCAAAATAGGTCTTCTCAAAGAAAATGGCCAGTATCTATGATATAGGAAAGTCAGGTCTGGATAAGGACGTGGTCTTCTTAAAGAGGTTGTCTTTTGTAGAGTTTTCACAGTACATATAGCAAATGGTAATAACCAACCATCCCAGCTCCCCCACTGTATACCTCCATCCAGCAGTGGGAAGCTGAGGTTTAACTGAGGATAAAGCGCAATGGGGCAGACTTACTAATATCATCTAATACTTCTAACACAATGTAAACTAAAGATCCCTTTACACCGACCAAGGCGGCAATTATTGGGAAAGAGTGTTCTAGGAATCTAAGTAAAGATGCTGCTGAACATCCAACGAAGGAGCATCAGATGAAAGCATTGCTGGTGCAGTCACATAAACAGGGATCTGCTGCCCAGATGATTCTCTTGCAATTTCTCGTACAAAG
The DNA here is from genome assembly GCF_905171765.1 of Bufo bufo. Classification (NCBI taxonomy): domain Eukaryota; kingdom Metazoa; phylum Chordata; class Amphibia; order Anura; family Bufonidae; genus Bufo; species Bufo bufo. The sequence goes on along the minus strand of NC_053397.1, from coordinate 186,390,316 downwards.
AAGATGATGCTGCATGTAAATGCAGCTCTCACCTTCTCTGGTGAGCAGGCAATTATCGGAAAGGAATGGTTCTTTCCCCATAATTGCCTGCTGTGTTGGCCTATGCTAAGGGGCCTTTACAGTAGGGCTGTCAAAATGTACCCAATTTATCACAGTGGCTGATGCGGGATGATAAAGCTGGAGTCATTTTAGACGGTCTAGTCTCAGTTTACGACACCTATTAGTTGGCTTACATCACTCTAGAATAATGTGTCAGAGTTTTGGCACACACTGCCAGATCCTAAAAGGGTTTTTCCCAAGACTGTAATAATGATGATCTGATCTACCCTTTGCATAGGTCATCAATATCTGATTGGTTGGGGTCTGACACCCAGGACCCTCATCGATCACCTGTTTGAGAAGGCGGTATCGCTGCAGCCTCCCCTAGTCCAGTGATGACACGTTGATTGGTCATACGGCCTACGGACAGCTCAGACCCACAGAAGTGAACGGGACGGAGCTGTGATACTAGGCACAGCTGCTATATAATACACGGCGCTGTGCTTGGTAAGCTACAAGAAGGTAGGACCACTGGTGCCTTCTCAATAAGCAGATTGGCAGGGGTCCCATGTGTCGCACCCCCCACTGACCAGACACTCGAAAAGCCCTTTTAAGTCACATCTGTTTTTTAGACCACAACCCTTTCCTTCCCCCCTTGCCAACCATGGGAAAAAAAACTGTTACTGTAAGGGCTGTTTTACACGAGCGAGTCCATTGCGGGAATCACGCTCCGTGTGTGAGTGTGATCCTCCGCTCTGGACTTGCAGGAGCGTATGGCATGATCATGATTTATAATGCTGTGTGTCTCTGCTTGACCTTATTTCTACAGAACCATACTGACAGCTTTATGTCACTATGATTCTGTGGAAAAAAGGTCAAGCAGAGACACACAGCATTATAAATCATGATAATGCCGTGCGCTCCTGCCAGTCCAGAGCGGAGGATCACACTCACACACGGAGCGTGATTCCCGCAATGGACTCGCTCGTGTGAAACAGCCCTAACAATAAATGTGGCCCAATGCATAGGCACCAGATCTGTGGTTCAGGTTGAGCCAGCATTCTAGTTTATTAGTAAACCCATCTCACTCTTTCTCTCCCCCCACAACATGCACTGTTAGGACGCCAAGACCTAACCTGCTGCCCGGTAGGGAGCTCGCACTTTAGCGGTCTTTATGCCTTCTACAGAGGAAAAAAAGTCACAGTTACCTTTGTGAGTTTGGTAGAGGGCAGCAAACGTCACCATGAAGAAGGTAGTGGAATACTTTCCGGCATTCGCCAGATGGGGGAAAGCTCTCTTGGTGTCTCTGTATCGTCGCAGGCACTGGATAAAGCGCAGCCAGGCTGGGATACACTGAACCACAGCACGAACTCCATATGAATACGTGTTACACTTTCCAGTGGCTGGTAATAATGAGCAGAGAGTAAGTTCAACAAAACCTCCGGATAATACTAAATACTCAACAAGTTACAGATGAAGGGAATTTGATATTGAAGGTTTATCCCCAGGAAAGGTCATCAATATCAGATCAGCGGAGGTCCGACACTCGGCGCCCCCGCCTATATCAGCTGTTCAAGAGGCAGAGACGCTCCATGAGTGATCGGGCCTTTTCCTAGGCCAGTGACATCACCTTATGTCGATCACATGATCTAGGTGCGGCTTCATTTCTTTCAAGTGAATGGGGCTAAGCTGCAGTACCAAGCACAGCCATGACACAATGTACAGCGCTGTTCTTGGTATGCCGAGAGGAGGTTGCACTCACCAGAGCTCCAGTGAGCGCTGCAGAGGCCTCTTCAAACAGCTGATTGATGGGGTTGCTGGGAGCGAGACCCCCAATGATCTATCCTGAGGGTAGGCCATCAATATAAAATTCCTGGTTAACCCCTTTAAAGAGGTATACCCACAATGTTTCCCCTATCCACAAGAAGGTGATAAATGTCCAACTGCTGGAAGCATCAACCTTAGGATTCCCGATTATCACTAAAATGGGGTCCCAAGCCCCCATGTCCTCCTCACCGCATACGCCCTGCCATTCTATTTAATGTATTTGGGGTTGAGGGAAACAGCAGAGCGCTGTTACTCGGCTGTCAGTCACTAAGTCTTTAGATGCAACAACTCACATGTTCGGCAGCTGTTCCATTCAAACTCCCTCACTTTCAGTCTTGCAGTGAGGCGGAATACGGGGGTCTGGGACCCAATTCTAGTGATCAGTAGGTGTCCCAATGTTGAGGACCTCAGCTATCCTGTGAATAGATGATCAATGTCCAGACCCCTTAAATGCACAGGTGAATATATTGGATGAAGCTCAGTAACCACGTCATGAAGACAGTACTGTACATAAGAGGCTTAGAAGCCTGGGGAATAACAGCCACCATTACTGTCATTGTGACAAGTATCTGCAAAAGTATTTATAGCACCACTTAGATGACGCTTGGGGGAGCCTATACCCAACGGAAACCCCTCTAATGAAATCTGACAATGTTTTTTTTTACAGTCTTGGATTAAAAAATAAATAAAAATAACAGGGTTACTTTACCTCCTGTGAGGAGTCCCTGCGGATTTTCCCATTCTAGTTCAAAGCTGTAGAAGCAGATCATAAACTCCAGGTCCATGAGGATCACAGCCAGACTATTAAGTTGATCAGCAAGCCAGAAATCCGCAAAGCCCACCTTGTGGAAAGGGGCGGTGAACACTCGGAACTGGGTGGCATAGAAAAGCATATGGTTTAAAAATCTCCAGTTTATGGGAAAGTCAACAGAGTTGGCCTCACTGAGCAGAGATAGATCGAACACAGATTAATTATAGAGATGCTAAATCAGAGTAGCATGCAGGCATGGACACTACGATAAAGAAGTCCACGCAGGGTGGACAGTATGCCAGGAGGCGTCAATATAAACTGCCATAATGGAAATAGACTATGGTCAAACCTGGAGAACCAAAACCTGTGGTCTGGGAAGTTAACTTACCAATAATTTAAGAAGCCAGAAGCGAGACTTGTAGTAGAAGGTTTTAGTGGGATTAATGAGGAAGAGCAGCATGAAGCCGTACAGGGCCAGTGGATTCACCTGCATTGGCAAAAAGATATGATGTCCGAAGACACAGGCGAAAAGGCTGAGGCACCACAGCATCCCAAGGAACCCTGCAAGCTGAAGGACACATGAGGACAAGGGTTTAGGGTATAGAATATTCAAAAGACTAAGAAACATTGGTAGGGCTATGCGCAAATGTTGCAGATTTCACGTGGAGTTATAAGTCGAGGTGGGGATTTTGGCACAGGTTTCATTGCAGGTGAGCAACGAATCCACAAGAAGACCATTAGGGCTTGAGGATTTTCTAACTTCACCGACTTTATTGAAAAAGTTTGCAACAAATCCGCAAAAAAAAAAAAATTAACACATTTTGAAATGGAATCCGAAAGTCATAAATACAGCGTATATTACCATAACCAGGAAGTATCAAGAGGGGAAAACACTACAATGAGCACAACAGCCTTAGAGGTGACCTAACAAGTAATACAAAAAATAGGTCCTGCAAATTTAAAGTGTACCTTTTGCTTCAGATAACTTTTCAGAATAGGCATGAACATGAGGAGGAGCGCTATTTCTAGATTATATGACTTGTACATAGCATTTTCACTGAAGACCAAGGAACAACAAGTGATGCTCTAGAGCTTCTTCGTGAAAAACTATTTATTTCACATTCCAATGTACAATAAATGGATTGTTTTTAATGAAGAAATTCTGGAGAATCCCTTTTTCTTCTCTGTTCTCCAGTTACACTGCTACCGGAGGCGGTATGGTGAATCTCTTCTTCCAGAAGTACTTTGATGGTATCAAGACTTTAGAGGCAATGTGTGAGAACATTGAGCCAAGCCACATGTTTCCAATTGTTTTGGCCTCTGTTCATTTTCCCTAAGCTGTAGACTGGCTGCTATGATGTCTCCCATATACAGCACACACAAAGAGGACATTACAGAGCAGTACTGTGCAGTGTAGCTGTGAATCCAGTATTGGGGTCTGTCTGTCTGCTTCTATGTCTCAATCTGCAACTGCTCCCTTCTCCACCTGGAGGCAGGGGAAGGAGAAGTGGCTCATAAGTGGAAAAAGAGGAATTTGTCTCTAAAACGATATGGTATATTATGAAGTTTCTCATATTCAAATGTGCCATTTATGCAAAGCTTGTTGAAACTGCAGTGACCGTTTGGTCTTCTTGTATTCTGTTACAATGCATGATCTAACATAGGCTATAGCAGCTGCAGTACAGAGCCAGCGTTTTAGACGCCGGTCTTAATAAAGCCCCATAGCTGTTGGGGGATCTGCCGGAGTTATGAAGAGGTGAATGGCCTCTCCATAACTTTGGCCCATCCAGCGCCAGTTCTAAATGTAAGACAGCTTCCTAGCGGTCTTAGATTTAGACCATTTTTTATGCCTAAAACAGGCGTACAAAATAATAAATGACAGGGGCCTGCTGGCCCATCCCCTTCACCACCCACAAATTTAGACCTGCCATGAGCGGGGAGAAGTCACAGATAGTGGCCATCTGTGCCTGAAAAACGCCCAATATAGGTGTATTTCAGTATAATAAATGAACCCCATAGTTCGCATTGTTAGGCACGTTCCTTCACACTTACTCTATTGCTCTACATTAGGGAGAGAGAAGGACATGAGGAAAGTACTGTGAAATGCACAGGCAGTTAAATGACCCAATACATGTATAATATGCGTTATACAGAAAGATACAAAATTAGAGAAATCTAAAAACACAGCAAGACACCCACTGTACTTTAATTAGGAGGCATAATCATCTCTCTATTGTCTCTGAAACGTCTTCACTGAGAACTTTATGTAACAAAAGACGCTTGGGTTGTCCTATTAACATCAATATTTAACTTTATGTCATTTACAGCGTAAAATAGAAAAGTTAGAAATGGGAAAAATTTATGCCAGGAAAGATAAATCAGTACTTACCTCGAAAAGATGCTGATGTGAGAGGTTGTTACGTGGGTTTAGTTCAAATATGAGGACGTGGTTGACACCGGCTTGCCTCCAGCCATATGTATTGATGCCAAGGAGAAAGAGGAACTCCACTAGCAGAAAGCCACCCCTGTAAATCCTCACCAGGGGCCACACCTCGCCAATTTCAAAATTCATATAACCTGGGATAAGAGAGAAGGGGCTTACAATCTGATACAGTCACTGCATATAACATTCATATGTAGAAAGGGAAAGACACTTACCTGTATACACAACTGCACAGTTCAAGACAATAAATATACCACAGTACAGGCCCACTCTGAACGTGGTCCAGGCCGGAGCAGGCTGTGGAAACAAAGAGACTATAATCAGAGGAAATTAAGACAGAAGGCATTACTTCAGCATGTCATCAGTATGTGATCTGTGGGTGTCCAACACCTGAGACCTCGCCAATCAGCTGTTTGAGAAGGCAGCGGCGCTCACAGTAGTGCTGCGGCCTTCTTCAGCTCTGCCTTGGCCAGGTGACGTCACCTTCATTGGTCATGCCGCCTAGGCACAGCGCAGCCCCACTGAGATGAATGGGGCTGAGCTGCGATACCAAGCACAGCCGCTATACAATGTACGTCGCTGTGCTTGGTGCGCCAAGGCCATGTGACAGATAAATGTGATAGCACATGACAGGCAAAGCTGGAGAAGGCCGTGGCGCACCAAGCACTGCAAACGCCACTGCCTTCTCAAACAGCTGATCGGCGAGGGTCCCAGGTGTCTGACCCCCACCAATCAGATACTGATGATCCAAAGGATAGGTCATGAACAAAAAAAAAAAAAAACACTCTCAGAAAAGCCCTTTAAGGTACAGCCAACATGGGATAGATTTTTTGCAGTGGATTTGCTGTACTTCTGCTGCAAAATCCCCATATGTTAGGATTAGGATATTTCGGTGTAGATTTCACCCTATTCATTGCGAAGGGTGAAATTCACCTCAGAAGTCTGTAGAATAAATCGTCATGCTACGGATTCAAACTCCACACCGCAGGTCAATTTCCCTCAATTTTTTTGCAGCATTCTCTTAAAATCTCATCCACTTTGCTGGTACTGTACAACGCTGTAGATCTGCTGCATGCAAACCCATGGAGGCAAATCTGCTGCGTATCTGCTACGTGTGAACAATCAGCGGCAGGTGGGACGCAGCTCATAAACATGCCGGACTTCTGGCTCGCAGCAGCTGCAGCTAATAAAATGTAAGCGTGTCTAAATGATACCGTATTCATACATAAAACACACAATCAGCATGTCAAATCAGTAAGTCACATTCCCTTTCAGCATTAGGGGAAAAAAAAGAAAAAAAAAAGACAAGGCATGCCCCCCAACACCGAAATCCGATCAGCTATTTTAACTCAGACCCTTCTAAAACAAGGTGACTTGTGCTTCCAAAACAATGACCAAGAAGCTTCTGTATACTTGGCGAGTTGATATCGAGAGGCACAAACCCTTAGGGTCCATTCCCACGTCCGCAAATGGGCCCGCATCCATTCCGGAATTTCGGGAACAGGTGCGGACCCATTCATTCTCAATGGGGCAAGAATGGATGCGGAGAGCAGATTATGTGCTCTCCGCATCTGCATTTCCGGAGCGCAGCCCCGAACTTCGGGGCTGTGGCTCCGCAAAAAAAATAGAACATGTCCTATTCTTGTCCGCAATTGCAGACAAGAATAGGCAGTTCTATGGGGGGTGCCGGCCGGGTGTATTGCGGATCCGCAATACACCACGGACGTGTGAATGGACCCTTAATCCAAGAAAGATAACTCACTTGGGCAGCTCCGAGTGGTGGCACACGCAGACGTTTCATAGCTTTCTGTCTGTCGCCATCTTCCAGCTCGTTTGTCACTACAGCCTGAAAAGAAAAGCGCAAAAAAATTAAAAGGAAACCAAACAGCTGCAGCCAAGGCAGAAATATATTATCCTGACAAAAAGTGTTACTTTGTGCTTTAGGGTATGTCTACACACAGTATTTCCTCAAATCCGTGACATGCAGCAGATTTCTACTACCATTTCAGGATTTGTGTTGCAAAGGGTGAAATCTGCTGTGATAATCCACAGCATGCCTTAAAGGGGTTGTCCAGGCTACAGATATTAAATAACCTATCCTCGGTCATCAATATTAGATCGGTGGGGGTTCGACCCCCAGCACCAAAGATCTGCTATTTCCGGAAGCCGCAGCGTTAGGAAATATATATATATAGTAGGGGTGCCAGAGAGAAGACCCCCCAACCCTTATATTAATGAACGATCCTGAGGATAGATTATTATTATCTGTAGCCAGGACAATCCCTTTAAATAGCACACATATTTTTCCCCCTATGTGTGTATGAGGACACCCCCTCCACATGCATTACACTAAAAACGGTTGCAGAAAAATCTGTGACATCTGAACATAACATGAAAGGCAAAGTTCCTCTTTCACAAAACATTAAAGTTTTACAATATGCAATCACGTCCAAAAATTAATTTGGGGGGAAGGAACCCGTCTACTTTTTTCCTAGGGGCAAACCTACTTCTGACAGGACCATCTTGACTAATAAATATTTAACTGTTTTGCATATCCAGTTCCTATGCAGATCTTTTTGTCTCCATGGTAACAGACTACAAACATACCCTGAGCAGACTGGTCCTGTACACTCTCTGATTATCTATAAGTCAGCAAGAAGAGGAGGCAGATAGGTCTGCATTGGAACTGTATACACAAAACAGTAAGATATATTTAAAGAGGACCTTTACATGCGGAGTACCCTCTGCTGATGCTGCCAGAATTTTTCTTTTGTTGAAAGACCCCTCATCTGCCCCACTGTGATCCCCCGAAGTTTTGGCGCCCAATATGTTAATACTGAGCATCGTTACAGGGAGGAGGAGACGCCAAGCTTTTCTCTGAGAAGCGCTGGCATGTCCTCCTCCCTGTATCGATGCTCGGGGGCCAAAACTTCTGGGGGTTCACAGCAGGGCAGACAAAGGGTCTTTCAAAAAGGGTACTCCGCATGTAAGGGTACTTTTGACACTTCCGTCGCCGAAACTGCCTGCCGGATCCAGCAATCCGGACGCGGATCCGTCTGACCAATGCTTTGCAATGCCGGAATAGTCTTTCCGGTTGTCATCCGGAAAAACGGATCCAGTATTTATTTTTTCCCCATTTTTAAAATATGCGCATGCACGGACCGGAAGAACGGATACATTTCAATGGAAATGAATGCCGGATTTGGCATTCCAGCAAGTGTTCAGGATTTTTGGCCGGAGAGAAAAATGCAGCATGTTGCAGTATTTTCTCCGTCCAAAAAACATAAGAGGGACTGAACTGATGCATCCTGAACGGATTTCTCTCCATTCCGAATGCATTAGGATAAAACTGATCCGTTCTTTTCCGGTATTGAGCCCCTAGGATGGAACTCAATGCCGGAAAAGAAAAACGCTAGTGTGAAAGTGCCCTAGAGGTACTCCGTTAAAACTGTGAAAGGTCCACTTTAATTTAATATGTACTGTAGCAAATCGAGAATGACTGAATGTCTGGACATTTTTATATAAAAGGCTCAGCTGTTTATACGGCATTATAATACGGTCTTTGGCAGTGCAAATTTACAACTATACTTAGGGCCAATATCGGGAGAAGAAAAGTCATCTATTACGCTGGTCTAAAAAGAAATACTTAACTACACCACAATGGCAAGAATAATAAAAAAAAAAAAAACATCAATGAGAAGTCCTCATGACAAGGGTGCATTCACACGAACGGTCATGCCAATGTTGTGGACCACAAACACTGGATCAACAAAACACGGGCACCGGCCGTGTGCACCCTGTCTCGCTGTGGGAAGCCACTGACTTCGATGGGTCCGACATCCACAAAATATGGCGAAAGATATGACATGTGCTATCTTTTGCAACGCGAAGGCACAGACCTGGAAACACATGGAAGCCCTTCCAGAGGCTTCTGTGTCTGTGCCTCGGCGTCACAAAAGATATAACTTGTCCTATCTTCCACTGGCTCTTGCGGATCATGGACTTATTGAAATTTATGGGTCCACGCGGCCGTTGCATGCGGTTTGCGGTTCACAACAAGGGCACAGCCATCACATGTTTGAGTGAATGCACCTCAAGGTTGAGAGGAGGTTGCTGTAGTATTTGAACCAGTGTCGGACTGGGCTGTCTAGGGCCCACAGTTAAAATTTATCTTGAGGGCCCACCATACGGATACATCCAAATATTCCCTGCTCACACAGCAGCAAGACGCTACAAGATGATTGATTATGGGGGTCTCCACAGCAAATTTGAGGAGGTGGGTCCCTGGAAAAAGAGGATACTAGCTGTTGGCCTTTGTACCTAGAAGTTATCTCCACCTGATCGCATCAATAATAATAAGCCGGGAAGTTTCTTATCTACCCATATCTTATATGAACGTAGGCTGGTTGTGGTGCTGTACAATGCTTATCTATACTGTGTCATGTGCCATTTGTGCAGGGGGTGGGAGACTGGGGGGCCCACCGGGGGATTCACCTGTACCCCTGTGGGCCAGTCCGAGCCCGATTTGAATCTGTGTATGGCCAGCTTTCAGTCTGTTTAGAAAGACTCCGTAGAATTACCTCCGTTTCAGAAATCAACTGATTGATCTTTTTGCAGGTGTAGAATGGCGCCACCTCCACGTGAGCCACTCTCCAGTCTGCACCGCGACCGGTGTCCAGGATCTTGTCATGCTTCTTTAGGATTTTGCGGAACCCTGTGAAGTTAAGATTCTAGAAGTAAAGAAAAATGAAAATGAAATGAATGAAATGTATTCGGATGAGAGATTATATCGCTTTTCTTCAGTCTCATGTTCACACTTGTACAAGTGGATTTTCATCAAGCTTCCCTTTATCTTTTAACAACAGTGCTGTCTGCACTCTGCAGCACTATTTTTGACATAAAAAAAACACTAGAAACACTACAAACGCTGTAATCAAACAGATCACTGCTGTCCAAAACCAAAGTTATAAAGCTCCAGTGCAGAAGAGTCCGGACAGAGCAGTGACAGGGCCGTGGGCACAACAACCTCAAAGCAATAGGTCATTCTAGAAATGTACAGTATGTTTCCTTCAGCAAACAGTAAGGAATATCTGCAAATTTCTAAGTGTGACTAATAATCTATTCCGGTGTCTATTGTAGCCTGCGGTGATGTGTGTGCTACAGTAACGTGCCAAAACCTGCAGCTGTCAATGCCAACCCCAGGAGTGAACCAACAGTGGGAAATGGGTGCCAGATACAGCAACCAAGAACTTACACAAGTAAAAACTAGAAGCTACTTGACATGGCAAACTGCCTGGGGAACGTACAGGGGCGCGGTAGGTACATATATATATATATATATATATACATACACACATACACACATATACATATACACACACACTGGGGTAAATGTCATGTTATTTTATTATTGCACTTAACACAGAACAAAGCCTGCAGTTACCCTAAAGGATAAAAATTTTTTTTTTTTTTTTAAACAGTAGTCACTGCAGGGCCGCAACCTGTTCATGGTCACAAGACCACTGCAGCCGATCAATGACCTCAGTGGTCATGTGCACAAGAACTTCAGTAGTAGTGAGAGGCTGCAGTGGTCTAATGACAAAGAAGGGGGTCAACGCCAGGAGCCACAGCTCTGGAACAGACAGGGAAGGGGATTTATCATCTTCCCCCCCCCCCCCCAAGAAAGCAAACCTAGTGTATGCAACTTTTTAAACGCCACTGTGCCTAAATGAAGGCACAAGTGGCGTTTCTACACTACCACCGCTACTTTTTCAAAAAGGTGTGTGGCACGGTTATACGGCAGTTTTCATTCTGCACCAGTTCAGAGCAGCCGAAGATTTCAGCCTAGGTTCATGGACAGCCGCACCGTCTCATAAATGAAGAGCATCCTTCAGCAGTGCAGCGGATATGCTGGTCTGAAGTGTTTTGAGAGATGGCTGTTTTTTTTTTCCATTTTTTGAGCACACTGCTGCATGCGATAAGTTACGACCCATTTGAAGGGTTATTCCCATCGCAGACATTCTGATAGCCGTGGACAGGACATACATTTCTTAGACACAAGACCCACAGAACTATAGAGCTTAGTAAGCATTTTCTCCTTGTAGATGAAATAAGCAGTTCTTTAGACTTGGCGGCCATTTTGTACCTGGTAATTCTGCAGTAAAATTAAGCTGAGATAGAACTCGCTGAAAGCCAGTTTCAGGTCCCTAATATTTCGGTGCTGGACTCTTTCCTCATGTGAGAGGGTAAGGAGGGCCTTTCTCCGCTGCCTGAGGGCTGGCACCCGGCTGCTTTCCTTTTGTGCATCCAGTGAAGACTGCAGTTCATTTTGCAAGGTAGCCGAGCGTCGCTGAGCCTCTGCTAACTTTTCTGTAATGAAGCACAAGATCATCATTGAAAATAGGGGGTTAATATCAGAGAAGTGCAAGCAACAGCTCTGTCACGAGAATCACAATGCAGTGATGCCAATCCTAAGGCTATAAAAAAAATATTAATTATGTTCGAATTTTACTTTTTTTGGGCTAAATATTTTTCTAATTTGACTTTATTAAAAATGTTAAGCCATTTCTGAGATACAAGGGTTAAAAATCAGTCTGTTTGCAAGCTGTCACAGTCAGTTTTCTCTGAATCCCCCTCATCCATGGCTCATGTGTAGCTCTTATCTCTGATCTCCTGATCTCATACACACTCATCATAGCTCAATTCTTATCAATCTGCAAAAAAAATGGCTCAAGTGTTTATGAGGTCAGAAGATCAGAGAGAAGAGCTACACCTGAACCAACTGGATTCAAAGAAAACTAACTGTGGCAGCTCGCAGACAGACTGATTTTTAACACTTGTATCTCAGAAACAGCTGAACATTTTTAATAAAGATCAATCGAAAAAAATTATCTTTAGCCCAAAATGAATAAAATGCAATCATAAAAAATGCCCCCGAAGCCTTTGAAGAGAGAGGTACAGGTTGCCCATATCATCCCATGTTCTGTCCCATCCCAGTTACCTGAATAAAAGGTGTTGATTTTGGCAAGCTCTTTCTCACATGTCTGGAAGAATTTCTCTTCAAACTTGGCAAAATATCGTTTTACGTTGTCCTCGTCCGTTACTGCAAGACAAAAAGGAGGAAGACAGAACAGTCAGAACAAGGTGAACAGGTATCCGTCATCTAGACTGAATATTAAAAACCACCATTTAATCTGGGTTCTTGGTTTGCCTCATCATGAAGACCCTTCCCACATGCCCTACAGAGGTTGTAAGAGTTGAACTTTCTTACAGACTAATTGCTTTTTTTAAAATTTATCAGAATCATTTTTTATTGATTATTAATAAAATTATCAATATTACAGACTAATTGCTGGTGGGCAGATACATTTTTTTTTTTTTTTTTTTTTTTTTAACTTCTCCTTCCAGGGGCTCCACCGATCCAGCGCTCCGTCCTCTCAGCAGAGCTGCAACCATGACGTGCTGATTCGGCTCTATTATGTCTCGTATATAGCTGCATGCAATCGCTGATCTCAGCAGTGTACGGCACGAGACCGCTTAGGCCAGTGATGGGTTGCAGCTGTATACAGGATGTCACCTCTGCAGCGAAAAAAAAAAGTTACAATTGCAGCCCAGAGGTAAGGGCACTTTCACACTCGCGTTGTTGGATTCCGGCAGGCAGTTCCGTTGCCGGGACTGCCTGCCGGATCCGGAAATCTATATGCAAACGGACAGCATTTGTTTCCGGATCCAGCTGACAAATGCATTGAAACTCCGGGTCCATCTCTCCGGTGTTATCCGGAAAATCTGTTATTCCCCCCCCCCCCCCCCCCCCCCCCACCACACACACACACATTTTTAAAGGTCTATGCATCCGGAATACTTGGTACCGGATCCAGCATTAATACATTTCAATGTAAATTAATGCCGGATACGGCATTCCGGCAAGTGTTCCGGAATTTTAGCCGAATACCGTAAGAGGGACTGAACTAAAGACCTCCTGATGCATACTGAACGGATTGCTTTCCATTCAGAATGCATTAGGATAAAACTGAAGCGTTTTTTTCCGGTATTGAGCCCCTGTGACGGAACTCAATACCGGAAAACTTTAACGCTAGTGTGAAAGTACCCTAAGAAGATGAGGCAGCGCTGGATCAGCGGGACCTCCAGAATATGAGTACTTAAAGGGAACCTGTCACCTGGATTTTGGGTATAGAGCTGGGGACATGGGTTGCTAGATGGCCGCTAGCACATGCGCAATACCCAGTCCCCATAGCTCTGTGTGCTTTTATGGTGTAAAAAAAACTGATTTGATCCATATGCAAATTAACCTGAGAGGAGTCCTGTACGTGAGATGAGTCAGGGACAGGACTCATCTCAGGTTAATTTGCATATGTATTAAATCGTTTTTTTACACAATAAAAGCACACAGAGCTATGGGGACTGGGTATTGCGCATGTGCTAGCGGCCATCTAGCAGCCCATGTCCTCAGCTCTATACACAAAATCCCGGTGACAGGTTCCATTTAAAGTTGTTTTTTTTATTACTATTTTAACTGCCTTCCCGTAGTTCGGTTATAAAAAAGGCAACTTGAACAACCCCTTTAATAGCGCACAAGCATATCAAAAAGGGGAGTCATCGGCTTGGGACACCCCACCCCCAAACATGCAGGGCATCTCCCTCTGATAGTCCCGGTACATGTCCCTGTAGCTCTGGGGGACTCATAAACAGGACCCGTGTCAATCAGGTGATTATCATGGGGGTCTCTCATATTAAAGGGGATGCCTGTGATGAGAAATGCCTTTTTACATATCTTCTACTCCAGCTCCTCTAGGCATTTTCACCAAGTTTGTGCAGATCTATCATCTTACCAAACTTCTGACATGTCCTAGTAATTTCTGCCGAGACCCCCACCAAGGAGCAGAAGTCCTCAGGTGATCGCTGCGACCCTTTATTCAATTTCGGCTCTCTGACACCGCCGCGATGGGTGGATGGATTCATACAGCCGACCAGAAGTGGACAGAAATAACAGGGCACGGAGCTTCGGCCCCTTCGCATGTTTGAAGATTCAATTTATGATATATCGAGAATGAGACTATACGGCACATAATCCTGGGGGGGGGGGGGGGAATCGCACATAGCCCACCACGCATCATTGCTCTCTGCCACATTAGGCAAGTGAGATTCACACATGCAATGTGCTTATGATCACAGCCACCATGTCCTTCAGGTCCTGACCTGAGGTTAATCACAGCTCGAGCAGGCCCGAAGCTGAATGCAAGTCCCTGCAAATTCTTTTATATGACTTGCCATGACTACGGCTACCACAAAAAATGTCATGTTTCCTAGCAGCACTTCAAGGCTGTATAATAAAAGGCCCGGAGGTACATTAAGGACTGCTGGCCTTGAGTACAGACGCGTGCAGCATAACAATAGTGGAGGGGGAGGGGGGGCGTGAACAAAACGTGGCTGCAATAAAGGAGTAAAGTCAGAGGTCAAACTGAAACAGTGAGATGATAATCTACATTGCTGGCGCAGATAATCCTACTGTATTGCCAAGGGAAACGTGTTCTGTTATTATGTATGCATAAGAGTATGTTCACACTTGTCTAATATGACCCAAAACAGAAAACCAAGGCTGCACAAGTACTGTGTGAAATGCCGCAGATCCACACTCCGATCAGTCCAGTTCATTGAGGCTTATCCGCTTTGGGCTCATCCACTGACCTCTTTGAGGAGTTTGCAGCAGGCCTCTTACTGTTGCAGATCTTTTTCCCACCAGAATTTTTCTCTATCCTGTAAATCGGGTTGCAGAAGCCGAATTCACGAGAATGGAATGCAGATTATGGGTGAATTTGACACAGATTTCAGAATGAAATCTGCACCAAAACCTACGTTAAATCCTTCCTGTGTGAACTTGTCCCAAGAGCTTATTTCCCCATAGCGACTCCTCAATGGAACTACCATATTTTCAGACTATAAGACGCACTTTCCTCCAAAAAAAAGTTAGGGGAAATGGCAATACGTCTTATAGTTCAAACGCTAATGACCGCTTCCATTATGGAAGCAGTCATCAGCATGCAGGAGGCACAGGAAGCGCTGCCCTGGCTGTATTCACCCTCCCTGGTCTTCTTGAGTGCACTAAAAGACCTGACGCTGTGAGACATCAGGTCACCGTTCAGCGCGGGCCGAAAGAAGACCAAGAAGTGGTGAGTCCTGGATCTGCAGAGTGGCAGTGCCAGCCAGACCGAGTGAGTTAAAAAAATAAACTTATGTCTGATCCGAGATTCATTGGGGATCTGATCTTAGGTTGGGAGGGTCTGATCTGAGGTCTGATGGGGTCTAATCTGAGGCTTATGGAGGGTGGGGAAGTCTGATCTGAGGCCTGATGGAGCTTGGGGTCTGATCTGAGGCCTGATGGAGCTTGGGGTCTGATCTGTGGTCTGATGAAGAATGGGGGTCTGATTTGGGGGTTTGATCTGAGGTGTGATTAAACTTTTTTTTTCTTCTTCTCATTTTCCTCCTCAAAATCCTAGATGCGTCTTATAGTCCAGTACTTTGGGAAAATATGACATTCACACATATTTTTTTTTATTTTTATTGGATCCGTGCGACCAAGCTGAGAAACTTGCTGAATGTCCCATTCGCACAGTAGGACACCCAGTGATCAGCTTATCAAGGTTTATACATATATTTAAAAAATAAAAAATTTGGCCAAAGAGGCCATTCTCCCACTAACCAGTGTATATACCTATACAATTACCTGCGAAAAATATGCAAAATAGGTCAAGCTCAGAAGGACAGACAATAGAACCTTAAAGGGATTGTCTCACTTCAGTAAGTGGCATTTATCATGTAGAGAAAGTTAATACAAGACACCTACTAATATATTGTTATTATCCATATTACTTCCTTTGCCGGCTGGATTCAAATTATTATTTTTTAAACATTATCCACTGCTTGTTTCCATGGTTACAGACCACCCTGCAATCCATCAGCGGTGGCCCTGCTTGTACAATATAGGAAAAAGCACTAGCCTTTGTGCACTCCCACGGTCCCGGCCACCAGAGAGGCTGGTGCTTTTTCCTATAATGTGCAAGCACAACCACCACTGATGGATTGCAGGGTGGTCTGTAACCATGGAAACGAGCAGTTTGTAATGTGATGAAAAAATGAATCCAGCCAGCAAAGGAAGCAATATGGATAACAATACATTAGCAAGTGCCTTGTATTTAACTTTCTCTACATGATAAATGCAACTTACTAAATTGAGACAACCCCTTTAAAAGGGAAGCTGTCAGGAGCTTTATGCTGCCTGAACCCACAGGCTCCCTGGTCACAAAGAACTGCTGAAGCGTCACCTAAGTGGTTAATGGACACCTTCTCCCTGCCCAGCTTTACTGACAAATCTCTCCTTATGTACATGAAGAAACAGGTCAATCAAGCACAGATGGGAGGAAGACGGCAGCAAACGGTCACCCCAGAGACTCTTCACCCCATTCCTGGCTTGTGTTCAGGCTTCTTCCCTGATATGCTGCAGCGTTACATAGTAAAACAGCAGTGTGTAACCAGGGGGCCTGTGGTTCGGGAAGCACGGTCTGTCCTCAGATCATCAATGTCCGATGGGTGGGGTATTGGACCACTGCCAATCAGCTATTTCAGACTAGCTTTAGCGTGGGAACTAGACAGCTCTGTACATTGTGTAGTGGATTCACTTTAACGGAACCAGCTCCAGCCATTACACAGCGGACAGAGCTGTCTAGTTCTAGGCTAGAGCTACTCTTAAAGGGGTTTTCCCCTGGAAAGGCCATCAGTATCTGATCAGTAGGGGTCAGACACCCGGGATCCCCGCCGATCAGCTGTTTGAGAAGGCACTCGCGTTAGCTTCACGGCCTTCTCGCAGCTTTGCCTAGGCCAGTGACGTCACAATCATCGATCACGTGGCCTAGGAGCAGCTCAGCCCCATTGCTGTGATACCAAGCACTGCTGCTATACAACGTACGGCACGGTGCCTGGTGAGCTGCGAGGAGGATGCGGCACTACTCCGAGCTCCGGTGCCTTCTCAAACACCTCTTCGCCGGAGGTCCCGGGTGTCAGGTCCTCACCGAACAGATACTGATAACCTATCCAGACAACACAATGAACAGAGTGCCCAGGCCCGAGGAAGTAGGTGTACCGCCTCCGAAACACGTCGCCCTCTGCTTGTCAGTTTTTATTGTTTTAATTGTTTTTAATGATTTATGTGCAATAAATTACAATTTTAGGGTCCATCGCCAAAGAGGACCATTTTCTCTCTTTTTTTTTTCACAAAAAAATCTCAGGAAACCCCT
Source organism: Bufo bufo (assembly GCF_905171765.1). NCBI lineage: Eukaryota > Metazoa > Chordata > Amphibia > Anura > Bufonidae > Bufo > Bufo bufo. Next base: position 186,372,948 of record NC_053397.1, on the reverse strand, counting down.
GATCGGTGGGAGCGTCCGGTGTCTTCCCCCCAGCAACCTGATATTGATGATAACCTATCTGATGAAAAAGGTCATCAATATCTAAAAGGTGGAAAACCCCTTTAAGATTTGTCAGACATATTTATCTCCGGATCAAGGGCAGTTCTAGCTTATTCTAGTAGTATTCACCGTTCTTTTCAGTACGACCAACACAGATATCAGACCGCCATCACGTCTCTCTGAATTCAGCTGAATCTGCAGACGGTCTGCGTGTAATTATTTTATGGGTATGGCAAGGTCAGTCCTATATCGACAACTCCGTAATGCTACTGACAACGGATGGATGCCTCTGGTGTGGCTGATAACCAGAAGGCTGACGATGACTTACAAGGCAGCCGCCTATAGGTGGCACTACAGAGCTAGGATTCGGATACAAAAAAATAATAAGAAGTCACCACCGCTATAATAGGATTCCATTATTATTACCAAGTGAAACTTTATCCGAGACACATGACATTTAAAATTCAAATTCATTATTGTGGGAGTACGGAAACGCTAACTCTAAGATCTATAAAGCATCAAAGTGGGATCTGAAGCCCCAAACAATGGGTTAAATGGGATTACATACCAGAACGATCGCAATTTACAGCAGATCTGATGAAACCTACCACTTCACCTAATTTGACTCCCATCACTGGGATGGTCCTTTTTTGGGTATGTGTCATAGGAAATATTATAGACGCGCCCCTGGAGGAGTAGTGCCGAGAGCGGAGCAGGGTCCGGGGGTGCAGATATCATTAACTGTGTGCCAATTGGCCAATAACAGCCGCGATGCCTTCTGTTCCGCATTAATGATCGCACATGTATAATGGCAGACGCTGCAGAGACAATAAGTAACAACCCCGCATACGAGCTCTCCCAGCAGCGCAGCGATAATCCCACCACTAGCTGCTAGTCCTGTAACACATCAGACCCTTCTTTTATTGCTTTTTTAATATCCGGATGAGTCCATGACTGCCCAAGATTATAATATAGAGAAATAACAAGTGTACTCGCAGGAACAGCACTCGATAATTGGTCGGCAGAGTCCTGCGAAGCGAGAAGACCGGGGCCTTCTGTGAGTGGCCTCTATTAGATCTCACACTGGGGGTTGTAATTACTGAAGTCCCCTCTCCAAACGTACAAAGGGAGCGAAAAAGACGGAATAATGTTCTGACCGCCACTGTATAACGACACGGAGATGAAGGTTACAAAGCACAAAGAATGTCCGATTCCAAACCTGAAAAATAATGAACAATGAACTGCTGAATAGAGAGAATCCGTTAATGTTTTTATCCACAAGGACACGTTACCTTCACGCAACGCAAGGCGTTTAATAATCCATTCAATAAGCAGTCATCCGCTTCATTGACATTTGAGGTACACAAAGCCAGGGGCGGACCGGGAACTTAAAGTACCGGTAGTCCTAGGAAAAAAAGTAAAAATGGCCCCATGTAGTAGAAGGGTACAAACTGAGAGAAGGTGGGCTGGGCCAGCAATACCGTAGTGCAGCACAAAATACCGCCCCAGCAGAACCATATACCACAGTGCAGCACAAAATACCGCCCCAGCAGAACCATATACCACAGTGCAGCACAAAATACCACCCCAGCAGAACCATATACCACAGTGCAGCACAAAATACCGCCCCAGCAGAACCATATACCACAGTGCAGCACAAAATACCGCCCCAGCAGAACCATATACCACAGTGCAGCACAAAATACCGCCCCAGCAGAACCATATACCACAGTGCAGCACAAAATACCGCCCCAGCAGAACCATATACCACAGTGCAGCACAAAATACCGCCCCAGCAGAACCATATACCACAGTGCAGCACAAAATACCGCCCCAGCAGAACCATATACCACAGTGCAGCACAAAATACCGCCCCAACAGAACCATATACCACAGTGCGGCACTAAATTCCGCCCCAGCAGAACCATATACCACAGTGCAGCACAAAATACCGCCCCAGCAGAACCATATACCACAGTGCAGCCCAAAATACCGCCCCAGCAGAACCATATACCACAGTGCAGCACAAAATACCGCCCCAGCAGAACCATATACCACAGTGCAGCACAAAATACCACCCCAGCAGAACCATATACCACAGTGCAGCACAAAATACCGCCCCAGCAGAACCAAATACCACATTGCAGCACAAAATACCGCCCCAGCAGAACCATATACCACAGTGCAGCCCAAAATACCGCCCCAGCAGAACCATATACCACAGTGCGGCACTAAATACCGCCCCAGCAGAACCATATACCACAGTGCAGCACAAAATACCGCCCCAGCAGAACCATATACCACAGTGCGGCACTAAATTCCGCCCCAGCAGAACCATATACCACAGTGCGGCACTAAATTCCGCCCCAGCAGAACCATATACCACAGTGCGGCACTAAATTCCGCCCCAGCAGAACCATATACCACAGTGCGGCACTAAATTCCGCCCCAGCAGAACCATATACCACAGTGCTTCAGTTTGAAACTCTATCATTGTCTAAGGAAGGCAATACAGTTGAATTCAGGACAAGTGCCTGATGCTCCTATATTAAAGGGGTTGTGCAGCAATTTATATTGATGATCTATCCTCAGGATGGGTCATAAGTATCTGATCGGTGGGGGTCCGACACCCAGGACGCTCGCTGATTAGCTGTTTGAATGGAGGCGTTCCATGCTTCCCATTCATAAGACTGCACTTCGCCTTGAAAGCTATGGTGGCGCAATGTAATGACAAGTACTCGCTTTGTTCACTTGGATGGAGCGAGTACTTGTAATTACACTACAGCACGGCTCCACAGGAAATGACGCGCAGTGAAATTGCCAGGAAGCGGCGCTTGCATAGAGCATTGCCTCCACGTCCAACAGCTGAATGGCGGGTGTCTTGGGTGTTGGACCCCCACCGATCAGATATTGATGACCTATCCTGAGAATAGGTCATCAATATAAGTTGCTCCAACACCCCTTTAATGCTGAGTGTATCATATCATTATGTAACCTGCTGGCGGCAAAAAGTAGAGCTGGTCGGGAAACGCCAGAGAGGTCCTCATGTTCAGGACCACTAGACCAGTATACATACAGTACAGACCAAAAGTTTGGACACACCTTCTCATTCAAAAAGAGTTTTCTTTATTTTCATGACTATGAAAATTGTAGATTCACACTGAAGGCATCAAAACTATGAATTAACACATGTGGAATTATATACATAAACAAGTGTGAAACAACTGAAAATATGTCATATTCTAGGTTCTTCAAAGTAGCTACCTTTTGCTTTGATTACTGCTTTGCACACTCTTGGCATTCTCTTGATGAGCTTCAAGAGGTAGTCCCCTGAAATGGTTTTCACTTCACAGGTGTGCCCTGTCAGGTTTAATAAATGGGATTTCTTGCCTTATAAATGGGGTTGGGACCATCAGTTGCGTTGAGGAGAAGTCAGCTGGATACACAGCTGATAGTCCTACTGAATAGACTGTTAGAATTTGTATTATGGCAAGAAAAAAGCAGCTAAGTAAAGAAAAACGAGTGGCCATCATTATTTAAGAAATGAAGGTCAGTCAGTCAGCCGAAAAATTGGGAAAACTTTGAAAGTAAGGGCTATTTGACCATGAAGGAGAGTGATGGGGTGCTGCGCCAGATGACCTGGCCTCCACAGTCACCGGACCTGAACCCAATCGAGATGGTTTGGGGTGAGCTGGACCGCAGAGTGAAGGAAAAAGGGCCAACAAGTGCTAAGCATCTCTGGGAACTCCTTCAAGACTGTTGGAAAACCATTTCAGGGGACTACCTCTTGAAGCTCATCAAGAGAATGCCAAGAGTGTGCAAAGCAGTAATCAAAGCAAAAGGTGGCTACTTTGAAGAACCTAGAATATGACATATTTTCAGTTGTTTCACACTTGTTTGTTATGTATATAATTCCACATGTGTTAATTCATAGTTTTGATGCCTTCATAGTCATGAAAATAAAGAAAACTCTTTGAATGAGAAGGTGTCCAAACTTTTGGTCTGTACTGTATATACATGGTATACTGTATGTGGGTGTTCATACAAGAACAAGTGCTTTCTTTGCATTTTCCTTCCCCTCTGAATTCACTCCTGGCTTTGGCTCAATAGGCTGCACCAAAGACGGCATGGGTGACTCCAACCTCAGCACCGTACTTAAAGATTACTAGGCAGACGCCTCTCCATTTAGCACGCTCTATGGCGGTCGTACATTTTTACTGCCTGATAAGTAATGGTTATAAAGATGCCTCGTAAAGCAGAAAGCCATTTACGGAGCGTGAGGAGACACACCGGCCACCATGTCCTCGCAATCTTTTCCATCTCTCACGCAAACAACCCTCTGTTCTAACAGGTTGATATTTTAGAACAAGAGCCATTAAACATCTAAAAGGTGGCCGCCATACGCACCAGGATGACTTTACATGGGCAGATGCCAGCGTTATACGAGAAACAATCATATATCAAGTCAATTGGTGCTCGATTTAAGACCCTTCAGACCGGCCGATAGATACTACATATGGGGGGGGGGGGGGGGGGGGGGAATGATAGTCAATATGATTGTACGAGGTCTGCTGCCAACCAGCAAGCAATTTTCTGCTCACAAACGATCTGATTGGGCATCAAATGAATATTTGCTTGGTTGTGAGCTGATGGCTGCCCTGGGGTTCCAATGAGCACTTGTTCCGTCGATTATCAGCCCACGTAAAAGAGCTTTTAGAAGCAGGGAGATGGTCAAACAGCAGCTGAAAGAGGTCGTCTGGTCAACAATCGTTTCACAGATGTGGACATACATATTTTAGTCCATACTGACAGACGAGAAGTGAACGGGACATCTGTGGAAGGACCAACTTGTTTAATGGATGGTGTCATGTGACCGGCATTCCGATCCCGATACACAGACCAACACGGGTAAGTAAAGTACATTACTAATCGCCCAATCTATACAGATTAAAATGAATGACCTGAAAATCCTGGTAATGATACTTGCACCAGAAATCTACATCAGCTTCTAAGACGCCCTGTAATTATTAAGACGCCTGCACCTCCTAATACATTTTTTGCATCTTACGCCAGTGTATTAGAATTTTTTTTTTTCTTAACCAAGACCAGCATATAAAAATTCTAATCGTTTTGCTTGACACGTTAATATGTAATGAAGTGTTTGTGGAGGTCTCAGAACTGGAAACCAGTGAGATAAAGAATTACTGCATCTTTAGTTTTATAAAACGCACTTAAACGTGGGGAGGGGGGGGGGGGGGAATGGCGGTGCGTCTTATAAACTGAACACTAGTAAGCTAGTATGCAGTAAGCATAAGGAGTAGTGAATGAAGCGCTATACTCACCGCTTCCTGGTCTTCTTCAGGCCCGCACTGCACTGACTTCATATAGTGTGAGGTTTGATATGGGGGTCTGATGAGAGGTCTGACGAAAAATAATTTTTAAATTTTCCAATTTCCCTCCTCTAAAACCTAGGTACGTCATAGGTCCAGCATGTCTTATGGTGAGGGAAATATGATAATAGTGGGATCATCCTGGACTTCCTGTCAGTCATCCTATTAAGGAACACTAATGGCTGTACATGGGCAAGCTTAGGCTGTCCTTAAAGAGACCAGCCGTGTATGGAGACTTACTGGAAGAGTTCCATGGTATGAAGACCAATTGGCAATGCAAAGAAGTATCTCCCAATGAAGGGGAACCATCTCTTTCCCCATAAGCCAAAATCAGACTTTTCTTGGAACATGACACGGGAAAAGAGCCAAGCCAAATATCCATCTGTAGACCGCGGTTTCAGGGTGCTTGTCCCTAATCAGTAGGAGTAGGATTTTGGATGGGTGCTGTGTATGGAGACTCACTGGCAGTGCGCCATGGTATGACATGGGCAAACACATTGCAAGGGGGCAGCCTGAACAAACGAATGTGTATGCAGACGATTCCTATAGCTGGTGAGGATAACAGTACATTCATTATTGAAGCTTTTTATAGATTTACAGCCGGACAATAAGGTCTCCACTTGAATTTTCTGGCAACGGCTTATTCTACTGCAATAAATGTCAAGACGTCCACGCTTCTTTAAGACCGTCTAATACAGAAACTCCTTTCTTCAGCTCCCCTTAGTAAGAGCTGGCAAACCAGAAAGAAAACATCACGAAAATGAAAATGTTTTATTCTGGGTTTTATCATAATAGTCGTAACCTTTCCATTTCTCATCGTGGCTTCTATGATTCCAAGCATACACAGACTCCTACGTCGAACTTCACACCCAAGCATCGAAACCCTCCACATACAGAAAGAAAACTCCATGTTAGACCCTGCTTAGTTCTCATGCCGGTGACTGGCATTTACAAATGACTTTCAATCCTCAAAAGAATCCTGGCGAGAACTTTGAAGTTCACTTAAGTAATGGCCAAAGAAAAATAGCCGGTTTGGCAAAAACAGAGGCAGCGCCTGAAAGCAGCACAGAGACAGATTCCAGGCCTCCCACGTCCATCGCCCAAGGTTCCTGGGTTTAGTCTAAAAGGCAAGAAATCTGCCAGCAACATATTGCTGATCGGATTATATTTATGGACATTTCGGGCAGGACTCCATTAACGAACAGACAGGTAATGGAAAGGATCAAAGGCGTAACCACATCCTGAATCCATGAGGAGAAGGGAAGGGGGGGGGGGGGGGTGAGTGTCTACAATGAGATTTGGGTACAACGTTGTTAAAAAGGATCTTATACCATATGATACAATTAGTAACTTAAGAAACGTGAAGCCCAAGTCAATACAATCAGAAAGGCTACGGGTGCATCTAGAGGATTACAGACACTCAACACCCGGAGAACAAGTATAAAAACAGGACCAAACAGCAACATAATACCCACAGTAAAAATATGTAAAGGTATTGATATTAAATGGGTTATTCTGAAACTAACAAATTCCCCCCATATGCCGGGCCCCTCACACAACCCACTTACCTGCACCACTCATGGTCCCCGCACCGCCACAGCTGCTTCTCCCCGTGCGCGGATGAAAACATCTGCGTTTTCCCTTTCCGCTATTGAGATCCGTCATAGGATCTCAATACCGGAGGAAAACGCTTCAGATCTGTCCTCATTCATTGTCAATGGGGACAAAACTGAACTGAAGGGAGCGGAGTGCTCCAGAATGCATCCCGTTCCAATGACGCACACAAAAAAGTGCTGCAAGCAGCGTTTCTCTGTCCGCGAAGTGGTGCGGCGCAAGACGGATCCATCATGACTCACAATGTGTGTCAATGTATTATCGTGACCAGCAAAAACGCTGGTGTGAAAGTAGCCCATTCTGTGTTTTGCTCTACTTTCTGAAGACAGTCCTCGATGGAACTGATCCTCACCACAGTAGGACATGGAGCCAAGACCTGGAAACTAGTAGTCAATACCCCTCCCCCAGCAACCCGGCCCTTCTCATCTGTGTCGGTCCTTAGTCTCTTTCTCATAATTATTTCCATTCCAATTGTTAATGTGAAAGTGGATTACTTCGGTCAGGCAGTCCAAAAGAAATGTGTGTGTTAAAATGAGAATTTGTATTTATTGAACCTGACATCTGGATGTTCGACTTTTCACGTGGCCCATTACCTTATTCTTTCTCGCATGTTGTTTCCGACGGTGCTCTTGTCTGGCGCATGCACAGAAAAGCAGCAAAGCAAGATGCTGAAAAACAGGCCTCACCGCGGAGGAGACAGGGTGCTACTGTGCGAGACTTTGAGACGAAGTGCCACATGTCATAAACGTCCATCAAAGGGCAGGTGTCACGGCTGTATGTGAGCAACAACAGTATACACAGTAAAAGAGCTACTGACCGGACCCAAACTAGGGAAGATAAAGGGTGACCCCTGTCCGACCCTCAAAGCTCTCCCTATGCTGCTAAAGCACATGCCCGGATCCAAATGGCGGAACGAGGCATGCCCACGTGCCTAAGACTGATGACCACTGTAACCCCTACAATAGTGGAAGGGGCACGGCCACCGGTGCCCTACTCAGTATATGGAGGGAACCGTGGCCACCTCAGATCCAGTCAGAAAATAATCAGGTACACAAAAATGTCTGTACACTTAGCTGAAGGTGTTGCAGCCGCAGAGAAGACGGATCCAAGGACAGCTGGCAATATCCAGAGTGCTTGCTGCAGCAGAACACAGGTCCAGTGAACTGATAGCTACAAGTGAAGATACTAAAGCAAGAGCTACATCTGAAATGAGAACTATAATCCACGCCCTACAATAGGAGGAGGGGTGATATAAAGAGAGGGAAATAAAAAAAGCATGAGGAACAGCTGGGAGGAAGGAAACCAAAAGTAAACAGAGCAGTGAGAACTCCTCCCAGCTCTAGTAGTGAAATCATCACAGGGGTGGAGAAACAGAGCTGTGAGAACGTCCCAAAGCTCTGGTAGTGACAGTACCCCCCCTCTACGGGTGGACTCCGGACACCCAGGACCCACCTTCTCAGGATGAGCCCTATGAAATGCCCTGATGAGACGAGTGACTTTAATGTCCGACACCGGAACCCACATCCTCTCCTCAGGACCATAACCCTTCCAATGAACGAGGTACTGAAGAGAACCGCGGACAATGCGAGAGTCCACAATTCTGGAAACCTCAAACTCCAGATTGCCATCAACCAAAATCGGAGGAGGAGGCAAAGAGGAGGGTACCGTGGGCTGGACATATGGTTTTAAGAGAAATCTGTGAAATACATTATGTATCTTCCAAACCCGTGGAAGATCAAGACGGAAGGCAACAGGATTGATGACTGACAAGATTTTATAAGGCCCAATAAACTTGGGACCCAATTTCCAGGAGGGAACCTTCAGTTTAATGTTTCTTGTAGACAACCACACCAGATCACCCACATTCAGGTCCGGACCAGGCACACGTCTCTTATCAGCCACACGCCTATACCTCTCACTCATTTTTTTAAGATTACTCTGAATCTTTTGCCAAATGGTAGACAAAGACGAGGGAAATCTCTCCTCCTCAGGTAAACCAGAAAGAGCCCCTCCCGAGAATGTCCCAAACTGCGGATGGAACCCATATGCACCAAAGAATGGTGACTTATCAGAAGATTCCTGACGACGGTTGTTCAGAGCAAACTCAGCAAGAGGGAGAAATGAACACCAATCCTCCTGGTTCTCTGCCACAAAACAGCGCAAATATGTCTCCAGATTCTGATTGAGGCGCTCAGTCTGACCATTCGACTGCGGGTGAAAAGCAGACGAGAAGGACAGCCGAACCCCCAGGCGAGAACAGAAAGCCTTCCAGAACCTGGACACAAACTGCGTGCCTCTATCGGAAACAATATCAGAGGGAATGCCGTGCAATTTAACAATATGGTCGACAAAAGCTTGCGCCAACGTTTTAGCATTGGGTAAACCAGGGAAAGGTACGAAATGAGCCATCTTGCTAAAACGGTCCACCACCACCAGGATCACCGACTTCCCCGAGGAACGAGGAAGATCCGTGATAAAGTGCATGGACAGGTGTGTCCAAGGACGGGAAGGTATGGGTAACGGGAGAAGGGAACCTGAAGGCCGTGAACGAGGGACCTTAGCGCGAGCGCACGTCTCACAAGCAGCCACAAAACCCTCCACCGACTTACGAAGAGCCGGCCACCAAAATCTCCGAGCAATGAGATCTACCGTGGCTCTACTCCCGGGGTGACCAGCAAGAACCGTATCATGATGCTCCTTAAAGAGTTTGTGACGTAGCTCAGGAGGCACGAACAACTTCCCAGAAGGACAACGGGCAGGTGCCTCAGTCTGGGCAGCCTGGACCTCGGCCTCCAAATCGGAATATAGAGCAGAAACAACTACCCCCTCCGCCAAAATGGGACCCGGGTCCTCGGAGTTTCCTCCTCCCGGAAAACAGCGAGAGAGAGCATCAGCCTTCACATTTTTTATCCCAGGTCGGAATGTAACAACAAAATTGAATCTGGAGAAGAACAGAGACCATCTGGCCTGTCTCGGATTCATACGCCTGGCCGACTCCAAGTATGCCAGATTCTTATGGTCGGTAAAAACGGTGATAGGGTGCCTGGCCCCCTCCAACCAATGGCGCCATTCCTCGAAAGCCAACTTGATGGCCAACAACTCCCTATCTCCCACATCATAGTTTCTCTCTGCCGGGGAGAGTTTTTTTTAGAGAAAAAGGCACAGGGTCGCCATTTGGCAGGAGAAGGGCCCTGGGACAAAACCGCACCCACACCCACCTCGGAAGCATCCACCTCAACAATAAAAGGTAAGGAAACATCGGGATGCACCAAGACAGGAGCAGACGCAAAACTCTCTTTAATCTTAGAAAAGACTGCAAGCGCCTCCTCCGACCAAGAGGAAAAATCCGCCCCCTTTTTTGTCATGTCAGTGAGGGGTTTGACAACAGAGGAATAATTTAAAATGAACTATCTGTAATATTTCGCAAAACCCAGAAAGCGCATCAATGCCTTCTGATTCTCAGGAAGCTCCCACTCAAGTACAGCACGGACCTTCTCCGGATCCATGCGAAAACCAGAAGCAGAGAGGAGAAAACCCAGAAATTGAATCTCCGATACCATAAAAAGACATTTCTCCAGCTTGGCGTACAATTTATTTTCCCGCAGAATCTGCAGAACCTGAAAAAGATGATCCTGATGGGTCTGAACATCAGGGGAAAAAATCAAAATATCATCAAGATACACCAATACAAATTTCCCCATTAAATGGTAGAAAATACTATTAACAAAATGCTGAAAGACGGCCGGAGCATTCATCAGGCCGAAAGGCATAACGAGATTCTCGAAATGCCCGTTAGGGGTATTAAAGGCCGTTTTCCATTCATCCCCCTCTCTGACCCTGACCAGGTTGTACGCGCCTCTCAAATCCAATTTGGAAAACACCTTGGCCCCAACAATTTGGTTGAAGAGGTCCGGGATCAGAGGAAGGGGATAGGGATCGCGAATCGTGATACGGTTCAGCTCCCTAAAATCTAGGCAAGGTCTCAGAGAGCCATCTTTTTTTTTTAACAAAAAAAAAACCAGCGGCCACAGGTGACTTTGAGGGACGAATATGCCCCTTCTCGAGACTCTCGGAGATATAAGTTTGCATTGCGATTCTTTCCGGTTGTGAGAGATTGTAGAGGCGTGCTTTTGGCAGCTTGGCGCCGGGAATGAGGTTAATGGGACAGTCAAACTCCCGGTGAGGAGGTAGCTCCTGAACACCGCTCTCGGAAAACACGTCCGAGAAATCAGAGAGAAATGATGGCACAGTTTTAGTAGACACCTCTGCAAAAGTCGCTGTGAGACAATTCTCTCTACAAAAGTCACTCCACTCATTTATTTGCCTTCCTTGCCAATCAATAGTGGGGTTATGTCTAGTGAGCCAGGGTAACCCCAAAACTAGAGGAGAAGGCAATCCGGTAAGGACAAAACAAGATATATCCTCCACATGAGTGTCACCTACAGCTAGCCGGATATTGTGAACAATGCCCTTCAGGGATCTCTGTGAGAGTGGAGCAGAGTCAATAGCAAAAACAGGTATATCCTTTTCTAATGTGCAAACCTGAAAACCATGCATGGCTACAAATTGAGTGTCAATAAGATTGACGGCCGCTCCACTATCGACAAAAATCTCACAAGAAATGACTTTGCTCTCTAGCGCCACCCTGGCAGACAGGAGAAAACGGGAACTGCAGGTCAGAGGAAAAGCATCAATTCCTACATCAACTTTGCCCAAAGTAGCAGATGAAGCAGAACTTGATGATTTACCTTTTGAGGTTTTTCTCTTATTATCGCTCTTAGTACAGTTCAAGAATCTCCTAGACGGACAAACATTTGCCAAATGACCTATGCCCCCACAACAAAAACACACCATACTCTGAGGACTAAATCCTCTTTTATCAGGGGCAAGTCGACCTAGCTGCATGGGCTCCTCCTCAGAGGGGAGCGAGACAGGATGAGGCCCCTGCACACTGAATGAGTCCGCACCATTGCCCCTAGACTGACAATGGCTGGACAGAGAGGTCTCGTTTCTTTCTCTTAGACGCCTGTCAAGGCGTACCGCCAATGACATGGCAGACTCTAAGGACGTCGATCTCTCATGGAAAGCAAACGCATCTTTCAATCTCTCTGAGAGACCATGACAGAACTGACTCCGGAGTGCAGCATCATTCCAACCCGAATCAGCTGCCCATCTCCGAAATTCAGAACAATAAAGCTCCGCAGACAGTTTGTTCTGTCATAAAACACGTAAGTTAGATTCGGCCAGAGCAACACGATCCGGGTCATCATAAATCTGCCCCAGGGCCACAAAAAAATCTTTCCACGGATCGAAGGGAGGGATCCCCTGATGGCAGCGAAAAAGCCCAAGTCTGAGCATTACCCCTGAGCAGGGAGATGACAATCCTCACCCTCTGCTCCTGATTACCAGAGGAGTGGGGACACAAGCAAAAATGGAGTTTGCATGCCTCTCTGAAGCGAACAAAATTCTCACTGCCCCCGGAGAACGTTTCCGGAAGTGAGACCTTTGGCTCGCAACAGACTCCATGAGCCGGAGCAGAGCCCAATGCTTGAAGCTGAGTCATAGATTGACGGAGATCGCTACTTCCAAAGAAAGACCCTGCATGCGGTCAACCAGGCCAGAAAGCGGATCCATGTCAAAAAAGGACGGTTTTGGTGGATTATAATGTCACGGCTGTATGTGAGCAACAACAGTATACACAGTAAAAGAGCTACTGACCGGACCCAAGCTAGGGAAGATAAAGGGTGACCCCTGTCCGAGCCTCAAAGCTCTCCCTATGCTGCTAAAGCACATGCCCGGATCCAAATGGCGGAACGAGGCATGCCCACGTGCCTAAGACTGATGACCACTGTAACCCCTACAATAGTGGAAGGGGCACGGCCACCGGTGCCCTACTCAGTATATGGAGGGAACCGTGGCCACCTCAGATCCAGTCAGAAAATAATCAGGTACACAACAATGTCTGTACACTGAAGGTGTTGCAGCCGCAGAGAAGACTGATCCAAGGACAGCTGGCAATATCCGGAGTGCTTGCTGCAGCAGAACACAGGTCCAGTGAACTGATAGCTACAAGTGAAGATACTAAAGCAAGAGCTACAACTGAAATGAGAACTATAATCCACGCCCTACAATAGGAGGAGGGGTGATATAAAGAGAGGGAAATCAAATGCATGAGGAACAGCTGGGAGGAAGGAAACCAAAAGTAAACAGAGCAGTGAGAACTCCTCCCAGCTCTAGTAGTGAAATCATCACAGGGGTGGAGAAACAGAACTGTGAGAACGTCCCAAAGCTCTGGTAGTGACAGCAGGAGGCAGGGAAAGGGCGCAGCAGGTATGACCTGGACTTCAAAAGATCCAGCCTCCCTAACCTCCACAGTCATACCGCACAATCGCTGAATAAAGTGGTTTTTCACCAGACAAGCGGTATAAGGACGCCATCGGAAAAAGCACGAGAGAGGGAAAAAGGTAATGGGCAAGGTGAAAAGTTGAATGTTAAGATGTCAGGTTCCCTTCAGAGTCATTAGCATTTTAGTTTCCACATGTTGGATTTCGGTCCCTTGCACTTACAGCATCAGCAGAGGGTCGTGAATCCGCTTCTCCAGACTCAATGGGAAAGGCCTCATACAGATGACGGATTGTGTGTGCGGATTCCCATCATCAATGTCAGGCTGCCCATACTGCTCATTTCTGGAACTAATGCCATCGGGGGATCCATCATATTCAAAATGCAGGACCACAGCAGATACCAGGTGGTCAGCCTCCGTTTCTGCTGCACTTGTGCTTAGAGGTCTATAACCGCTAGAAATTTAGCAACAGATAACACATGAAGGGCAAAAAAAACAAAAACGGACCAAACACAGATCTATCACATCTTCACAGACGAACCCCTGACCATCGTGTCACGGATATCATCATGGACGTGTGAAAGAGGCCTTGTGAGAAATAATGCTCTAGATCAGGGATCAGCAACCTCAATCACTCCAGCTGTTCTGAAACTACAACTCCCAGAATCCTCCACTTCTATGGGAGTTTAAAAGAACAGCTGAGCAAGTGGGCATGGCTGGGAGTTGTAGTTTCACAGGTTGCCGATCCCTGCTGTAGAAGTGTTATGTTACAGAGAATACAACATGCCAACGGGAAGGGACAGGTCCTCGTTGATTTAACATCACAAAAATTGCATATTTTCCTCGTCACGGCCCCAACCACATTAGTATTTGCCGTGTCCTCTCCACATGCAAAAGGCACAACCGAAATAATGAAGTCCAGTTACTAGAAGAGTAAAGGTTGCCTTTCAGTAGATTTAGGCTTGCGGGCATTATTTTTCAGGATAAAACATAATTAGCTCTGCCCGCTGCTGGCACATGAGAGGGAATATAAATCACCAATTTAATGGTGTAACTGCTATTAGTTTAAGAACTGTATCATACAGATTAAACACTCATTAGGACTATCTGATGGATAAGGGAGATCTTTCTCGCTCTGCGATGGATTTCAAAGCCGCCGGCATCTCTCTCCGATGGGTACCCACGCTACGGAAGGTGCTCCGCAGTCCGACGCCTCAGGCCACGCAGGTAATTATCATCACAGCAGATGAGGTCTCAGAAATATTGGAAAATGAAAATGTGCTTTTTATTTTCTATTTCATTACAGAAGAAGAAGTTATTAGTGACAGCGGTGGGAGTGCCGACTGATGCACGAGGGGGATGATTTACCGGGCCAAGGACACAAAGACCAGCACGACACTTGGTAGGGGTGAGCTGGGAATCATTAGCACTACACGGGTCCCTTGGGATAACGCAGAGCTGATAGGCGGAAAAGCTGAGATTTAACCAGCTATTAATTCAATGACTATGGCACAGAATGAACCTGTCGATGCGGGATAACCGAAACCGAGCGACCAAAGCCAATGAGTCCGACATGGGCAACCTGTAGCTCTGAGGACGCTCTTCTTACTAGCTTGGGTTACACAGGTCTTATAAGTAGACAATATGGACTGCACCTAATATATATATATATATATATATATATATATATAACAAACATAAAAGAAATAATAAGGAATAGGAGGCTATCCAAGGAAGGAAGACTCTAGACATATAAAACTATATATAGCTGGCACTCCAGCTGTTGTGAAACTACAACTCCCAGCATGCTCCATTCACTTCTATAGGAGTTCTGAGAACAGCCAAGCTAGTGTGCATGCTAGGAGTCGTAGTTTCACCATAGCTGGAATGCTGAAGGTTGCTGTGCAGAAAATTCAATCAAGAATATAATGTGCTTCATGAAGGGCGTTCATTACATATCTATTCTTCTGCAAAGAAAGAGCAATATCCAGGCAGTCGCAGGTGTTGTCACAGTGTCAACAGGACTCCCCTTTTGCTGCATTGTATCGTGCGCGGGGGTGACATCCAATCAGAGAGCTCCCTGCTTGCGGTTACCATGTCACCCCAGAATCCTCTTGATTGTCACACAAAGGAAACCGCCACCTCCCCAACCACATCACATTCTGCACCAGCAACGTTACCGACACCCCTCACACGCCCCAGCAAGACCACCGACAGCTACCTGCTGTCGCCTAGCAGTGGAGGGCAGGGCGTCTATATTCCGCAGCTATCCGAGCGGGAGGGTGTTGATAGACTGGCGCTTAGCAGGTCTCAGGGAAATGGACACGTGTCAATTGAGAAACCCAGCAGGAAATAGGGAGAGATGAAATGGAAAAATCCTCAAGGTCACGGACTGCAGCCTATGCATTCATAATGATATAGACTTGTAGGGGAATAATATATAAGACTACACCTGTGGAAATGACCACGGGACAAATACACCGGCCGGCGGTGCGTAAATGCAAGACGTTTTCTGATCCCCCCAATTACTGGATATGTTCTATATATGTCTTGGGTAATGGCACAGGTTAAGCAGATCCAAGGGGTTCATGTTCTGTAGGTTTCACACATGGAGGTAATACGGTGGGGGGGGTCCATCTGTAAGAGTTAAAGGGTTAATATACAAACAGGGCTCAAGCTGAGAAGAGGTTAATGAAGTTGCGAAAAAAATGATAAAGAGCAGGCAACCTCCCCCTCCCTTGTGTAAGCAGCAATCAGAGTTCTTATGCACGTTATATGCTGCCGGAGGGATCGGAGGAGGGGGGGGGATGCCGAGAGAGATGGAATCTGTGACCCCACTGACACATTTCAAGCGTGTATAAAATGGCATCAAATAGCTGCTTTAGAGAAAATTGTACATTTATTTTTTGTTCCATAGAAAGACAGGAGGGATAGGGAGCGATGGAGGGGGGCGGCTGTGCGTTGGAGTGAGTGGAAGCGATAATGCACAATCGCTAATCCTACAGCAGCACCTGCCAAACCCATCAGGTCTTTTTGTCTTTATACAAACCATTATACTGTTCCCTCGAGGAGACATTTCAGGAGGCCAAAGCGCAGAGGACCAGTGACCAGAGGCAGAAACATACCCTGTGAAAGGGGACAAACACGTTCATTGAAAGTACAGCATCAAGTGCTAGAGATTAAAAGAGGACCTGGATGAAGGGTGCAAAAGTATCAAACCAGCATCCGTGTCCATGTATGAAGTCTTTATGTCGCGTCCATTTCACACCCCTGATCTAAGGGACTGCCTGCACTTAGCTCCAGATTACTTGGATCCCTTGGATGAAAAATGGTCCCAGACAGAAGCCACTGATGACCATCACTGATACTAATGAATGGGAAATAGGAATAAAAAAGTATTTTGAGGAAACATCTAAGGCTACTTTCACACTAGCGTTTCTGGGTCCGCTTGGGAGATCCGTTTCAGGGCTCTCACAAGCAGCGCAAAACGGATCAGTTCAGCCCCAATGCATTCTGAATGGATAAGGATCCGCTCAGAATGCATCAATTTGGCTGCGCTTGGTCTCCGTTGCGTTTTTTAGACAGTCACTAAAACGCAGCTTGCAGCGTTTTGGTGTCTGCCTGACGATGCGGAGCCAAACGGATCCGTACTGACTTGCAATGTAAGTCAATGGGGACGGATCCGTTTTTCCCAATGCACGGAACAGCCAAGCAAAGGCCTTGTGCAGGAGGCCTAACTCAGTGACCATGCTAAATGTTTAATTACATGCAATTACAAAAGAATTCAGATCCAGGTGCTGGTTTGAAAACGGCAAAATGTTTTTTGTGGGACAACCCCTTTAATTCACTATGAAGGTCGGAGATCAATCAAACGTGTTCAGATCATATCGTTACGCTAAAGAATTGTGAATGTAATACTAATCTGAGGGATTCATTCTTGTAGCTTGACCACAAATCTGCTGTGCAAAATAATGTTAAGCGAACCAAGAAATCTCGTCAGGACTCAGTGATCAGTACTGAGCACAGAACAGGTTGACAATTGTGTGTCATTTTCATTAAAAGCTCCTAGATTCATTGATCATTCACCTTGATCTTCGGGAGGATTTAAGCCCTAAACAAGAAGGCTTTTGCGGAGCAGCCTGGCATTGATCCTCCCATCATTTCTTGGCCCAATAAACCCTCGGGCAGTATTCGGAGAAGCTGATCTCGCTGCTATTTGCGGCAGCTGCCCTGATGGAAATAATCTTGTATCGTCCATCCCGTTATATCAAAGAAGACATTTTATTACACACTTTCCAAGAAAATAAGGATGGCATGTAACATGCTAAACATAGGAAGAGGGGAGGGGGGGGGGGGGCAATCAGTTATTGGCCTCCTGGTAAACAAGCAGGTAGAGAAAATAGCGTTCTGCACTAGACGGTATAGGAAAATAATTCCATCTGTTGCTGGTGTACAAGACGTCTCCTGTTAAAGGGAACCGTCATGTACTGTGCATCAAATTAGCCATGTACAGAAGCCAATTACCCCTTACATCCTAGTGCGCCGTTACTGCACCTGCCCCCGTCTTTCTATTGAAATGCAGCTTAGAACAGAATTCTGGAGGCGTGTGGCAGAAATAGCAGATAAATTCAATTTAGTGCAGGGACCAGAAACGTATCAAGGCAGGAAAGGAGCTCGATATTATGGAACAAACATGGCATTAGGTCGTCATGAAGGGTCCTATATACAGTGTACAGCCGTGTGTGTTTGTAATGGCAACATTACCGGAAAAAAAAAAAAAAAAAAAATTATTGAAAATAAGGAAAATGAAAAAAAAAAAAAAAAAAAATTTAAAATGGATAAAAGCTATATTTTAATCCTTTGTAAAAAGCTCCAATTTTATTTATTTTTTCATAGCAAGTCAGCGTAGTCATACACAATGTACAGTCGTGGCCAAAAGTTTTGAGAATTACATAAATATTGGAAAAGTTGCTGCTTAAGTTTTTATTATAGCAATTTGCATATACTCCAGAATAATATGAAGAGTGATCAGATGAATTGCATAGTCCTTCTTTGCCATGAAAATTACTTAATCCCAAAAAAACCTTTCCACTGCATTTCATTGCTGTCATTAAAGGACCTGCTGAGATCATTTCAGTAATAGTCTTGTTAACTCAGATGAGAATGTTGACGAGCACAAGGCTGGAGATCATTATGTCAGGCTGATTGGGTTAAAATGGCAGACTTGACCTGTTAAAAGGAGGGTGATGCTTGAAATCATTGTTCTTCCATTGTTAACCATGGTGACCTGCAAAGAAACGTGTGCAGCCATCATTGCGTTGCATAAAAATGGCTTCACAGGCAAGGATATTGTGGCTACTAAGATTGCACCTCAATCAACAATTTATAGGATCATCAAGAACTTCAAGGAAAGAGGTTCAATTCTTGTTAAGAAGGCTTTAGGGCGTCCAAGAAAGTCCAGCAAGCGCCAGGATCGTCTCCTAAAGAGGATTCAGCTGCGGGATCGGAGTGCCACCAGTGCAGAGCTTGCTCAGGAATGGCAGCAGGCAGGTGTGAGCGCATCTGCACGCACAGTGAGGCGAAGACTTTTGGAAGATGGCCTGGTGTCAAGAAGGGCAGCAAAGAAGCCACTTCTCTCCAAAAAAAACACCAGGGACAGATTGATCTTCTGCAGAAAGTATGGTGAATGGACTGCTGAGGACTGGGGCAAAGTCATATTCTCCGATGAAGCCTCTTTCCGATTGTTCGGGGCATCAGGAAAAAGGCTTGTCCGGAGAAGAAAAGGTGAGCGCTACCATCAGTCCTGTGTCATGCCAACGTAAGAAGTGCGTGTAATTATATTTCACTACATCACAGAAACAACTGAAACAAAGATCTAAAAGCAGTTTAGCAGCAAACTTTGTGAAAACTAATATTTTTGCCATTCTCAAAACTTTTGGCCACGACTGTATAATGCAACTTAGAATAAAATTGCATAAAAAATTTGTCAAAGGTATAGGCAACTGGGAAAAAAAATAAATAGATTATAGCCTCCTTCAATGGATATTACCTATTGGGAACGTCACATATTTAAAGGGCATCTGTCAGCAGATTTGTACCTATGACACTGGCTGACCTGTTACATGTGCACTTGGCAGCTGAAGGCATCTGTTCTGGCCCCATGTTCATATGTGTCCTCATTGCTCAGAAAAATGATGTTTTAATATATGCAAAAGAGCCTCTAGGAGCAACGGGGGAGTTACCATTACACCTAGAGGCTCAGCTCTCTCTGCAAGTGCAGCATCCCTTGCACTTTGATCGATAGTGCCATGCAGCGAAAATGTCATTACACCTGGTCCTGTGAAAGTGGAGAGTTCACATGAGTTGCAGAGAAAGCTGAGCCCCCGTTGCTCCTAGAGGCTTATTTGCATATAATAAAACATCATGTTTCTCAGTAATACGGACACGTATGGACATGGGACCAACACAGATGCCTTCAGCTACCAAGTGCACATGTAACAGGTCAGCCAGTGTCATAGGTACAGAACTGCTGACAGATGCCCTTTAAGGTGTGGCTATAGGATATATGTTGTGCAATACAAGAGTATAGCTACATGGCGACATTTAATGTAATGTATTTCAATGGTGTTGCCATGCAGCATGCTGTGACTGATGTAAAAGATCATGTGACAGACCATGTGATGACCGGAGTGAGGTCACCACAGGTCCTTTTCCTGCACACAGCAAAAAAGAAGACAAAAGAGAAGACGGGCTGCGCGAGCAAGTGGATTAAGGCTACTTTCACACTAGCGTTCGGGGCTCCGCTTGTGAGTTCCGTTTGAAGGCTCTCACAAGCGGCCCCGAATGCATCAGTCTGGCTCCGTTTGTCCTGCGCTCCGCTCAGCAGGCGGACACCTGAACGCAGCTTGCAGCGTTCAGGTGTCCGCCTGGCCGTGCGGAGGCAAACGGATCCGTCCAGACTTACAATGTAAGTCAATGGGGACGGATCCGTTTGAAGTTGACACAGTATGGCTCAATTTTCAAACGGATCCATCTCCCATTGACTTTCAATGTAAAGTCAAAACGGATCCGTTTGCATTATCATGAACAAAAAAAAAAAAAAAAAATTTTTTTTTTTTTTTTTTTTTTGTTCATGGTAATGCAAACGGATCCGTTCTGAACGGATCTAAACGTTTGCATTATAGGTGCGGATCCGTCTGGGCACATACCAGACGGATCCGACCTAAACGCAGGTGTGAAAGTAGCCTATGGTGAGTAAATTTTTATTTATTTATTTTTTTAACCCCTCCAGCCCTATTTTACTATGCATTCTGTATTCAGAATGCTATTATTTTCCCTTATAATCATGTTATAAGGGAAAATAATAATGATCGGGTCCCCATCCGGATTGTCTCCTAGCAACCGTGCGTGAAAATCGCACCGCATCCGCACTTGCTTGCGATTTTCACGCAACCCCATTCATTTCTATGGGGCCTGCGTTACGTGAAAAACGCACAAAGAGGAGCATGCTGCGATTTTCAAGCAACGCACAAGTGATTCGTGAAAATCACCGCTAGTGTGCCCAGCCCCATAGAAATGAATGGGTCAGGATTCAGTGCGGGTGCAATGCGTTCAACTCACGCATCGCATCCGCGCGGAATACTCGCTCGTGTGAAAGGGGCCTTAAGCTTCACTAAATGGAATCAAGATGAGAGATGAAGTGACAGCAGTGAAGTGTACGCTAAGCATAAAATTTGCATGGGGGGATTTTTTATTTTTTTTAAAGCGAACAGCAATTATGTAGAAAGACCTTGAAGCGCCGTACGGAGAGCAAGGTTAAAAGCATAGGGGCCCCGAGCAGCATTAACTGCAGTCTATGTCAAGGTTCTACATATATAGTGTATATCTGGCATGCAATTAGAAGAAATTAAATCGATGACAGATAAATGAGAGACGGATACACACATGAGCCTCAGGTTCCCTTACAGGTCTACTGAATCATCACAGAACCGTCTTAGGCTACTTTCACACTTGCGTTGTTGTTTTCCGGCATCGAGATCCGACAAGAGGATCTTAATACAAGGAGGAAAAAAAAAACTAAAAAAAAAAACTTTCCGTTTACTGAATGGAATGGAAAGAGATCTGTTCAGGATGCATCAGGACGTCTTCCAGTCCGTCAGCATTCAGTTTAGTGGCTGGACACAAAATCACTGCAAGCTGCGGTTTTGTGTCCAGTCATAAAAATGGAAAAAAACGGATCAGTCACTGAAAACAAAGAAGTCAATGGTGACAACAGTTTTTTTTTTTGAGCCTAAAAAAGCAAATGCGTAACCCATTGACTTTCAATTTATTTAGTGATGGATCCATTCTTTTCCCCCCGTTTTGATTTCGCCAAACCGCATCCTAGCGGAACGCATGCATCCTGGACGCAATTGTGAAAGTGGCCTAAGAGACCCAAGTCCTGTGACGGTAACACAGACACGGAAACACTGTCACTACAGGTGGTCTATAGGTAGTACCTCGCGGCTTTCTTTTCTTCTTACTAATTCGATGATCAGCTGCTTCACTTTCGGTGCACGTTTCCCCAGTTCCCCTCAGTCGCTGCTTTTAGTGTAAATCAAGTATTTTAAAAGGGAACCTGTGATTTGTGAAATTCAGTCTAATCTATGGGCAGCGCGATACGGAGCGGGGAGAGCTGAGCAGGCCGGTAGGTTTGTGGGAAGAGATTCAGTATATAACTTGTATGTTTACAACATTTTAATCCTGACTCCTATGCTAGGAGTCCAGTAGGCGGCCCTACTCTGTGATAGGCAGGCTTCCCTGTAAGAGGGAATAACTAAGTAGGACCGCCCACTGGACTCCTCAACCCAGAACGAGATGGAATTTGAAATCCTTAAAATACAAATTTAGGCTACATGCACACGACCGTGCAGTTTTTTTTGCGGTCCGCAAAACGGAAGCTGCCCGTGTGCCTTCCGCAATTTACGGAATGGGCAGGCCATTGTAGAAATGCCTATTCTTGTCCGCAAAACGGACAAGAATAGGACATGCAATTTTTTTTTGCGGGGCCTCAGAACGGAGCAACAGATGCGGACAGCACACAGAGTGCTGTCCGCATTTTTTGCAGCCCCATTGAAGTGAATGGGTCCGCACCCGAGCCGCAAAAACTGCGGCTTGGATGCAGACCCAAAAAAATGGTTGTGTGCATGAGGCCTTACATTGAATCTTTTCCCATTAAACTATATAAACTACAAAAAAAAAAAAATCTAAAAATTATATTAATATATATATATATATATATATATATATATATATATATATATATATATATATACACATATATATACATATACACACACACATCTACTCAGTTTCCCTTTCTTCCTGTTCCATTTAAACCTGTTATATTAACGCACAACACAAAGTGAAATTATATATAAAAAATTCACAGGTAAAGTAATTTTATGGGGGAAAAAATAGAGTCCCTTTTACGCTCATGACGATCAAATATTTTAAAATATCTACACGTGACGCTCCCCTCCACCATAGGGAATAAATAAAGGGCCAAAATCAATTTGAACTCACCAAAAGACCCCTTTAGTCGTCACAGCAGGCAATTATCAGGATTCAGGAATGAACCGTTCCCAATAATTGCCTGCTCGCTAGAGGAGGTGAGAGCTGGATTTACATGCAACAATTATCTCCTCTGTTGGTTGCTCGTCCCCACAGAGAATTCTTGTTTTTGGGCAGCAGACGGCTATTTACACAGGATGATCCAGATATGATGATTCACGTGACCACATCAACAGTGCCCCGACCTGATGAACGAGTGCGTGCTTGTTCATCGGGTGATCAGCAACACCTTTACACAGGGCGATAATTTGGAATAGGCATTACTACGAAAGCGCTTTCTTGCCAATTGACCAGATCATAGGCCTATGTAAAAGGATCTTCAGTCACCTTGCATCCAAAGCCTTAGAGCCCATGCACATGACCACACCCGTATTACAGACTATCCGCAAAATATGGAAGCGGTTTGTGTTGCATCCTCAATCTTTGCAGACCCATTGACATTTATGGGTCTACATTTTGCAGACAAGTATAGGACATGTTCTATCTTATTGCACAACGGACATATGGATGCGGAAAGCACACGGATGATCTGTGCGCTTTTCGCAACCATACGACCGTTCTGCAAAAAAGATAGATAGACTGTGGGGCACATTTATTAAGCCCCTGCCCTGGCGGTGGATCCGCAGAAGTTATGTTAGAGGCGCCGGCCCCCTCCATAACTTTGGCGCATCCACTGCCACTTCTAAATGTAAGACCGCTTCCTTGCTGGCTTACATTTAGACCATTTTCTACGCCTAAACCAAGCTTAGAAAATTATAATGAGACGGGCCTCCCGGCCCATCCCCTTCCCAGCCACGGCCACTTTTTTTTTTTAGACCTGGTGTGAGCGGGGAAGAAGTCGCAGATTCTGCCGCAACATGGCGGGTGACAGAATCTGCGCCAGATATACGCCACAATAGTGGCATATACCTGCCCATGAATAACCCCCTAGGTCTGCAAAATGTGGACCACAAACCCACTTAAAACAACTGGTCTGCAAGTAAAATTCGGGCGCATATGGACCACACCTATATTTTGCGGATAGCAAAACTGATACGGCCGCGTGACTGTAGCCTTAGATAAAGAGTGAATAACAGGCATGAGGCATGACTACAGCACAACATGGCAATATGACGGGGAATCTACCGTCCGTCATATCAATGCTCTAATCCGTCTGATTCTTAGGAGTCCCGATGTAAAAAGAATTTTCCTCTTATCTACACCGAAAGATGAAATAACCCCGCTCAGCAAAAGAGTGAGCGCAGCTAAAAGAGAAAACATATCAAAGCGGCATGATTAAAACAATAAGCCATAAATAATTAAAGGCTGGAAAGATGCTCGCTGCCATTAGAAGGGAAAGCTGTTTGCTTTGATGGACATTCGAGTTTCGGTCGCGGGGAAGGTGAGGAGAATTTCAATTAAGTTCTTTTTCATTGTACCTAAAGGATATATTAGAAAAGATTACACCAGCTGTGCCCGGGTTAAATGTCACACTTACAGATAGATAGCGGTAAATGGTTAGCCAGAGTGCATATCTAACATGGTGAGGGGCGTGCACCCAAATGGAGATGTCACCAACAAGATCAGGGTGGCTTTCTTACATCACAGCACACAGGCCTTAATTATTTACTGAAGAATTTTACAAATCCCTCAATTAGTAGGGATGAAGGAATGAAAGGTGTCTGGACCACTTCTAGTTCTCTACGAGATCACTACGCGAGGGTGGGAAGTTACGGAGCATGTCAGTCCACCACTAAGTGCAGGAGAAGGTGGACCAGAAGGATAAACAGCAGGGGGCGTCAAAGGAGAGGAAAATATCATGAACATAAAAAGCTAACCATCTTCTTATTTTATGTATGTTGTAATAATACAGTACTTCCTTTGAAATCCCCTGTTGATTATACAGGAATACTATTCACGTGATAACGCCTTTAAATCGAATCTGTCAGCAGATTTGTACCCATGACACTGGCTGACCTGTTACATGTGCGCTCAGCCGCTGAAGACGTCTGTGTTGGACCCATGTTCAAATGTGCCCGCATTGCTGAGAAACATGCTGTATTAAAGGGGTTGTGTCATCATGGACAATGGGGGCATATCGATAGGATATGCCCCCATTTTCTCATAGGTGCGGGTCCCAGCAGTGGGACCCGCACCTATATCGAGAACGGAGCCCCGCAAGTGAAGGAGGGCGCACTGCGCATGCAAATAATTCCGTCTAGACTTACAATGTAAGTCAATGGGGACGGATCCGTTTGAAGATGACACAATATGGCTCAATTTTCAAACGGATCCGTCCCCATTGACTTTCAATATAAAGTCTGGACGGATCCGTCTGAACTACTTTCACACTTAGAATTTTCTCTAAGCTATAATGCAGACGGATACGTTCTGAACGGATCCAAACGTCTGCATTATAGGAGCGGATCCATCTGTGCAGACAGCAGACGGATCCGCTCTGAACGCAAGTGTGAAAGTAGCCTAAGAGAGCAGAGCATCTAGGTGTAACGGCAACGCCCCCGTTGCTCCTAGAGGCTTGTTTGCATATATTTAATTTAAACATCATATTTCTCAGCAATGCGGGCACATATGAACATGGGACCAACACAGATGCCTTCAGCTGCCAAGTGCACATGTAACAGGTCAGCCATAGGTACAAATCTGCTGACAGGTGGCCTTTAATTTTGCAGTCCTACAAATCGTCTCTATGTTCATAAAACATTTTTCTCTGATTGGATTATAATTTACCAGTATGCCAATGAACGTTCCTGTCCACATCCTGGCATAAGATGCATATAAAGTGTCCATGCCATTGCAAAAGAATAGGCAGGACCCGCCGGGTGCCAATTATTTCAACTGTGACTTACATCCCGTTTACCGATCACATTTCCTCACAGGAAACCCTCTCTCATTAGCTGTACATGTTACTGCCGAACAGATCCGCAGGCTTCCTGAGACGTGTGAGGATTCGGCTGGTCTCGGCTGGACAGCATCATGTCCAGCTCACCGGACAAGCCCCAGCCCTGGTACAGAGGATGTGCAGGGCGACGCCTGAAGACGAGGCAGCCTAATCACCAGGATCAATGCATAAGTGTCAGCTGCAGTTTGCTGGGAGCGTGCTCCTGCATTACAAATCATGGCCTATATTGACCGGCTGATTGTTCATTGGCGCTGATAATTATCACTGAAAATCTGGCACCTGAGGCAAGACGGAAAGAACAAACCTTCACATTTCTGAGCAAGACAACATTGTGTAGTCAGGACCTAGGTAAACATCGCTGCGTGCATCCTTCCAACCACCCTCATGTAATTCAGTAAAGCATAAGAAAATATTCATACGAGGGCTTAGGACAACGCGGCAGACACCGGGGCTGGGAGGGCGAACGCGGCAGACACCGGGGCTGGGAGGGCGAACGCGGCAGACACCGGGGCTGGGAGGGCGAACGCAGCAGACACCAGGGATGGGAGGGCGAAGGCGGCAGACACCAGGGATGGGAGGGCGAAGGCGGCAGACACCAGGGATGGGAGGGCGAAGGCGGCAGACACCAGGGCTGGGAGGGCGAAGGCGGCAGACACCAGGGCTGGGAGGGCGAAGGCGGCAGACACCAGGGCTGGGAGGGCGAAGGCGGCAGACACCAGGGCTGGGAGGGCGAACGCCGCAGACACCAGCGCTGGGAGGGCGAACGCGGCAGACACCAGGGCTGGGAGGGCGAACGCGGCAGACACCAGGGCTGGGAGGGCGAACGCGGCAGACACCAGGGCTGGGAGGGCGAACGCGGCAGACACCAGGGCTGGGAGGGCGAACGCCGCAGACACCAGAGCTGGGAGGGCGAACGCCGCAGACACCAGGGCTGGGAGGGCGAACGCCGCAGACACCAGGGCTGGGAGGGCGAACGCCGCAGACACCAGGGCTGGGAGGGCGAACGTAGCAGACACCAGGGCTGGGAGGGCGAACGCCGCAGACACCAGGGCTGGGAGGGCGAATGCAGCAGACACCAGGGTTGGGGGGGGGGGGGGGGGGGGGGGGGGCGAACGCCGCAGACACCAGGGCTGGTTTCACTAAATTCACAGCACTCGTTCTAAAGAGGTTAAGGCATAATTGACACAGAGTTTGAGGAGGGCACTTACAAGGAATGCCAGGCTTAGGCATAACCCATCTATAATTATTTTATCTGTAATCTGAAATGTCTTAAATGGAATTACTGACAAGAGGAAAGTAAAGATCCTTTTAGAGGAGGCAGATTTTCAGACCATTAACAAGCAGGTCGATTAGCGTGGCATTTACTGGTGGCAGTTGACATGTGGATGAACCAGCAGTAATACAATTGCTCGTCCTCTGTTTATACGGGAAGATGCTAGCGGCAAGTGATACATTTTTAATGCCGCAATGGACTTCAGGTTGGCGGTTTGTCCGCTGATCGGGAGCATGTTTACACACGACAATGATTGAGATTTACATTCCCAATCATCAGCCCATGTCAGAAGTCCCTAAAATATACTGCCCCCATAGTCACCACTTAATTAGATAAAAAATCTGGGACAACCTCTACCATTATTTAGAGGGCATCTGTCAGCAGATCTGTCCCTATGACACTGGCTGACCTGTTACATGTGCAATTGGCAGCTGAAGACATCTGTGTTGGTCCCATGTTCATATGTGTCCGCATTGCTGAGAAACATGTTTTAATATATGCAAATGAGCCTCTAGGAGCAACAGGGGCGTTGCCATTACACCTAGAGGCTCAGCTCTCTCTGCAACTGCTGCGCCCTCTGCACTGTGATTGGCAGGGCCAGGTGTGATGCTTTCACTGCCTGGTCCAGATAATCAAAGTGCAGCAGTCCCAGAGAAAGAAGAGCCTCTAGGTGTAATGACAACGCCCCCATTGCTCCTAGATGTCTTCAGCTGCCAAGTGCACATGCAACAGGTCAGCCAGATTCATAGGTAAAAATCTGCTAAAAGACACGGCTACTTTCACACTCGCGTTTTGTGCCGATCCGTCTTGTATCTGCACAGACGGATCCACACGAATAATGCAAACGCTTGTATCCGTTAATAACGGATCCGTTTGCATTATTCATTCAGAAAAAAGTCCGGATCAGTCTTGACTTACATTGAAAGTCAATGGGGGACGGATCCGTTTTCAATTGCACCGTATTGTGTCAGTGAAAAACGGATCCGTCACCATTGACTTACATTATAAGTCTTGACGGATCAGTTAGGCTCCGCATAGTCAGACGGTCACCAAAACGCTGCAAGCTGCGTTTTAGTGACCGTCTAAAAAACGTAACGTGGATCCTTATCCATTCAGAATGCATTGGGGCTGAACTGATCCGTTTTGGGCCGCTTGTGAGAGCCCTGAAACGGATCTCACAAGCGGACCCAGAAACGCCAGTGTGAAAGTAGCCTACCCTTTAAAAGGGCTTGTCCGAAAAAAAAATGTAATCCTGGAAAACCCCTATAATAGACAATCTACGCTCCTGCAGCGCCATTCTCCGTGACGTTGGTCCAGTACTCCGACCGCTGTTTCTTCACAAACAGCAGGGATGAAATCCTGTCCTCAGCAGTCTACAGTTGAGGAGAGTGACTGGCTGCAGCAGTCACATGCCGACTGCAGGGATGTCACACATTGTCCATGTTCTGCACAGTGAGGTGCCTGGGTCCGGCGTGTGGCTGCTGCAGCTAATTACTAACATATATTAGAAGCTTCTTTTACAGTTACAAACAAGACATAAAAAATCTTACATTTGTCTTTTCCTGCTTCTTGAGCCTAAATCCTTCCACCTTCCTTCTCCTCTGCACGTCCCTCTACCATGAATGCAGAGTGCAGTCATATAATACGAAGGATGCTGCCAATCCCTGGTGGTCTCCGAGACATGTTCTTCACAGTGAGACCATTAACTAGCTAAACACTTCTGAAATAAGTACAAGGAGAAACCAGTGTCTTCTAAGGCTACTTTCACACTAGCGTTTTTGCTGGATCCGGCAGGGTCAGGCAAAAACGCTTTCATTACAAATCAGGGTCCATTCACACGTCTGCAACGTGTTTTGCGGATCCACGTATCCACAAAACACGGACAGCGGCAATGTGCGCTCCGCATTTTGCGGACCGCACATTGCCGACACTAATAGAATATGCCTGTTCTTGTCCGCAATTGCGGACAAGAATAGGACATGTTCTATTTTTTTCGGGAACGGAAGTGCGGACCTGGAAGTGCGGGTCCGCAATTCCGTGTCTGGGCAACACATCGTGCTGCCCCATAGAAGTGAATGGTGAAAGTGAATTGCGGAACGTGTGAATGGACCCTAATAAAAACCGCCTGCATCTGTTTGAACGGATCCGGTTGTATTATCGTTAACATTTATTTGACATAGCCAAAACGGATCCGTTTTGAACTCAATTGAAAGTCAATGGAGGACGGATCTGTTTTCTATTGTGGCAGAGAAAACTGATCCGTCCCCATTGACTTGCATTGGCGTCATGACGGATCCGTTTTGCTCCGCATCCCAGGACGGAGAGAAAACTGCAACATGCTGCCGTTTGCTCTCCGGTATGAGAACGGAACGGAATGCATTTTCATTGACAATGAATAGGGACAAAACTGAAGCGTTTTTTTCCGGTATTGAGCCCCTATGATGGAACTCAATACCGGAAAACTTTAACGCTAGTGTGAAACTAGCCTAAGATAAGAATCAGGTGAAGTTCCTAGATAAGGACCGCTCTCCGTTTTCTGAGCAGACCCCCAGACAAGAGACAGCAGTGGCCAGTCATGTGTGTAATTGCATTATGTTTCGCCTTGTGTTATAGACTTGCACTACTTCCCATTATGACCGCTTTTTACTAAAGAGGTGATACAAGGTCAAACTGGTAATTTACTGCTCTTCCCAAATCTGCCATCTGTACTGGCGCTGAACTGGGCGCTCACCAGCGGGTCAGCAGCATTGTGGTCACGCTCGCTGTACAGGCCGCCTTCCCTATAGGCTGAAGAGCAGCACATAAATAATAATGGGAACCGCTCCCTAAATGGTTAAGAGACTCAGATGGAGAAAGCGGATTTCTTGAATGAAGCAGAGATGAAGGGGGGGATAGGTAATCAGCATCTGATCAGCGGGGGGAGCGGGTTCGACCCGCCAATCAGCTGTTTAAGTAGGCAGCGGATTTATTTTGCGGGTTTTAACTGCTACATGTGAACATTCCCGAATGGGCATGCTCAGGGTTAGGCCTCATGCACACGACCGTTTTTTTTTTAAGGTCCGCAAAAACGGGGTCCGTAGGTCCGTGATCCGTGACCGTTTTTTCGTCCGTGGGTCATCCTTGATTTTTGGAGGATCCACGGACATGAAAAATGAAAAAAAAAAAAATCTAAGTCAAGTTTGCCATTGAAATGATAGGAAAAAACGGACACGGATCACGGACACGGATCAGGGACGCGGATGACAATCTTGTGTGCATCCGTGATTTTTCACGGACCCATTGACTTGAATGGGTCCGCGAACCGTTGACCGTGAAAAAAATAGGACAGGTCATATTTTTTTCACGGCCAGGAAACACGGCTCACGGATGCGGCTGCCAAACGGTGCATTTTCCGATTTTTCCACGGACCCATTGAAAGTCAATGGGTCCGCGAAAAAAACGGAAAACGGAACCACGGACGCACACAACGGTCGTGTGCATGAGGCCTAAAACTGACGTTCTGCTGGGAGCATGAGGTCAGCATGGGCGTGCCAACAGCCAGGGCACTGAGTATTCACCATACCAGCCCACCCCGATGGCAAAGTGCACAGAATGTACGGTTTTATAACATTTGGACGCTTTAAGAAAGATATTACAAAAAGCGAAAAACCCTATACGTTGGTTTACTCCCAAAAATCTAACGACAGGCTCCCTTTAAACTGAACCTCTCAAAAAAGCATTACGGTAATAGGTCCTATTTAATCATACGTCAGGTGTGAACGGAGCCTGGTGTCTGTAATAAGTGAGAATCATCAGTCTACATTCATAGCTTGACACCAGGGGGTTCGAAATAAATCGATGTGTAAAGGTGAAAGGGTTAACCGTCATCAGGACCCGTAGTGCAGGAAGAATAATCCTCACAATTTGGTGCTCATTTTCCATCCTGCTTAAATTGATTTTTCCTGAGAAAGTATTCGGCCGGGAACAGCTGCGCCCGAGCAAAAAAAAAAAAATCACAAAATCAATGCTAAGCAGATACAGGTCCGGGCCCCAGAAATAGCAGGCCGAGGAGCCGGGCAAGGACCCGATTGGTAACGCAGACAGAGCCCGGCTCTATGCCATGCACAGAGGCTGCCAGAACAGACGCTTCAGCTACTCGCACATATCACTGCGGGGGTGTCGTGCTCGCTTCTTCAAGATTATGGCTTTACTTTCTACATCAGACGTGGACGATGCTGGACGACGAAGAGCGTATTCTCGTATCCCTCAATGTCCGCAATTAGATCCCGTAACGATGCAAGCTGGGAATGGAAATTTACCCAAGACCGAACCACAACCCGACACCATATCACTGCCCGCTCCAGTACCAGATTAGGCCTCACGCACACGACTGTATGTATTTTGCTGTCCGCAAATTGTGGATCCACTAAAAACGGATAGCGTCTGTGGTGCATCCGCATTGTGGTCCACGTTTTGCAGACAAGTATGGGACACGTTCTATCTTTTTGAGGAACGGTCACATGGATGCGGAAAGAACCTGGATCAGGAGTATTGTACGTATTGTAAACGGCGCTGTAAGATCACTCAGAAGACGCACAGGCGAGGGGCGGACTTTACATTTACAAAACAAATAGCTAAATAAATCGGCAAAAGAAAAAAGTAAAAAACAAAACAAAACATGGAAACAAAATATTTGATTTATAA
Organism: Bufo bufo; assembly: GCF_905171765.1. NCBI lineage: Eukaryota > Metazoa > Chordata > Amphibia > Anura > Bufonidae > Bufo > Bufo bufo. Next base: position 186,341,095 of record NC_053397.1, on the reverse strand, counting down.
AAACGTCTCCTTCCCCACAAACAAAAAATTGGTAGTAAAAAAACGCATGAATTTCATTGCGTTCATTGACATGAACTCACGGCATTACAATGATTTATAATGCTGTGTGTTCCTGCTCGACCTCGGGTCTACTGAACTGTACCGTGAGCACAGTTCAGTACGGCCGCAGTCAGACTATAATTCCCAGGATTATAAATCATTGTGCTGGTGTCACAGGCAATACAGCTCGCACATGGAGCATGTTTGAATACGCTGGCATAAAACTGGCCTAATACAGAGGTTTTATACATACTGGAAGAAGAAGAAGAAGAAAAAAAAAAAAGAAAAAACATGGCGTAACATATCAGACTTCATATGTACAGAGGTATTCTCCCCCTAGAAGCTGTATGGCTTTTTCTGGATTTACAATATTGATGTCTAAGGATAAGCAATCAATAACCGATCGGTGGGGGTCCGACTGTCAGCACCACTGCTGATCAGCTTAGGTAAGTAATGCGGCCTCTTCGTTGCTTACACTCCAAGCCGTCTACTTTTATGGGAATGGGACAAAGCTGTCGTTTTCGGTGCAGCCCCAAGTGACTAGAGAGTCAGACTCCCCGATCGGATACCCATAGCCTATTCCAAGGATTTGGACCCGGAAAACTCCATTAAGATCTATGTAAGACAATAGGATTTTAAGGTTGCAGACAGCAGCCTATGGAGGTCATTGAGACTTGCTACGGCAACTTTTTGGTATGTATGATCATCATATAAGCTCCAATCCCAGCCTTGTAAATGGGCTCCTGTATAATACCTGCCGCTGCCTCCTACGGAAATCAATGCCGACCATGGGCAAAGCTGACACTTTTGCTTGGAACAGATCTGATGCATAGGTGTCATGATGACACCAGAAATAAAAGGCGATCTGTAAAAGGTGCCCTTTTGGCTGATGATGGCTATTTCACAGCAGATACAGTAGCCGCGCTGGATAAACTGTGAAGGATCAGCGCTGAAGAGGACACCGGCGTGAGATGACAAGCTGTACAAGATCAGTGGGTGACATGCAACGTCCCAATACTACACTGAGGAACAACCGGATAGTACTGCGACTTAGTATCCTGAGCGCTGAGGGAAGGAAACCGCTAACAATACAGAGGCATTAAAGGAGGCATCTATAATTAATGTAAAAAATGAAAATCAGACATTATACAGTACATGACAATCTCTACAAAGCTAGAACCAGTCCTGTACCTCACATGGATCCAGAGATCTCACATTTCATCAATTGCCCTGCTAGATTTATATACAGCTGGCAGCTGAGGGCGTGTCCCTTCTGCTGCTGCTGAGGAGGAGCAAACTGAGCATGTGCGGCCATCTTAGTAAGCCGGACAAAGAAATAAGAAAATAAACAGCAGGTGGCACTATACAGATACAATTTATTTAATAGCTCAGTGGCTATACTAAATTTTTATTTATATGTAATTACAAGAGTATTCAGATCCAGGGGCTGGTGTGAAAACTGTAGAATATTTTTTGTGGAACAACAGCATTATTTTTGTGCCTGTCCTCTATGGTTGCCAGGGGCCTATGGCAGTGCCATTTTGTTACACAGTGTTAATCACAGTGTGCCTAGCTGGTGGGGCCCTTTTAATTACAGTGTGCCTAGCTGGTGGGGCCCTTTTAATTACAGTGTGCCTAGCTGGTGGGGCCCTTTAAATCACAGTGTGCCTAGCTGGTGGGACCCTTTAAATCACAGTGTGCCTTGCTGGTGGGACCCTTTAAATCACAGTGTGCCTTGCTGGTGGGACCCTTTAAATCACAGTGTGCCTAGCTAGTGGGACCCTTTAAATCACAGTGTGACTTGATGGTGGGACCCTTTAAATCACAGTGTGACTTGCTGGTGGGACCCTTTAAATCACAGTGTGCCTTGCTGGTGGGACCCTTTAAATCACAGTGTGCCTAGCTAGTGGGACCCTTTAAATCACAGTGTGACTTGATGGTGGGACCCTTTAAATCACAGTGTGACTTGCTGGTGGGACCCTTTAAATCACAGTGTGCCTTGCACAGCGCTCTGACACTCAAAGAACAGACAGATAGTTAGACAGCTGACGTGCTGTAAATGTTATAAGGGGACTTCTACATTTTGGTAGGAAAATAAATGGCACTACAAAAACCGCAGGGTTTTAGGGTATTTAACTGCAGTTCGATCATGTGGAAACCATTAAAATATTAAGTGAACAATCTATGCAGGGAACACCATGTACACAGAGAAAATTAAAAGGCATTTCATAACTTCAAAAAACTTGGACAACTAGACATAACTGCAGTGTTTGACAAAAGCCCAAAAAATTCTCATTAGGAGCATAAATGGTCACCAGGACTTTCCCATGGGAAAACTGACATAAAGAGGTTCTCTTGTGGATACGGCTTAAAGGGGAAGATTTCAGAATAGCAAAGTTAGGCCTCATGCACACGGCCGTTGTTCGGGTCTGCATCTAAGCTGCCGTTTTGGCGACTCGCATGCGGACCCATTCACTTCAATGGGGCTGCAAAAGATGCGGACAGCACGGCCCCGCAAAACAAATATAACATGTCCTATTCTTGTCGGCAAAACGGACAAGAATAGGCAGTTATATCAATGGCCGCCTGTTCCGTTCCGCAGAAAACGGCACGGTCGTGTGCATGTAGCCGTAGTCTGACAGTGGTCACAACTTATGGCTTAGGCTGCATGCACACGACCGTTGTGTGTTTTGCGATCCGCAAATCGCGGATCCGCAAAACACGGATGGCGTCTGTGTGTGTTCCGCAGTTTGCGGAACGTCACGGACAGCCTTTAATATAACTGCCTATTCTTGTCCGCAAAGCGCGGACAAAAATAGGACAGGTTAAAAAAAAATTGCGAACCACGGAACGGAGCAACGGATGCGGACAGCACACGGAGTGCTGTCCGCATCTTCTGCGGCCCCATTGAAGTGAATGGGTCCGCATCCGAGCCGCCAGAACTGCGGCTCGGATGCGGACCAAAACAACAGCCGTGTGCATGAGGCCTTAGGCTGTAATCCGCTGTACATGCCGGCTTTCAGACGGACAAAAAAAAAAAATACTACACGCAGCATATATGCCGGAAAGCGTTCAAAACCCCCTGGATCCCGTTACAGTGAATGGGGCGATGAACTCCGCCGGAACAGACTGCCTGAGCTCATGGCGAATATGTGAAACCAGCCTTAAAAGGTATTGCCCAATATCATCAAAAATCTCTGACAAGCCTCAGAATAGTCCAAAATAAAAAAAATCATGTCATACTTAGGCCTTTGACTGGCGCCGTTCTCCCCGATGCTGGTTCAGTCCTCCTGCCGCCACTTGCTGCAGTGTGGACATGCCAGTATATGTCATGTGACCGCTGCAGCCAATCACTGTCTTCCGTGCTAGCCAGCTAAAGACCGTGATTGGCTGCTAAAATCGGACATGTCGGGAGAGCAGGTCCTCTCCATGCACCAAGGTGAAATTGCGGCAGACAATGGAGCGCAGCCTTCGTCAAGCTTAGGCCTCCTATCTGCAGATCTGCAAAACAAAGATGATGTCTGTTTTGTTGCATCCCTATTTTTTTCTGCAGCCCTATTGACTTCAATGGGTCCATGGTCTGCATTTTGCAGCCAAGAACAGGACATGTTCTACCGCTTGGCAGAACGGACATAAGGAAAATACTTAGGGTCGTGTGCACGAGGCCTTAGAGTACAAGTTTACTAAGAGGTTAATTCTGTTTGTCCCTTTGGTCACATACTGCAGTGTTAATGATCTATGACATCTCTAATTCATTAATTAGAGTTACAGTTTAACCCTTTTAGTGACGGCTCCCCCCAAACGCGCACAAATTAAATCTAACCTGCTTACGTATTGGCAGTAAACAGGATCCTGGGGCGGACTGCGAAGGTCGGGAAGGACAGTAAATTCAGCTAACCTTATTCCTTCCCGGGCTACAAAGTCCACAGCGCGGTGATAACAGCGGAGGCCACGGCCTGAGTCAGCACAAGGCTTTGGATGATTTTCATATGAAAACGTCCTGCGATGCGTCACTGTACTCTGCACGGCAGCAATGAATATCTGTGTCAATGGGGTCATGATCACATGAAGGCCGGATCCTAGTTTTTTTTTTTATAAAAAAAATAAAATAAATGAAAAACCACTGGGGAGCACTTAGCAATGCATCTCAGGTCCGACTGTCGAAAAGGATTTGCTCCATTTTTATGAATCACCTAACACACTTTAAAGCCGCTTTGAAATCATTTAAAAAAAAAAAAAAAACTGCAGGGTCCAATTTACCTGGCTGCAGCGGCGACATCATGTCTACAAAACGCAGCTGCTTTTTCCGGAGAAACGGATACGTTATATATTTTTTTTCACATTTTTACCGGTCTGCGCATGCACAGACCAGAAGGACGGCTCCGGTATTGCGGTATTTTTAACGTCGGATGCGGCATTAATACATTTCAATATAAATTAATGCCGGATCCGGCATTCCGGCAACTGATCCAGAATTTTGGAAGGAGATAAAACCGTTCAGTGATGGAACTGAAGACATCCTGATGCATCCGGAACGGATTTCTCAGAATGCATGAGGATAAAAACTGATCAGTTCTTTTCCAGTATTGAGCCCCTAGGACAGAACTCAGTGCCGGAAAAGAAAAACGCTAGTGTGAAAGTACCCTAAGGGCGGTCTGGTTTCCTTTTAAAACCAGACAACCCCTTTAGACCACTATTGTTCTGGGGGTCCAAATATGTACCTAAGAAGTCACCTCTGGGCCAGTGATTGGCTGCAGTGGAGTTAATTGATGTGACAACTGGAGTAGCGGTGCTTCCTCCTGGAACCAGACAAACCCTTTAACAGGTAAAGGCCATTCTAATGGGGAGATGCAAAGACAAGGCATAGGGAACAAAACCTCCATTCCCAAGGTGATCGCTGCATTTACACTGGGACTGAACGGCGACCTGTCCTGCATCTAATGACTGCCGCTGGTGTTGCAGCGGGTCATGTGACAATCACAGAAAATCCAACCATGTTGACATTTTTTTTTGTCACAAGTCACACACTACTTTATCACCATAGACCACAATGCAATTTGCATCTAACGTGCAACCTCCCTGCATCTTGGCTGTTCCTTCACAGCCAAATCTCCACTTTTGCTGCCGCGTGACATGTCGCCGTGTAGCCCTAGGCTTACATGCAGCAATCTTCTGTATGGAGATGAATAATCACTACTGCGATCGTTATTCCCCATACAGAATTATTGTTTGTGGGCAGCAGATTCGCCTTTACATAGAACAATGTGCTGCCAGCAAATGCCAACTTCATCGAGTAATTGGTGGCACCTTCACCCAGGACATTTATCAGTAACGAGTGATCGTCCAGCTTTTACCCACTGCATTGCAACACACCGTGAAAACCAGCCCAGAACGGAAGGTTTTTGGAAGTGGTGGATTTCAGACAAACTCAATGCTGAATTTCCTTATCGGAAATTGTGAAGTGGAGTTGTCCCAGTTGGATGTACTCTTAAAGGGGTCTTCCAAGATTTTAATAGGCCATCTATATCAGATCGGTGGGGTTCCGACAATCCACTGATCAGCCGTTTCGTTGTAGCTCCGCCAGTAGAACTATACGGCTCTGCCCATCGTGTAGCGGAGGGAACTGGTAACCGCAGAACTGCTACCATGGTAGTGAATGGCAGCAGCACCGCAGTTATCGGCTCCGTCCACTACACGACGGGCAGAGCGGTGTAGTTCTGCTGGCGGAGCGAAACAGCCGATCGGTGGGGGTGAGGATAGCCCATCGATGTCAACATCCTGGAATACATACAGCTTTGAAGCTGGGTGTATTTCAGGACAGAAGCCATAAACTCACAGCCAAGGTCGGGATAAGGGCACATCCTGAAAATTAGGGAAACCTTTCCCAGAACTTGGCATAAAAATGAAAGGAGCGATGGACAACACTGACATTACACTGCTCACACACAGGTCCTCCAATTTACCCTGTGGAAATGGACTGTAAGTAAGCGCAGATTTTCATTGTAAAGTGGTCTTCACAGATATGAGAACTGTAGTGTTGGAGCTGAAATTGACGGCTCATAAAACTTTCAAAGCCAGCAAGGCTACGTTCACATTATAGCTATGCCTTACATCACAATGCAAAAAAATGGGATTTAATTATACACTTTTTTTTATTTTTAAGTCTGAAAAAAACAAAACTTACAAGCGTGTCCCCGTCAATCTGAATGCCACCGATTTATACATGCCGACAATTGAAGCAAATAACGTTCCCTGTAATCTCTTACCAGTCCGACTATTATAATAGCGAATGTCAAACCACCCATCAGATATGAGAATCGTCAGGTCTACTGCCTGGTTATGGAATACGGTTACACTAGTCACCAGTGAATTCTGAAACCAGCCTCCTGAGTTAGATAAGATAGGGCCCATTGTTCAGGCGGTTATCACAGCTGCAAACAAACAGTATCTGAGCAAGCTTCAGAAAAGCAGGGCTAGTATATACAGAGATAAGCTAAGTCTACATCCCTGCCTCCACTGTGTATTTCTCATCTTGTATGGCAGGGCACGAAAAAGAAAATGCACACCTGGTCGTACCAAACAGCTCCACGCTGGTAGGAATGGTAATACGCTCAAAGAGCAAAGCGACCGGGTCTGTACCTGACCCAAGCAGAATAGGAGTCTATACCGCTAGCCACACACTGGCAGATATTTCTGAGACCAAGACTAGAGGCTGTATTACACCGGCAGATTTTTCGGCCGACAATAGCTAACGAACATTCACCTGAACGCTCATTAGCGATCATCTTGCAGTGTAATACTGCCGCTGACTGCCCGGTGAACGAGAAAACGCTCGCTTACCGGCGGCAGATCATGCTGTCTAATAGCGATCTGCCGCCGGCAAACCACTAGACAGTATGGGGACGAGCAATGGCATAGCGATCATTCCTCCCCCTGCTGCGGAGGAGATCGCTGCGTGTAACAGCATTGGTCTCCTCTGCTAGCTAGCAAGCGAATGCCGAGAGGGAACGCTTCCCTCCAGACAATCGCTTGCTCAATCGGCCTGTGCAATTCAGGCTTTAGGGCTCATGCACACACAGGAAATGAGGCCTGAGTGTCGGCTGCATCTCCCAGACCAACGGTGGCTCCTCTGATGCAGTGAGCTCCTATCGGCCAGCGGGTCTATTGTACTGTACTCGCACTCCAGGCAGCCGCGGTCATGTCAGTTAGGTTGTATGTACTATCCCCTAATATAATATAAACGTATACAGGTCCTATGTAATCACGTATGTAAGGCATGGGCTTATAATAGGCCGAGCAAACGTTGGTAAGAACGCTCAATCCCAATCGTGTAAACACAATTTCACAGAAAGCATTTCTTTTTCTGAATTTTTGGCTTTTTTCTTTTTCATTTCAGCAGTGCTATAAACATGAAAGTCCGTCAGCACAGAGAGAAAAATCTCCTATATAGATACTGCTGCTGTGAGGAGATGTTATCGGTTAGTATATTAGTAGGTGTAGAATTTGGATGACAGCAAGGCCTTGTTCATACAGTCAGTGATTTCCATCAGTGATTGTGAGCCAAAACTAGGAGTGGAGGCTACACAGGGGTAAGGGATAAGGGAAAGATCTGCTCCTGTTCTGTGCTTAGAGCCACATCTGGTTTGGCTCACAATCACTGATGGAAATCACTGACTGTGTGAATAGGGTCTAGGATAGCACCGCTGTGCACTTGTTAGGCCTAGATAAAGCTGTCCATAGAAGAGCATTGCAATGTGTGATAGGATAGCCACCTTACATCTAGTGGCATTGAAGGCAGAGCATGCTAAGAGCTCATTTGTACACCCTCTTCCCAGACTTCCAGAGGAGCGTTGCCTGGACTATAAGACTCCTCATGCCGTTTAGGCGTCACCATAAGGAGATATAGTATCCCCCCCCCTCCTCTCCCCGAATGGTCCAATGGAATCACACATTCCCCTTTTCTCTCTGGTCTTAGAAAATGGTTTGAGGAAAATCAAGCGAGGCTGTTTACGGTGCTAAAAGTCCAAAGAAAGAAGATGTTAAGGGGCTTTCCAAGATTTTTTTTTTTTTACTAATGATAAGTAATTAGTATCTGATCTGTGGGGGGGATCCGACACCCAGGACCCCCGGTGATCAGCTGTTTGAGAAGGCTGAAGTGCCAAGGCCTTCTTGCAGCTTTCCCTGAGCCAGTGACGACACGTTCACCGATCACGTGGCCTAGAAGTAACTCAGCCCCATAGAAGTGAATGTGGCGGAGCTGAGATATCAAACACAGTCACTATACAATAGACGGCGCCGTGCTTAGTAAGCTGCGAAAAGTCAGTGGCGCTCGCAGTAGCCCTGGTGCCTTCTCAAACAGCTGATCGGCGGGGGTATCAGGTGTTAAAATATAGGAAAACCTTTTAAAATATATTTTATGGTATTGAGATCGGTCATAGGGGCCCAATACCGGGAAAAAAACGCTTCCGTTTTGTCCCCATTTATTGTCAATGGGGACAAAACGTAACAGAACAGAACGTAGTGCTCCAGAATGCATTCCGTTCTCATACTGGAGAGCAAACCGCAGCGTGCTTTTGGTCATGGGATGCGGAGCAGGACGGATAAGTCACTACCCACAATGCAAGTCAGTGCGGACGGATCCATCTTTTGTTTTCTCTTGTATTATCAGTAACGGGAGCGTTTTTGCTGAACCCTGCCGGATCCAGTAAAAACGCTAGTGTGAAAGTAACCTTAAAGAGGACCTTTCACCGATTCTTACCCTATGAACTAACTATACAGATATGTAGAGCGGCGCCCGGGGATCTCACTGCACTTACTGTTATCCACGGGCGCCGCTCCGTTCTCCTTCTATGTCCTCCGGTATCTCCGCTCACTAAGTTATAGTAGGCGGAGATACCAGTCCCTAAGTTATGGTAGGCGGAGTCTGCCCTAGCGCTGGCCAATCGCAGCGCAGAGCTCACAGCCTGGGAGGTTGTTTTCTCCCAGGCTGTGAGCTCTGCAATGCGATTGGCCAGCGCTAGGGCAGACTCCGCCTACCATAACTTAGGGAACGGAGATACCGGAGGGCATATCAGGAGAACGGAGCGGCGCCCAGGGATAATAGTAAGTGCAGAGAGATCCCCGGGCGCCGCTCCACATGTCTGTATACTTAGTTCATAGGGTAAGAATCGGTGAAAGGTCCTCTTTAAGAACAAACAGACAAAAAAAAAACAAGTTTTTGGCAAAAAAATTAATTAAAATAATAGTCTAAATATTCACATTTCACTGTTATTATGTGATAAGTTTTCAAGGTAAGTGTCCCTGTTTTAACCACTGGAGAGCCCCAGGCTGCATGCTACTGGTTTCCATAGCAAAAACACTATATTCAATACAAACGGTAATGGGAACATCGAAAAGTACAAAAAGCTTCACTATCAATTCTCTAGTCAGTGTGTCCTGGATTGCGCAAAAAACTTTTTAAAAAAGTTATAAAATGATGTCCTTTCGTTTTCGCAATGACTTGTGTAGGTTACTGCTATCTGTAGAAGAGACCTTTACGATAAAAGCTACTCGCCAAATTTAAGTGGATTTTCTACGGATTACTACAGAGCGGGATCCCTTGAGATAGCAAAGAACAAGCCAATAACTAAATTGCAGATATGGGGGATTATGTACAGGCAAAAAAAATAAAAAATAATAAAAATAAATCCCACTACAGCCTGATCCCCCATAATCACAAGAACGCATATTTCCACTAGTATCCAGGGAACATGGACGACGATGCTTCCCAGGGACGGGGTTTTCCTCTACCAGGGTCGCTTTCCATTTGTGTGAGCAACTTTGACTCATGGAAACAAACTCGGCGACTAAGTAGCGCTCTCTGACAATCTCGCCCCCCACAACCTACTGATCTGAGTGTACAGGTCCCCCCACAGCTGGCACACGGAGATAACATCCCAAGAAAGGAACTGGCACTTTTGAAGATCAGACTGGGAAAAAGGCTTTAGAAGGAGTGAGCTGCAAATAGAGATAACAGAGACGAGCTCTTGGGAAGTGGTTAATCACCAGGAAGGGGGGGGGGGGGGGGGTAGAGGAATTTGAGCGAGGAACAATAATCATATGCTGACAAAGTGCACAAACAGAGCAACTTTTGCAAAGTGAGATCAAAGTCTGCCTGCTTCAGACAAAGCAGAGAACACAGAAGAAACACAGAAGATGCTTCTACGAGGACTACGTTGGCCGGTCCCCAACTCTCCCATAACGCATGACAATCCCACAGAGATTAAATGGCCATACACAGGAGCATCCTCGAGGATCAAACTGTGTATGGAGTATCAGGATGAATGTGTGATCTGCTGATATGAAATGCGGCTATCCTGCCCCAGAGCTTGGATTAACACATTCAGATTGCCAAGCAGAGATGTCAGGCTGAAGGACTAGCCTAATAAACGACGTTACCAAAGCATTGTCCACTTTTGACAAATCTTAATTATAAGGGCTCATGCCCACGAACATATGTATTTTGCGGTCAGCAAAAAATACGGATGACGTCAGTGTGCATTCTGTATTTTGCCGAACGGAACAGCTGGCCCCTAAAAGAACCGACCTATCCTTGTCCGTAATGCGGACAATAATAGGACATGTTCTATATATTTTTTTCGGGACAGACATAAGGAAATGGAATGCACACGAAGTAACGTCCTTTTTTTTGTCCGCAAAAAAAAAAAAAAAAAAAGAAACAGACACGGAAAATACGTGACCTCTGGATATAACCTATGTGTTAAGTTTCCTTTCAATGCCACCACAAGGCAAATGTAAGGGGCTGTCCCTCAAAATATATTCTACAGTTTTAAAATCAGCACCTGGATCGGAAGTTTTGTAATTGAATGTAATACATTTTTTTGGCATAGCCCCTGAGTTATTCAATAAAATGTATCTGTATAGTGCCACCTGCTGTTTGTTATTTTTCTTATTTCTTTGTCCAGCTTACTGAGAAGGCCGCACATGCTCAGTTTCATCCTTTAGCGGCTTCCTGAGCTGTGATTGAGGGAGAGCTGCAGCACAATGGCCACACCCCCTGATCTGGCCACACCCCCTGATCTGCTGCACAATGGCCACACCCCCTGATCTGCAGCACAATGGCCACACCCCCTGATCTGCAGCACAATGGCCACACCCCCTGATCTGCAGCACAATGGCCACACCCCCTGATCTGCAGCACAATGGCCACACCCCCTGATCTGCAGCACAATGGCCACACCCCCTGATCTGCAGCACAATGGCCACACCCCCTGATCTGCAGCACAATGGCCACACCCCCGAGCTGCCAGCTGGATATAAATCTAGCAGAGCAATGAATGGGGAGATCTCTCTGGATTCATGTGAGGTAAAGGGCTGGTTCTAGGATTGATATAAAGACAGTATCATGTACTATATGATGTCTGATTTGCATTTTGTACATTAGTCATGGAATAACCCCTTTAAGGCACTCACTTGCTCCCGGTTGCCAAGTGCCAGCTTCCTGAAGGGGTTATTGCTGTGGACCACCACTGTCCTTAACAGTGATGTGACCCAAAGCAACACGTCATTGTTGGATGACGCACTGTTTTGGGACACATCACCACGCCGTCAGGGTCATGTGACCCCGTTCAGAAGTTTACACGTCAGACACCGGAAGGAGATGGACTAGATCTTCAGAACTGTAATGGAACAAGTGGATGCATTTTTTATACTTTAGGTACAGTGTTGTCCTAGCGGTAGCTAAAAGGGAGGGTTGAAGCTAGAAAATCCCTTTAAGCATCACACAGTGCCCATTTCAAATCAATGGGAGGCCTGTTTAATGAAGAATAGCGCAGGTCTGCCAGAATGACACATGCTCTTTGTGGCCTCAATCCACTTTATCCAAAAGATGAGAGTCCAAAAATCGCATCCCTAACAGGTTATATGAAAATGATTACCCACTTTAAAGAAGTTCCATCCAAACTTTAAAAATTGTCTTACAATTGAGACGTTCCACAAAGGGATATACGACTACATTACCAGAATTAATTAAATTGGGCAGCAGATGAAAAGTCTAATTCCTCGCCATCCCTCAGCAGAAGACAGACCAACCTTTCACTCGGGACACGCGATCTTGTTTGCGACGTCCCTCCTCTAGTACAACGCCTGCTTTTGGGGGCAACTGAAGATGATCACAAAATCCCTGATGGGAAATGAAATATGAATATCTAATCTCACCAAAACTTTATTATGAATTTGTAATATGGTGGCGCTATATATAAGTATTATTATTTATTATCAGTAACACCCAAATGATTGCCTATATGTTAGTGGCAAAACACATGAAGCCACCACTAGAGGGAGCGTACTGCATACATTTATACCATGAACCCAATAATTAAAAAGTATTCAGTGGGCTCCCCCTAGTGGTGGCTGCAGGCAGCCACAATCTTACCGTAACTGTCCATGGAAGGGATTTGCAATTCTGTTTCAGGAGATGGACCTCAGACTACTAAAAACATATTGTGTGGAAATTGTCCCGTAAAAGGGGTTATTCCCATCTCAGGCATTTTTGTGCATAGGAGTTATGGAGGCAGTGTATGGAAGCATTTCACATCTTACACATCACAGTGGCTATTCTGTGGTTATCACAGAAATCACGTAGCATGCCTCGCTCAGCTTCTTCTATAGCCCTGGCCAATGCTGGTTGCTTGCATTCAAACCAGACGGGGTCGGGAGTGCCCTGTTCTAGGTATACGTGAGGGTCTCAGAAGGTATTCTCATCTCATATCCACAGTAAATGACAAACGTCCAAGAGGAGAGCACACCCCCCGTCCCGTCCCCCCGTCCCCAACTTCATGGGCCTGTAAAGGGAAGCTAACTTACCTGCCCCCGCTCCTTCTACTCCCTGTCTGTGATGCTCCTCTGGGCTCCTCCGCTGTCAACATCCTGTTTGACATCTCCGCAGCCAATCGCTGACCACGGCAGAGATTGGGTTCCCGAGTCATGGGACCATTTGTCATGACGCAAGGGGAGCCGGTCAAACCGGATGTTTAGATTGAGGGAGTCCAGAGGAGCGTCGCAGGTTTCGGGGAGAAGGAGCAGGCAGGCAGCTCCGGTAAGTCGTCTTCCCTGTACAGATCCAGGGGGGTTTGCACAAAACCACCTATTTTTGTACAACCCCTTTAAGCAGTGGTAAGGATGCTTTTTGATAGTTTTACAAATTATGATGTCATTAAAGCTGGCATCAACAGGGCACAGAAGAGATGCCAGTGGTTCTGTACCAGTATACAAAATCTGGCTTCTTATAATACACGGCCGTGTCCATCTCTCCAGCATTGAAGACCATATTCAGCCTGGCCGGCCGTCTCTCAGCAGCATACGAGGTGGACGGTCATTCAGCTCTTGTGCCGTCTCACATTTGTTGACATCCTCGCTGGAAATGGCCTCAGGCAAAAGGTGAAAAACAAGCCGAGCATCAGCCACATTGCAGGCATGCCGTCCTCACTGTGTTACTGTGCCAGAGACAGGTCACTGGCCGACACAGGAGACACAACACATCTCTGAGCGGTGAATCAGTCCCTATTAATAACAAGGAGCTACAAAGATCCATGTGGCAGACTGCTTACCACAGCAGGGCAGCGCTGACTACATGTAGGGCTCGTGCCAATGTTGTTACTAATGTGTGCCCTCTGCCTAGAGGCGGAATCCAAAAGTTTGAATTAAAGGGTTAATATTTCTCATAGCATGGTTTATAGATAATACTGTATGCTGCCCATGTGTCTGACCAAAACTGTTCTACACCTAACGTGACCTTCAGAATAAGGACAAAGTCATAAAAATATCCCCATGCACTGTACCAGTCTGCTTTTCCCATCACTTATCCACAGCACCGTGGACGCTAAGGAGACAGGTGGACATTGACTGGATCGGCAGTGCTGACGCTCAGCCATGACTCCTCCCTCGCGATCAGTGGGGATCCCAGCGGCTGGACCCGCACAGATCAGACGCCCATTCAGCCGAAGTCTAATGCGAGTGGGAGCCCGCGACTCTCCTCCGACAGATGAAGTCACCGGAGAGAAGGTCCGGGCAAAATAAATATTTTGGCCCAATCGTTTTGTTCTCCCTGGAGGTAAGCCATTGAATGGCTGAGCCGAACGTGTATGTGTATGGGGGGAGCCTGGAGGGAGTCCATTGATACGATTGGTTAGCCTACAGCTACTGAACGGCCGCCTCTATTCTATAAAAGCAAATTGGTTACATTTAAAAATACATATTCCATATTTGCATTAGTTTGCATGTGTGTTTTTTTTTTTTTTTTTTTGCATCTGTATCTCAAAAACTGCAAAAAAAATAATAATAATAAATAAAAAAAAAGTCTTGGTCACAGCACAGCTGCAGCTCTCTTTCTTATGGGAAAGTTTGCAAAATTTGTTAACCAGTCTCCTATAGCCACGGTGGCCATCTGTGGCCTTAAAGGGCATCTCCAGCAGTTCTGTACCTATGACACCGGCTGACCTGTTACATGTGCACTTGGCAGCTGAAGACATCTGTGTTGGTCCCATGTTCATATGTGTCCGCATTGCGGAGAAAAATGATGCCCACTACCCCTGATGAAGCCAGATTAGCTGGTGAAACATGTTGGGGGGCAGTAATTAGGTTTTACTTGCTGTAGTTCACCAGTGCTAGACTGAACTCTGTGCTCTTAGTGCGAACAGTGTTTGCTCCACAAGTTCCAGCCTCAATGGCGGGGGGTTCTTAGTAATAAGGCACAGTGCAATACCTCAGCTAATAGAGCAGGGATCTAGGAAAGCCGTGCGGCTCAGTGCACCCCCCGCCTGTGCGCCTCCTACGCTTTATACCAGTCTTGAAGCGCACTTGTGGGGTATAGCTAGTTTAAATCTTTCAGTTAGCTTACATATTATAATAACGAACGATTTAAAAGCAAACGAGTTACGACCGCAAATACGAAAGATTATCGATGCGTATAATGAGCAAAATTTTCGTCACTAACGAGTCGCTACATCTTCGTGTGATCTGTACGACATCTGCTGGTGTAATAGTACCTTGAAGGGGTTATCCCATGTAATGAAGTTTCAATTATTGTGTCGTTTATCCCACCACATTCAACTTACTAAATTCATGTTTTAATTGATTTCTCCTCCTTTCCTCTCTATTAGCATTCCTTCCTCTGAGTTGTGTACATGTGGTTGCCAATGGTTACTGCCACGGTGGTCACGCTTGCGCGGGGTCCTCCTCTGTCTTCTTGTAGGCTGGTTGGCCAATCTCTTGTAGGCTGGTTGGTCAATCTCTTGCCTCCCTTTGTGTGTTCATTCCTCTCGCATGACCGCGCATGTGCGGTTAAACCAGTTTGTCCTGTCATTTCTTTAGCTGTAAAGTCAGCGCATGCGCCGTCTCTCTGTATCGTGTGCCTCTGCCACTCCCGGCTCAGACGTGAGCGCGCACACACATACATGCGGCAGGGGGATTATGTCAGCAGATCGCTGAATCGGCTGTCTCGCAATAGGAAGGTTAACGCTCCCTGACTGAGCAGTCTGCCAAAAGGAGAGAGCCGCCACGGCACACAAAACAGAAGGTGGGATAACCTCTTTAAGGCCTCATGTGAATGCCCATAGTAAAGGGTTTTTATATAATATAAATATTTCCCATCACATTATAATTATACATTTTAATATAAATAATATTTCCATCACATTATAAATTATACATTTTAATATAAATATAATAGTTCCATCACATTATGATAGGTGGGGGGTTCAAATGCTGGGAACCAAGACACGGCTTTGGTTTGGCATTGAGCCCCTTCATGGCAATGTTGCACTGCTGGAACCTCCAACAAAACCCCATTTAAGTGATAGCTTAAGGTCTCATGCACACGACAGTTGTTTTTTGCGTCCGCACATTGTGCGTCCGCTAAAAAAAAACGGATGCGGCATCCGTTTTTTTGGGAGGATCCTTTTTTTTTCACAGATCCCTTGTAATAAATGCCTATCCTTGTCCGCAAATGGGAAAAAAGTAGGACATGCACTATTTTTTTTGCTGAAGGGAAACACAGACAACGGACGCGGAACACAAACGGATGAACTATCATCATTTGTTTGCTGACCCATTGAAATTAATGGGTCCCCATCCTATTCGCAAAAAAAAAAAAAAACGGAACGGAGGCCGAGAAAAACAACTGTCGTGTTCATGAGGCCTAATTCCCAGAATAGTGGGGGTCCCAGAGGTACGACACCACCTACTATAAAGTCGTGGCATATCCTAGCAAAATGTTAGGATAGGAAAAGGCTTCATTTTATATGAAGTCACATTAGGGCTCCTATTCTAGCTCCTGGAGCCCACCGTACCTCCGTATGCCTCTTATTTCACACGTAGACGCTTCCCATCACATCCTGCAAGAAAGCAACAGAACAAAAAAAAAAAATGTGGCACACTCCATGGGAAGCTCGTGTACAAAGGGTGCCTGATGGAGGATTACTACAGCACGTGGAAGCTGTCGGGAGCCACGCCGCCTCCGTGCACAGGGCTACATATCTGCCGCTGATCTCCAATTCCCGTCTTGTCACTTGCAAAGCTCTAAAAACAAATCTGCAATAATTAGAACTCATTTTAAGGATGGGATTAGACTGAAAGGCGATAGATGCAAAGTATCCCGTCCGTCCGACCAGCAAGGTTTAAAGGGGGTATTTAGTGCCTTGTGATAAACAGGAATCAAAATTAATTTAGTCTGAAAAGGACACCATAGTAACCATAGAAAAAAATTACTACCTGCACCATAAAATCGCTGACAACTCTGAACACGTGGCACAATATATAAAGTATAATAAAGGGAGGAGACGGGTTGGGGCGTAGTAAGAACAGTTTGTACTAGAGGTAAAGGCTCTCAGACACATCCTCAGCGACGGCCAGCCTCTTCGTCTTCATCATGCCCTCCTCACTCACAGCCTATGTATCAACAGGTTGTACCCACTCCAAGGTGGTTGTTTTCTTACCACTCAACTCTAAACATCACACATGTTTCTTGACCTTTCTTAAAGAGGCAATCACGATGAAAATACAGCTGCCGTACGCAGTTGAGTGACTAGGGGGCTCCTGACAAGCGGTGATGGGGGATGGCGGCCCCTAGACTTGTTAATAGCATGGAACAATCAGAACAAGGGATAATGGGCTAGAATTAAAACGCAGCTTCCTTGATCCTTACAGGCTTCTCACCTGGGAATCTCGCTCATTATCTGGAAGATTTGGGGACAAGTTCATTATTTTTTTGCACACCCTGCAGCGTTTCTATGGCACAGACGTGGTTAAGGAGAACCGTGGGGAAGGTGATTACGGTACATGAAAAAATGTGGGAAATTATTAACGCTACTTTTAGCGTTCCTATGACAACACTTCATATCCCGTGTACTGGCAGCTCACAGTTTGGACGGTATATGAATTCAAATTTTCATTTACCTTACCATAAAGAGGCCTAATTCCCAGGATAGTGGGGGTCCCAGAGGTACAATACCTCACCTGCCCCCACAGAAGCACGATGTGCAAAAATAGCCGGGCGTCAACACACGTGACCACTGCAGCCAATCACTGGCCTCTTCTGCGTATAGTTGGAGACTGCTGCAGCCCATCACCTGTGTATATGGTCACGTAAATGTGCCGCTGGCAGGTGACGCGCCTTTTTATGTGGCACATAAAATCATCGCTTGTCGGTACCAACAGGGATGTGCTGCTGAAAACCAGTGAATCTGTTTGGGGGGATCAATGATCATAGTAGTGATCATTCATCCTCCTACAGAAGCGAAGATAGCTGCATGTAAAAATGTCTAACAAGAGCAGGCATTGATTGGGAATGGACAGTAGGTTCCCAATCAATTTCCTGTGTGCCGTCCTATGTAAATAGGCCCTAATGCCTATGGCCTACTTTACACAATGAGCGATTTGTCTCGGTAGTAGTTTACAATATATTTCAATACAACTGAATTGTTTGCCAAGGTCCACAAGGTAGCAGGTCTTGTTTGCAAAGAACAAACAGATTACACAGGACACACCATAATGGATGAACGAGTGCAGGGAAGTTTTACGGGTATGTTAACGGATATATTTGGTTATGTGAACAACGCGTTTCATGCCAAAGTGACATCAGGAGGCAGAGTCTGCATCTGCGGGCGGCAGGCACTGCACCATACTAACCTAATGCAATACAGTGGATCTTGCACAAGAAAAACTATTTTGGCAGTATATGTTTGTCCATATTCAGGACTGGGTGTGCACATGGCCTAGGAGCAGCTCGGCCCCATAGAAGTGAATGGGGCTGAGCTGCGATACCAAGCACTAACGCTATCAAATGCAGAGGGCTGTGCTTGGCGAGCACAGAGAAGGCAGCGGCACTCACAGAAGCACCGGTACCTTCTCAAACAGCTGATCGGCGAGGGTCCCGGGTGTCGGACCCTCACCGATCAGTTGTAAAATCTTGGAGAACCCTTTTAACTTCGATCCCTAAACAGTAGGAGACGACGTGCCCTGCTCCGACTCTACCATCAGATCCTATTTTGCTTCATATTGCAGTTAAAATTAAGAAAAGCCGAATAAACTCTTCCCAGGTGATCAGCCATGGCCCTGCTCCTCCTCACTGTCCTGGGTCTGGCTACAAGACAACGACTGCAGCAGGAGCCTCTCCCCCTCGTCTTTGCTGGCAGAAGGGCAAAGATCATTAGGTCCCCCCACCCAGTTCAGCCGCACCCTTTATGCTGATCACTAGACAAAAACGGAACAGAGCAGCAGGAAATTAGCCCCTGTTCTCTGCAGGATTTCAATACGGCAGTTTCTTTGGACATACAGAGTTTACTTGTATCATTCATTACTAGGTATAGCATTCAACCTTACTTTACACAGAGACAAGACCGGGGGTGGGGGGGGACGGGGGGACTATGTTCTCTCACCTTGACTGACTGCCAGGGAAACTGGATGGAGAGCGGTATAATGGCCTTAATAACCGTGTGACAGAGCCTTCAGGAAGCAGCCTTCAGACAGCTTTCTCCTGCCCCAGAAACTGAAGAAAGCCAACTTTTGGAGCACAAAGAGCAGAGCATATTGCAGACAGAGAGCACATAAACAGCCGATTGTCCGAGAGCACTAAAAAAAAAAAAAAATGCTAAACTTCTCCCCTGTTACATCCCCGCGGCTCAGGTGGCAGTGCTGCAGCGATCACACGCTCATTTACACACGTGACTGCTGCAGCCAATCACTGGTTTCAAGACCGCAGAGACCAGTGATCGGCTGCAGTGGCCACATGTAAACAGACGCAT
Organism: Bufo bufo; assembly: GCF_905171765.1. NCBI lineage: Eukaryota > Metazoa > Chordata > Amphibia > Anura > Bufonidae > Bufo > Bufo bufo. The sequence continues at coordinate 186,321,758 of NC_053397.1, read as the reverse complement.
CACTGCACCAAAAGAGGAATGACGGGGCGCCTGAGGCTGCCTGACTGCACACTCCATGTACATTGCAGGTAGTAACCGGGCCGACCACTTATTTAGACTGAAGGCAATGTCATCATCGGCTATATATACGTCATATTACATATTCAGAGGCAAAATTTATATTTAAAAAAAAAAACTTTGAAAGTTCGATGATACTACTAGATGCTTCTTATGACTGGACCCACGGCAACATCATCTGACAAAAACATTTCCAGGATCCCCCACCTCAAACAGACTGGAACTGCAGGCTTTCCATCATAGAAAGTTAGAAGGTTGTATTTAACAGATATTTACTGTATATTATACACATTTTATTCATGCTTCACAGCATAATACATTTACAGGATTATTAGGTAAAAGCAACCCCCAGCCATTCCGCTTTAATACTGGCATGATGCTTATTCACAGGGGAAATTTATCCCCAAAAAATTACCATATCTCATCCATTATTTACAATGATGTAATGCCAACAGACCAGAACAAAATGCTAAATTGTGCACGCATTTACAAGTTAGCCGAGGCTTAATGTGCTCCCAAAAGTTGTGCGGAGTGGCACCATGCAGTGCCCAATGTTATCAAAATACACAGCAGGAGAGCCATCTGTAATATCACCTCTGCTCAGGTGGAAAGGAAAGATTCATGCCCACACCTTTTCCATCGATCGTGATCGACTGTGAGGGCCATGATAAAAATATTCAACAATATCTCATATTTCCATCGGACACAAGATGCACCCGTATGCCCACCCCTATGTCTAGCCCTGGACATCCCACACTAAGTACCCAATTCTAGGGTAAAATCACATGCCGGGCTTATATTTTGTTATTTTGTCGTGATCGTGTGAAATTCACGTCCACAAACCCATGTTCACAGTAAGACGCCATTCGATGCTGGAATTTTGCCGCGGCTTCTGCCCCAAAAAGCCAGCGGCAGCCCCGTGGAATCCCCCTCTCACTGTTCTTAATAGGAGGCCGTGCTCCCATTTGTGCGGCCGGTGGTTTAAAGTGTAACTGTCATTCTTTTTTTTTTTTTTTGTAATGTATAGGGGCAGTGATACTTACCCTTTTTGTAATATACTTTAATTACTGAAATTGTACTTTCCTGCTAGAAAAATGGCTCTAAAGTGGCCCATTTTGAGCCTTAGCAACGCTCCTCTGTCTTCTGTTTACATAACTGTGCAGACTTGCTAACACTGACCGACAGAAGACAGAGGAGCGTTGCTAAGGCTCAAAATGGGCCACTTTAGAGCCATTTTTCTAGCAGGAAAGTACAATTTCAGTAATTAAAGTATATTACAAAAATGGTCAGTGTCACTGCCCCTATACAGTACAAAAAAAAAAGAATGACTTTAAGGCCGCAATTGTGTAAAGACATATCGGTGTCCAGACAGGCTCTGACGAAACTCGTGGTTGAGCTCCATGCAATGGGGCTAAACCAGAGACGGGTCCGGGGCACTGAAACTGAAAAACACAGGCACGAACCATGGCAGTTTCTACTGCAGAATATGAGGCGGTTTTTGCCTTTGCAAAATCCGTTGTGTGAACAGAGCCTAAGGCCTCTTTCACAAGGGCGTTGCGGAAAAATGTCCGGGTGCGTTGCGGGAACACCCGCGATTTTTCCGCGCGAGTGCAAAACATTGTAATGCGTTTTGCACTCGCGTGAGAAAAATCGCGCGTGTTTGGTACCCAAACCCGAACTTCTTCACAGAAGTTCGGGCTTGGGATCGGTGTTCTGTAAATAGTATTATTTTCCCTTATAACATGGTTATAAGGGAAAATAATAGCATTCTGAATACAGAATTCTAAGTAAAACAGCACTGGAGAGGTTAAAAAAAAATAAAAAATCATTTAACTCACCTTAATCCACTTGATCACGTAGTCCGGCATCTCCGTCTGACTCTTTTACTGTATAGGACCTGTGGAGAGCATTAACTATAGTTTAAGGACCTGGGATGACGTCACTCTAGTCATCACATGGTACGTCACATGATCTTTTACCATGGTGATTCACCATGGTAAAAGATCATGTGACATACCATGTGATGACCGGAGTGACGTCATCCCAGGTCCTAAAACTATAGTTAATGCTCTCCACAGGTCCTATACAGTAAAAGAGTCAGACAGAGATGCCGGGCATCGCGAGCAAGTGGATTAAGGTGAGTTAAATGATTTTATTTTTTTTTAACCCCTCCAGCGCTGTTTTACTATGCATTCTGTATTCAGAATGCTATTATTTTCCCTTATAACCATGTTATAAGGGAAAATAATAAGGTTCGGGTCTCCATCCCGATTGTCTCCTAGCAACCGTGCGTGAAAATCGCACCGCATCCGCACTTGCTTGCGGATGCTTGCGATTTTCACGCAACCCCATTCATTTCTATGGGGCCTGCGTTACGTGAAAAACGCACAAAGAGGAGCATGCTGCGATTTTCACGCAACGCAAAAGTGATGCGTGAAAATCACCGCTCGTGTGCACAGCCCCATAGAAATGAATGGGTTAGTATTCAGTGCGGGTGCAATGCGTTCACCTCCCGCATCGCATCCGCGCGGAATACTCGCTCGTGTGAAAGGGGCCTAAGACTGAATTCACATTGCGTGTTGCAGTGTCCGCCAGAAGCATAGGGTGGGAAGATCTGCCGATGAATGCCTCTGAGGATGTCACTGTATAGGCTCACATGTTAGGCCTCTTTCACACTTGCGTTGTCCGGATCCGGCGTGTACTCCACTTGCCGGAATTACACTCCGGATCCGGAAAAACGCAAGTGTACTGAAAGCATTTGAAGACGGAACCGTCTTCCAAATGCTTTCAGTGTTACTATGGCACCCAGGACGCTATTAAAGTCCTGGTTGCCATAGTAGGAGCGGGGAGCGGGGGAGCGGTATACTTACAGTCCGTGCGGCTCCCGGGGCGCTCCAGAATGACGTCAGAGCGCCCCATGCGCATGGATGACGTGATCCATGCGATCACGTGATCCATGCGCTTGGGGCGCCCTGACGTCACTCTGGAGCGCCCGGGGAGCCGCACGGACGGTAAGTACACTGCTCCCCCGCTCCCCGCTACACTTACCATGGCTGTCAGGACTTTAGCGTCCCGGCAGCCATGGTAACCACTCTGAAAAAGCTAAATGTCGGCTCCGGCAATGCGCCGAAACGACGTTTAGCTTAAGGCCGGATCCGGATCAATGCCTTCCAATGGGCATTAATTCCGGATCCGGCCTTGCGGCAAGTGTTCCGGATTTTTGGCCGGAGCAAAAAGCGCAGCATGCTGCGGTATTTTCTCCGGCCAACAAACGTTCCGTACCGGAACTGAAGACATCCTGATGCATCCTGAACGGATTACTCTCCATTCAGAATGCATTAGGATAATCCTGATCAGGATTCTTCCGGCATAGAGCCCCGACGACGGAACTCTATGCCGGAAGACAATAACGCAGGTGTGAAAGAGCCCTTACCCCAAAAAAAGTGCAGAATCCGTTTTTTTTTGTTTTTTTTACTGAATGTCTCTGTATGGAATAGCACAGCAGAAACGGAGGCTAAACATACGTTATTTTGGACTCTGTTGGGCGAATGGGGGACTATGGATACGTTTGACGTACGAGAGGGGGGCTTAGCTGTTGCATGCAGCAGACGGACACAGCCAAGTGTGAAAGCAGCCACTTCCAGTAGTAGAAGAGCCAACGTCCTTTGTGGATACCTACCTCACTACATTCTGTTCTAGAAACCATTACCATCAGCAGCACGTTCAGTGTAGTATTCCTTTAAGAGGTCAGTGTGAGAATACTAATTATCAGGTAGAAAAGCTCCATTGTCGCATAGCAGAAACCTTGAGAAGGTTGAGATGGAAACGGCTTAATGGCTGCAAGAAAGACGCTGCCATTACTGGAGCCCTGGAGATGCAGGTTACGTCGAGGTGATGGTGCCAGCACATTGCAGGGCTGGATGGAGTTACTGGCATTTTAGCAGCGTGTGCCTCCCCCTCCCCCCCATTTCGGCGTGCGAGGTATTGATTTGGTATCATTTCTGAGGACTTCGGTTTTCTGAGCATGACATTTGCAGATCCCTCAAGGGGCCACCGCACAAAGGACACACTGACTGCTGAAGCCTGGCGGGTTTTAATTATACAGAACGTAATGCTAATATAAAATTGGACACAAACACACAAAAAATATAAAAGAAATACGTAGGCTGCTATTGCATCAGTCTATTTTACAGGAAAAGGCTTCGGGGACATTTCACAGGCTGAAGTGATTGCAGGGGTCTAATTTCAGCTACTGAGCTTGATAACCTCCCGAAATGCAGAGGGAAAAAAAACAAAAAAAACATACCCTTAATGAGGGCACACTACAGGGAGGGGGGGACCGAACTGCTCTCAGGTCGTTAGAAAAGACGCTGGGCACAAAAAGAAGAAATTTATGCTGCAGATTTCACCTCAATGCTGAAATCCGTGCCAAATAAGCAGGAATATCCCTAGGGCTATCTGCACACATTTCTGTAAAAAAATAAAAAATAATTATAAAAATCGCACATGTTATTTATGGTTTTTGCTGTGGATTTGACGCCGTTTTACCGCAGATCTCAGCCTTGCACTGAAAATGGTGAAATCCGCAGTCACATGCTGTGGATTTCAAGATCCGCATGGCAGGTCAATCTCTGCACAGAACAAAAACAAAAAAAAATTGTGAAATCCCATACAATTTGCTGGTACTGTATTACACTGCGGTTTTTCCTGCACGAGAATCAGTGCGCAGCATGTAAATGTAGACCTCCTTCACGTGTCCATGCCGACATCCGTGACCAGTGGGTCACCCGTGATGTCTGAACTTTCTGTGTTTGGTCTGAGTGTCCGTTTTTTTTGCCCTCCATGTGTCATCCGTATACCACAGACACTGCTGGGTATCTCCAGAGCATCTCCTACCAATGGTCAGCGAAAAATCACTGACAGAACACGGATGCCATTCACAGATCCATAGACTTCAATGGGTGTGTTTGGTCTGCATCACGGATCGAAGTAGTGCATGTCTCATTGATGTAGAAATAAACATATTAACATCAACGTGGACGTGCGCGGTCAGTCAAGATCACAGACCACACATCTGAGTAATTTACTGAGCTCTAACAAAAGGTTAGCGCGGCGGCTCAGTGGTCAGCGCGGCGGCTCAGTGGTCAGCACTGGTGCCCTGCAGTTCTAGCTTCGAATGCGACCAAGGACAACATCTGCATGGAGATTGTATGTTCTCCCCGTGTTTGCGTGGGTTTCCTCAGGTTATTCCGGTTTTCTCCCACACTCCAAAGACTTATTTTTAAATCCTGGATAATCCCTTTAAAGAACACCTGTTACCAATCCAACTCCCTATAAGGCCTCTTTCACACGGGCGTTGCGGGAAAATGTGCGGGTGCGTTGCGGGAACACCCACGATTTTTACACGCGAGTGCAAAACACTGTAATGCGTTTTGCACTCGCGTGAGAAAAATCACGCATGTTTGGTACCCAAACCCGAACTTCTTCACAGAAGTTCGGGCTTGGGATCGGTGTTATGTAGATTGTATTATTTTCCCTTATAACATGGTTATAAGGGAAAATAATAGCATTCTGAATACAGAATGCATAGTACAATAGGGCTGGAGGGGTTAAAAAAATAAAATAATTTTTTTTTAACTCACCTTAGTCCACTTGATAGCGCAGCCGGCATCTCTTCTGTCTTCTTTCTTTAGGACCTGGGTAAAGGACCTTTGATGACGTCACTCCGGTCATCACATGATCCATCACCATGGTAAAAGATCATGTGACGTACCATGTGATGACCAGAGTGATGTCATCAAAGGTCCTGTAACTGTATTTAATGCTCACCACAGGTCCTATTCAACAAAGGAGACACAAGGAGACACAAGGAGATGCCGGGCTACGCGAGCAAGTAGACTAAGGCGAGTTAAATATTTTATTTATTTATTTATTTATTTTAACCCTTCCAGCCCTATTTTACTTTGCATTCTGTATTCAGAATGCTATTATTTTCCCTTATAACCATGTTATAAGGGAAAATAATATTGATCGGGTCTCAATCCCGATAGTCTCCTAGCAACCGTGCGTGAAAAATCGCACCGCATCCGCACTTGCTTGCGATTTTCATGCAACCCCATTCACTTCTAGGGGGCCTGCGTTGCGTGAAAAACGCAGAATATAGAATATAGAGCATGCTGCGATTTTCACTGGGGTCATTTATCAAACTGGTGTAAAGTAGAACTGGTTTAATTGCCCATAGCAACCAATCAGATTCTACCCTTCATGTTTGACAACTGCTTTGAAAAATGAAAGGTGGAATCTAATTGGTTGCTATGGGCAACTAAGCCAGTTCTACTTTGCACCAGTTTGATAAATGACCCCCGCCCCCCCCCCCCCCTTATTTCTAAACTACTGAAAGATCATAAACATTGTTTTAAGCCATATTCTTATCAGTAACAAAAGGACTGAACTATAATGAGTGTTTAGGAGGTCAGAGAGCAGAGATAAGAAGTCCGTCAGCTCCTGGTCTGACGGAAAAGACTGACAATCCAAAGAGCATGCCAGCTCTGGTACAGGAAAAAGGACGCTATTTTTAATAAAGACCAATTTAAAAAATAGTTTTTAGCTCAAAATGAGTACAATGCAATCATTTAAAAAAAAATTCCCCCAAAGGTTTACATAGCCTTTAAATGTGATACTTTTCTGGTGGCACATTTCCGTCCCCTGCCTTCTAATCAGCAATATTATCACATACATTCATCAGTAAGAATCTGTAATCTGGTTACGCATTACGGATACACTACGTTCACATCTGACTCCCTCAAAATCCTCCATCACAGATTTTGTTAAAAAAAATAAATAATTTAAGAAAAGCACTATTTCGTCCAGTAAAATGATGGGCCCTGTTATTCAACGGGGTCCGTTGGACCCTGTTAGTTTCCATCATTAGATTGAAACGGTGCTCCTGTTATTTCTGTTGCTCTGCTCCTATAATGAGGCGCAACAATGGAAATAAAAATCAGCTATGTGAACACAGCCTTAGCTGCAGTGTTAATATACATGTATGTCATAGTACAGAACATTTAATATATATATATATATATATATATATATATATATATATATATATATATATATATATATATATATATATATATATATATATACACACACACACACACAGTACAGACCAAAAGTTTGGACACACCTTCTCATTCAAAGAGTTTTCTTTATTTTCATGACTATGAACCCAATCGAGATGATTTGGGGTGAGCTGGACCGCAGAGTGAAGGCAAAAGGGCCAACAAGTGCTAAGCATCTCTGGGAACTCCTTCAAGACTGTTGGAAGACCATTTCAGGGGACTACCTCTTGAAGCTCATCAAGAGAATGCCAAGAGTGTGCAAAGCAGTAATCAAAGCAAAAGGTGGCTACTTTGAAGAACCTAGAATATGACATATTTTCAGTGTTAATTCATAGTTTTGATGTCTTCATAGTCATGAAAATAAAGAAAACTCTTTGAATAAGAAGGTGTGTCCAAACTTTTGGTCTGTACTGTATGTATGCATCTACACACACATACACACAATAACCCCTCAACTCATTTGGATGTAACTGTATTTACATTATGCACGATTTTTCATGCGACAAAGCTGCAAAATACAGTACCAGCACAGAGCATGAGATCTGACGAATGTCATGGACACTTTGCATTTTCCTTCCTTACAGAAACTGACCTGCGGTAAAGATTTCCTAATCCGCAGCCAGTCTATGGTTTGTGATTCTGCACCTTCTGGGTTTTTCTCCATAGACTTCAACGGGGCTGTTGACAAACAGAAAATCAGCACCAAAATCTACATACAAAACGCACAAAAACCGCGACCAATAGTGCGGATTTATTCACATTTTTTGTGCGGTGTTCCTGCAGACTTACTGCATAGAAATCTGCACCGTGCGCAGGTAGCTTTGCAGCTCCACAGGGTGGTAACCCAGCTTTCCCAGTATCCTGAAAGGCAAATCCACCTAGCTATGACACTATTTGGGAGCAAGGAGAAGAAATTATTTAGCCGTCCCTAGTACTGGTCCATATACCTTATTTTGCTCACTTATATGGAGCCAGTATATTCCGCAGCGCTTTACAGGCATTATCCTAATTAATTTGTTACCCAGCTTTCCCGGGACCCCGAATGACAAAATCGGTCTAGCTATGCTACAGCATGGAGGATTTGTCACGGGGATTCTTACTCAGGCTAGCAAATCAGGCAAGGTATTCTACAATGCTGGCCATTTACCAATTCATAATAAAAGGCTCATGCACACGGCCATTGCCCGGCCGTGCTCGTATTGTGGCCCGCAAACAGCGGGTCCTTAATATGCAGACACCGGCCGCGTGCACCCCGCATCATGGATTCACTTGAATGGGTCTGCAATGCAGAAGGAGCGGTGCGGAACGGAGGCACGGAACCCCACGGAGTGCTTCTGTGGGGTTTCTCTCTGTGCCGTCGTACCGCAAAAAAAATAGAACATGTTCTATTCAATCACGTTCCTGTTCTATTCAATCACGGACCCATTCAAGTTGAATGGGTCTGGATCCGTCGCTACAGCCACATGGATGGTGCCAGTGCATTGTGGACTGCAAATTGTGGTCCCCAATGCACGGAACGGCCGATCGCACCTTCTGCAGTCTGGGAAAGCTGGTTACCAATCTATGTGGAGGGGGCACCACTGATCAGATCCCTTCAGCTTCCTGGCTCTTGTGCACTAGCTTTACAGGGGGGGAGGGGGTTGAGACATGGCTGCAGCCTGAGAGAACAATGTACTACTTATTTAGTTTATTTTTCATGGTCTGCAATTGTGATATCCTGATATTAGCTGAAATTGGAGCAAATAACAGAGACACATAAAGGAGATTATATTAAGTTTTGTTGGTTGTTTTTTGTTTTTTTTTGGATTCTGGGTTTAGTTTCCCTTTAAACGTCTGTAAAGTTCACTGATAAGAGTCTACCATACAATGGTGGTCATGTTATCAGCACACAGCGGATTAAAACAGAATTTTTTTTCCCCCCAAATATGCCTCATGTTAATAAAATCCTGGTATGTTCTACAGATGTGCGTGATTTAGTGGACTATGGATACTGTATAAATCTATGTAATGCGGCTGGTTGAAGAGCTCGCTAGATGCCGGCAGAAATACAAGGCTCCACGGCCTACAGAGCGGAGGAACATCCAATTTATCACAAGGCACAATGCGCCGCATCAATATCCTCATAAATACATGACTTGTACGCTGCCAGCAAGCTGCAATAACTCCACCAGCGTAATGAAGTTAACTGGGTAATCAGTCAGAAGCAGCTGGAAAAGATGGGAAGCCGTTAATAGAAAAGGAAAAGGGAAGGAGGAAAAAAGAAAAATGTTTATGGACAAACTTGTAAAAATCAGTCTTGTGTAGCCGGAGTCGATGGCGGCTATGACGTCTCGTCTCTTTCGAGCGCCGCACTTATTACTGGCCTTAAGCAGGAAATGGAAGGTAATGGAATTAGGTCGGAGCGCCTGTTTCGATTATAGCAAAGGGGCTATTAAAAAAAAAAACAAGGTTGCTATGATATATTAAAAGTCTGCAGTCCTGATCTACTAAGGACACAAGAAAAACAAGAAAAAAACAGCTAAATATGACAGATTTTACGAGTTTGAACACTGAATGCAGGAGATATATATTTGGCTAGTACTCTAAAAATATACGCCTGTCCTCCGACCCCTCTGCTCTCGTATTTCTGTCTGACAGCGCCTTACTGACCTGCTATCCAGAACCTCCCCTGTACGCTGAATGACAGCAGTAATGGCTCCCGGTTGGATGCTACCGCTGTCACTCAAGGCAAAGCGGAGGGGCCTTGAGGGAGAACACTTCACAGTGAAGCTGCACCTCGGGGGAAGGAGCAGAACCTAGCAGAATAAAAGTTCATATTCACACTACATCTGATAATACAAAAGGTGCACTGCTCCACCCAGCGTCTACCTAGTTCTGTCAGGAATTAAACCATGCTTACAACTGCTAACAGACTCCTTTTAAAGGGGTTTTCCAGCAAAAAAAAGTAATAGTCTAAAAAATATCTGAGGGTTCAAAATAAAAAGCAGCACTTAGTTCACAGATTACCCCACCTCTCTGCCTCCAAGTCCTGCTATAACATTCAGGCACAGGGGCATGTGACCTGACACAGGCCAGGGATTGGCTCTAGTGGTCACATGCCCCTGTGTCGGAACGTCATGGCTGGACCTGGAAGCAGAGTGTTGGTACGAGAACAGTGGGGGATCCATGAGGATAGTAACGCTATTTTAATGTTTGAACAGCACCCTCAGCTGTTTATAAAAAAAATTATTCTGCTGGAAACCCCTTTAAGACATAAAAAAACGGTCAGCCAAAAAACATAAAACGCTCTGTTTTCTTAGGGTACTTTCACGCTAGCATTGTTAGAATCCAGCAGGCAGTTCTGGCAAGCCGTATACAAACAGATAGCTTGTTTTTCCGGATCTGTTAGACGGATCCGGTGATATACCGGATCCGTCTCCTCCGGAGTAACGGATCCGGTATTCAAAGATCAAAAGAGAAACCAGCTCCTTCTTTATCCCGGCGCATGCACAGACCGGAAAACCGAATCCGGCAATTTCCAAAACACTTGGTACCGGATCCGGCATTAACACATCTCTATGGAAATTAATGCCGGATCCGGAAAGCGCAATATTGTTCGGGGATTTTGGCCGGAAAAAATACTGCAGAATGCTGGGTTATTTTGTCCGGTCAAATACCATACAAGGGACAGAACGGAAGACATCCTGATGCATACTGAACAAATTGCTTTTCATTCAGAATGCATTAGGACAAAACTGATGCGTTTTTTTCCGGTATTGAGACCCTTTACCGGATTTCAAAACCGGAAAAGAATAACGCTAGTGTGAATGTACCCTTAGACTAGCCTATAAATCACCGACCGGTATTAATCAATATGGGCCCATGCGTTTCATTCCTCACCAGATTTAAGATCACCATTTTTTTACAGTTTCTAAGAGGATTGCCTACATTGGATCCGCTTGTATCCAACCCCTCTAGCTGTGAGATGATGGATAATACAGGTATTTGGTCGGCACCATTTTCAGCCGGTGGATGTAAACAATGCTTCAATTCGTTGCCAGCAAACATAGGTCTTGAAAATGCATAATTTAAACACATGGACCTCTAGGCACTTGGGGCGCCATCGTGCCCCTATACAGTACCTACAGAGAATCGATGCGTAAGATATACAGAGGCACAGTGTGGCTGTACAGACTACTGAACGACTCGGATCTATAATACGCTCATGTGTATGGGACCTAAATTTGAAAGATGAGCAAAATTTAATTACAAAAACTCAAGTCAACCCCCTCTGCCCTTTTTTATGCACAGAGACGCTGTGCTTCTTGGAACAGAGTTCCCTAATAGAAATATATATACCCCCCCCTCTGCATGGTTTTTAACAAAAGCTATGACCCCAAAATATAGGTACACGAAGATGCCATTTGGTGTCCCTGGTGTCCTATCTGATCTTCTGGCTTTGTAACAGCCACTATACACTGTGTGCCATCTGAAAACAAATGGGCGGTAGGAAGCAGAGCACAGTAATACGGTTAACAGTAGGGCTGGAAGATTTATCAAATTAATTCAATTAATTTGTCCTTTTATTGATTTTTACAAAATCGGCATATTGAATTTTTCTGTTCCGGAACGCTGTATCAGTGCATGTTGGAGGTGCTTCCAATCCATGCCGTCTGCGACAATAATAATGGCGCGGCCGGCACTGACTGAAGAGACCCTGCACAGACGCCACTGTTACAGCCCTGTGGATCACTCAGGGGGGCCGGCTGTAACAGATGTTAATCCCAGCTGTTTAACTCCCTAGATCAGGGATGCTCAACATGCAGCCCTCCAGCTGTTGCAAAACTGCAACCCCCAGCATGCCCTAATAGCTGTAGGCTGTCAAAACATACTGGGAGCTGTAGTTTTGCAACAGCTGAAGGGCCGCAGGTTGGGCATCCATGTCCTAGATGCTGCAGTCAGTAGCAACTGCAGCATCTATTACAAAGATGCTCCCCTGTCACCAACACCTCCCCTCACCAGCAAACACAATCGCAGGGTGTCGATGCGTTGCCATGGCACCCGGGGGTCTAACATAACTGTATGTCTAAGGGCTCATTCAGGCGGCCGTATCTTGCCCTCCACATCGGACCTGCAATTTTGCGCATTAGATGCGGACACATTCACTTCTATGTGGCCACAAAAGGGGCGGACAGCGCTGTCCTCATCTTTTCTTCCGTGGCCTCACAAAAAAAACATGTCCTATACTTGTCAGTGAAAATCAGGACGTGGCACCACTTAAGTCTATGGGTCCGCAAACGTGGAATTGTTTTTTGTTTTTTTTTTGCGGACATGCTGAACTGACCGCAAAAAAAAACTGATCTGCATTTTTTTTGCAAGGAAAGAATAACGGAATTAGGTTTTTCCCATAACGGAATTAGGTTTTTCCCTCGCTCCCCGCCCAAAAAATTAATAAATGTTAATCAACAAGTCTTGTTTACCCAAAATGATTCCAATGCAACCAACATCTTGACAAACAAGCCGTAATATGGCTACATCAGCTGAAAAATGAGTGGCGGGCGACCCCTGTTTCCGTGAAATGCAGATTCCCGCCCGGCTGTATGAGCAGGCCTATTTCTGGCAGGCGATATAAAATGCATGCATCACTTGGGTTGTCAATCCAATCATGCATGAAGATTACCTTTAATGTATACAGCACGGTAACATCTAAGTGCTTTCTATTCATGGATTCCCACCTTCCCATAAAGAGGGGCTTACTAGTGCCATCCTTCTGCAGAACCGACATTTTAGTTAACCCATTCTCAACCAAGCAAAAGCTGGCCGTGCCCTGAGCTGTGGCTTGTTAGTTCGACAGCTATACTCTCCAACTCTTCCATACACATGCACCGACAATTCAGCCGAGCATGCATGTGTTCACAAAAGCCAGCAGGGGGCACAGTAAGGGTCCATTCACACGTCCGTTGTTTCTTTCCTGATCTGTTCCGTTTTTTGCTGAACAGATCTGGACCCATTCATTTTCAATGGGTCCTGAAAAAAATCAGACATTGAGCTGTCCGTTTTTTTCCAGGACCCATTGAAAATGAATGGGTCCAGATCTGGTCCAGATCTGTTCAGCAAAAAACGGAACAGATCAGGAAAGAAAAAACGGACGTGTGAATGGACCCTAAGCCACATCTCTGGTAGCAGCTCATCTCCCCAGAGAGCAAAGCACTGGGCATGCTGACATTCAACATGTCTGACCCGTCTTTGCCCCATAACCATTAGAGGGTTGGTGGATACAGCTAAGATTCATCTAATGTGTACAGTCACCTTTAAAGGAGTTCTCTGGACTTTTTATATTGATGGCCAATCCTTAAGACCGGTTTTCAATATCAGATCAGTGGGGGCCTGACACCCTGCACCCATGCCAATGCCAGTTGCATTCACTTCAATGGGAGCAGCGCTGCAGTAACCAGTTTCGTCCACTACACAATAGTAATTCCGGAGCTAGCTAGTCCCATTAACAGCCGATTTGCAGGGGTGGGGGTGTCAGACCCACGCTGTACTGATATTGATGGCCAACCCCCTGAAAAACCCATCAATAAAAAAAAACAAAAAAACAGAAAACCCCTTTAGGGTCCATTCACACATCCGTATGTGTTTTGCGAATCCACAAAACACGGACACCGGCAATGTTTGTTACGCATTTTGCGGACCGCACATCGCCGGCACTATAATAGAATATGCCTAATCTTGTCCGCAATTGCGGACAAGAATAGGACATGTTCTATTTTCTTTTTTTGGGAACGGAATTGCGGACCCGGAAGTGCAGATCCACATTTCTGGATCCGGACAGCACATCGTGTGGCCCCATAGAAATAAATGGGTCCGCAATTCCGTTCCACAAAATGCTACCTGCACACATTGCAAATTACGTGTGGTTTTGGCCTCATGCACACGACCGTTCCATTTTTTGCGGCCCGCAAACCGCGGATCCGCAAAAAACGGAAGCCGCCTGTGTGCCTTTCGCAATTTGCGGAACGGGCGGCCCATTGTAGAAATGCCTATTCTTGTCCGCAAAACGGACAAGAATAGGACATGTTATATTTTTTTTGCAGGGCCACGGAACGGTGCAACGGATGCGGACAGCACACCGAGTGCTATCCGCAACTTTTGCGGCCCCATTGAAGTGAATGGGTCCGCACCCGAGCCGCAAAAACTGCGGCTCGGATGCAGACCACAACAACGGTCGTGTGCATGAGGCCTAAAACATGTGGATTTTGGTGCTGAATATCTGCCAGACTGCTTGCACCCGAGTGCAGGTAGGTAGCCTTAAAGAACACCCACACCTATCCAATCACCATTGGAGAGGATGCATTTGCAGACTTTTTGGGGGTCATTTACAAAGACCAGCATTTTATGACAGTTTTTGTTTCTGCCCTGTCGGAGATAGAGCCTAAGGCTACTTTCACACTAGCGTTTCTGGGTCCGCTTGTGAGATCCGTTTCAAGGCTCTCAAAAGCGGCCCAAAATGGATCAGTTCAGCCCCAATGCATTCTGAATGGATAAGGATCAATTTGGCTGCGTTTGGTCTCCGTTCCGCTTTTGAGGCGGACACCAAAACCCAGCTTGCAGCGTTTTGGTGTCCGCCTGATGATGCGGAGCCAACGGATGCGTCCTGACTTACAATGTAAGTCAAAAGGGACGGATATGTTTTCACTGAATCAATATGGTGCAATTGAAAACTGATCCACCCCCCATTGACTTTCAATGTAAGTCAGGACGGATCCATTTTGACTTTTTTTTTGCATTATCGGTGCAGATACAAGATGGATACGCGCCAAACGCGAGTGTGAAAGTAGCCTAACTTATGACAAGGCTCGTCATAAAATGGGTGCACTGCTGACAGCCTGTGCCCCTGGAGAAAAAAAAAAACGACTCCAGTACCTGAGTTTTCAGTCCGCTTTTACAGCAGTTTCCAGGTGTAAAAGATAGTAAATGTGTCGTGGGCAATGGCCTGGCTCCCAACGCCACCTGTGACTTCCTCGCCACTCCCAAGTGACGAGCAGGGCGCAAAAACACCGGTGTGAAAAATTATTATAACACAGGGTTTAAAAAGGTCACAAAACAGGGTCTTTTAACTAGGGGTGGGCGATATAAACTATATACGATATTATCGCCATAAATTCGGGCAACGATATAGATTTTAGCTATATCGCCATATCATGGTAGGTGAGCATGGAGCGCTCCGTGGCTTCCCGACTCTGCACCGCACTGCACACATCATCAGCGCGCTAATTGACGCTGTGCGTGACGTCAGGTCCCTCCCAGTAAATGCTGGGAAGACGACGCGGTCCATCTCCTGCGGACTCCATTAGCCAGCCGCGCACCCTGCAGGAAAGGTAAGTATATTAGCAGGGACCCGAATCTACGGGGGGTGGCAATGGCATGGGGCTGATGGCGTTGGCTGGGGGACATGGATGATGATGGCCATGTAATTTGTATAAATACAGAAGAAAATAATATACCGCAATATAGATTTTAGGCCATATCGCCCAGCCCTACTTGCTTTTTTTTTTTTACACCAAAAACTGGCGTAGAGCAGATAGTTAATGACCCCCTTTATGTGCAAGATGGCAGGAGCTTGATGCGAAGCAGTCCTGCTCTCCCACCCACCTTCATGAAGCGCTGCTTATCAGCAATCTTTTAATAAATCCGCTGAATTTCCTTATCTCCAGGATGATGTATGGCTTCACAACAGACGGGTAACATTTCTATTTTGGCAGCAATCCATACGGTTTTCAATTCTGTCTGCAGAGTGAGGGAGCATGAAGAATACAGCTAATAGCTGGCTCCACTATACCGCTCTATAAGCGCTGCACATTACATAGCGTTCTGCACACAGCCATACAAAGACTGCATGAACAATAATGTGCCTTCCAGCACCAAAACCCATTCACTTAAAGGGGACCTGCCACCACGACATACAGTGCAATCTGCAGGCAGCATGGTATAGAGCGGGAGGAGCGGAGAAGATGAATATATAGATTTATGGGAAAAGATTAAGTAAAATTTTTAATTTATACATTTAAAGGGATTCTGTCACCTGGATTTTAGTGACAGAGCTGTTAACATCATCAAATCAGTCTGCTCGTTTTGTATTAAAATATACTAGTATTACTACCCTAAGTGTTGTCATTTGTATTAATATGGTAATTACCTGAGTCAGGAGCCCAAGGGGCTGTCCCTCCGGCCGTTGGAGCCCAGACGCCCCACTGCTAATTTATTCACTCCTCATTGCCGCGGCTGGCGCATGTGCAGTGCGTCCTGTGAGGCCGATTCCAGGCACTGACATGTGTATCCACGTGTGATCGGGCATGCTGAAATTCAACATGCCCGGGGTAGGCGTTCCAAAACATAACAATACTTTTCCTGTAAAACTCCCGTCCTTTAATCCCGAGAAATGCTCCTTTTTATTTGTATGCAAATTTGGTGCGCCATAGCCTGGACTGTTGTATTCGATGTACCTGGCTTGTCCTCATGTCACTGCTACCGGCTGTGGGACTGTCAATCAAGAGTGGGAAGTGCTGGGCAGTGTCACAGGTGGAGCGGTGGTGCACCATATAGAGCTCCCAAACCCACAGTGCACCGGGGCGTTACACCTAGAGGCTCAGCTCTCTCTGCCCTTTGATTGACAGGGCCAGACAGAGAAATCACCACCATGCCTGGCCCCGACAAAGAGCAGCGGGTGCGGCAGCTGCAGAGAGCAGAGCCTCTAGGTGTAACGGCAACGCCCCCGTTGCTCCTAGAGGCTCATTTGCATATATTAAAACTTAATTTTTCTCAGCGAAGCGGGCACATATGAACATGGGACCAACACAGATGCCTTCAGCTGCCAAGCGCACATCTAACAGGTCATAGGTACAAATCTGCTGACAGATGGCCTTTAACCGGCAGGACGTCCCTAAGCTTTAAAAAAGGTTACAATAAGGTATAACCTCATACAAAATACTATAAAACAGAAACCGATCAGATGATAGAAATGTTCTTATAATTATAAGATTGAACATAGGACGACTGACTTATCATTACTTCTGCTTTGGCCAGTGGCCAGAGATTGACACGTCCACAAAAAACACATTTATATGGATGGGAGCTGTAGTACCCCGGAACGGCCACGACGCGGTGGGCTGAGCCTCCATCAACTGTTTGGTTTCCAAAGCGGGTGGCTGCCAAAAACAGCTAATCATTGGGGGTGCCTGTTGTCGGGCCCCCACCAATCTGATACGGATGACCTATCCGTGGTATAGGTCATCAAAATCTAGAAACTGGAGAATCCCTTTAATGAAAAACCTTAAAATTAGTGAGCCCAATGGAATCTTTAGAGAATAAATATTTACAATGAAAAACTTTTTTTGCCAGAGCTGCACTTTAAGGACGTGTCACGCAGGAAGTTTACAGTAACAGCAAAGCAGAATTTCGTCTTATGAAATCTCCACCAGCTCCAGAAAACTTTAGTGAAGAAAATGACCCGTTGTTACCAATTTGAAAGGGCTCATCCTCCCACCAGGATAGGTCATCAATATCAGATCGGCAATGGTCCCTTGCCGATCATCTGTTTGACAAGGAGGCTACTCCTCGTCATTGCACTACACCTCAGCAGCGGCGTTCACTTGAATGGAGTGGGCACTTGTATTACACTGCCGAGACGAAGCGCAGTGTAATGAGCAGGAAGCCGGGCTCGCATGGAGCGCCGTCTCTTCTTCAAACAGCTGATCGGTGGGGGTGCTGGGTGTCGGACCCCCGCAATAAGTCATCAATAAAAATGGCAGGACAACCCCTTTAAATCTCCAGAGTGTAAATTTATGCTGCGGGTGTCATCCTTTGCAATGCATTTTTTCTACAGAAGTTACAAAATATCTTAATTGCCAAGTTTTCAAAAAAAAACGTCTCCTGTATATACGGTTTCTTTGCCATCTATGTATACACGAGGCATATCACACACAAAATAGTACAAACTATATTCTATCATCTGCACAAGGGATCTAAAAACTCATTTAAAAAAAATCCAGCACTGTCCTGCTCCAGGAGACCACGTCCAGGACTGCGCTCTATTTTATGAGCTTTTAGATATATCGATTTATTGTAATGACTGACTTAGTTATTATGCACTGCTACGTTGGTAAAGCAATTACTGCCACACTGTACCAGCTACCGTCACTTGATTTTGAGGCACCTAGAGAGACAGTCCTTGGGGATATTAAAGGGGTTGGCCACTTTGCAGTATTTATAGTTTACTTACTGGCTTTCTGTCCCCGCTCCTGTTATTTTCAGTATTTCTTCCACAGCATTTCAGCCCTGCTGGTTTAGGACGTGGCCAGGGGCAGACTGGCCATAGACCCTACAGGGAAATTTCCCCAATGCCCAGTGGGCAACCCTAACCCTCCTCACGGCCCCCAGGCGGGTGCATAACAATCTAATGCTCTCAGCATTAAGTACCGGTATCACTGATAATACAGTATTTGGTTCTGCAGGGGCAGCATATTGGGCTGCAGCATGGCTCTGCAGGGGCGGCATATTGGGCTGCAGTATGGCTCTGCAGGGGCGGCACATTGGGCTGCAGTATGGCTCTGCAGGGGCGGCACATTGGGCTGCAGTATGGCTCTGCAGGGGCGGCACATTGGGCTGCAGTATGGCTCTGCAGGGGCGGCACATTGGGCTGCAGTATGGCTCTGCAGGGGCGGCACATTGGGCTGCAGTATGGCTCTGCAGGGGCGGCACATTGGGCTGCAGTATGGCTCTGCAGGGGCGGCACATTGGGCTGCAGTATGGCTCTGCAGGGGCGGCACATTGGGCTGCAGTATGGTATTGCTGCCCCTCCTACTTCTGCTATCCCTACCAACTTGTGTTGTCCCGCCTTCTGTCAATTTGAACCAGTCTTTATAATGGGGCCAGTTTTTTGTTGGTTTTTCCCAGGGCCACCCCTGGACAGGGCTTTAGCTCATGTCAACAGTGTCTGGGTACTGTTTCGGCAGCACTGGTCCTTCTACATGACGCCATAGAAAATGGCTCCATTCGCAAACTTCGCCCTGCCGGTTGTGCACGTTCCTTTTTGTTTTCTACTGCGCAGACTCTGCCTCTAGTTTTCAGCGTCTGCACAGCAGAAACTAGTCACGCCTCCGGTGACTACACAGCTCCCTTGAGAGTCGAGCGTGCGCACCCGCATTGTCTGCTCAAGCAGCCCAGCTTTTTTTAATTAGTTGAACTCACTCCAGTAGAGAGAGGCATTAAACTGGTGTAGCATTTCACAAGTATTAGGTTTACAGATGCGCCAAAGTTAGCAAAACATTTAATAAATTTAGCGCACACAATACACCAATGCAAAACTGATCAAATATTACCCCCATGGCAAATTATCCCTATTGGCTTTATTCCTGAGCTATGATACTTCTACTTAGGCTCCATTCACACGTCCGCAAAATGTGTCCGCATCCTTTCCGCAATTTTGCGGACCCATTCATTTTCTATGGGGACGGAATGTGCTGTCCGCATCCACATTTGCGGATCCGCACTTCCGCATCCGTGCTTCCGTTTCCGCAAAAAAATAGAACATGTCCTATTCTTGTCCGCAATTGCGGACAAGAACAGGCATATTCTATTATGTCGGCAATGTGCGGTCCGCAAAATGCGGAACGCACATTGCCGCTTTCCGTGTTTTGCGGATCCGTGACTCCGTGTATCCGCAAAACACATTGCGGACGTGTGAATGGAGCCTTAATATGGAAATGAGGCCCTTGCTGCAATGAGGGCGTCACCATTGCTCTTGTTGCACCCGAGCCCCACTATCTGTGGCCAGCCCCTCCCTGGCTGCTTTGATTGACAAGGTCAAGCAGTGACAAGGCAGCCAGGGAGCAGCTGTAACAGAAAGAAGCAAAGCTTAGGTGCAATAAGAGCAATGGTGACTCCATCATTGCACCAAAGGCCTAATTTGCATATTTAAAAAAAGCATAACTCAGCAACAAAGCCTCGGATGAAAAACAGTGTTTTAATTAGGTGAACCACAGCTATGTGTCTATATGGACAGCCGGATAGGGAGGTCACTGGTGACAGATTCCCTTTAAAGCCATTATTGCACACAGCAGAGCGCTGTCTCTATGTCTCCACACTGCAAAAGAAAGGACATGTTCTATCTTTAGCTGTACATAACGGATCACGGACCCATTCAAGTCAACGCGGTCCGCAGCAAGGGCATGGGCGGCCTACGGTCGTGTGAATGGGCCCTGCCTTTGAGAGCCCCAAGAGAGACGACGACGTCCAATCTTCTTACAGCATTCTGAAATATATCGGCACTGAATAAGACAGTACAATAAATGGATTATCTATTTGGGGGGGTACTGTCCCTTCTTACGAGTGAGGGGGCTTATAGGCCACACATGCTCCTCCGGAATTCTGGAAAGCCTTGAGACATGACTCTGATATTAAATAAGCCAGCATCTGATCTGCAGACAGCTGTTTCGGAGTCCAAGGCCTTCCACCAAGTTAAGTCAGTACTCTCTGCACTGTTGAGGGGCAATCACCCTCGAAACAGCTGTCTGCAGATGAGGTGCTGGCTTAGTTATTATCCAAGTCATGTCTCAAGGCCTATTTAAAAAGGGTCAAACATTGCTTTATAGGATATCTACCTTACATCTGGAGGAATCAGAGCTTATTAAGAGCTCATTTTCATCTCTTCTTCCCAGATTATCTATGGAATTTTCCCTAGAGTGCTTATAGAGAAGCCATTGGAACGCTAAGTCCAAATGGTGAGAGGGTCCGATGACAATGAAGGCATTCTCTGTCCAGACTTATCATACATGGTGCTGCTGCTGCTGCATGAATATTGGAATGTAATATGAAAAATACCGCACACAAAAATGACATGTCTGCCAGCCTTGTGTTCATCTGCACTGTGAGGCAGGTTTATACATTCTTGAACCACACTTGGTGGGTTTCTTTAAGGCACTTGCACAGCACTTGGCAATGCATTAATAACGGATGATAGGACACGAGAGTATTTCAGATTCACATGAAATTCAATGTGTGTGGTTTCTTTAATGACGTCTAGAGCAGCAGTGAGTCCTTGGGGTTCCCGCTTTCCACGATAAAGAAGACCACCGCTTTCTTAACACAATAAAGTTTATACAGCCTCGGCGATATCGGATTTTCAATTCTCTGCAGATCGGAGGCTTTATTGTTTAAAACAATCAATTTAACCTCTTTCCTTGGAATAAAAAAAATAAAATAAATAAAAAGCGTCTGCAGGCCGATCCTAACAGAATTATGGCTCACAGTTTGATATATCAACACATTTGCTGGAGCAAGCAGACACCCCCATCTGCCTTGATTTTGACTGTCAGAGGGTTCTGTCTGGTATTTTCGGTTGAAATCTTTAGCGGTTATATTTGGAGGGGCAAATTTTCCGCGTTTATAGGATAAACAAAGGCGACATTGTGAAATATTAATACGTTTTAGCGGTCCACTTCTTCAGGCTGTCAACATCTCTCATCTGTAAAGATTGATGTTCCTTCAGCGATGTCCAGAACACCTTGGGAGTGGGCTGAGGTGGAAGGGGGGCGACAAAAAAATAAATAAATGCAGAAAATCGCCAGTGGACCCCGGGCAGTGAGGCAGATAATCACAATGAATAATTTACTGGCACGCTTTCATCCTGGACGCCCTGAATCCTAAGGAGTCTGGGGAGAAAGCAGCACATCTGCTAAATGAGCAGAAGAATTGAAGAGGAGGAGGAAGGGGAAGCCTCGTCCTGCTGGGGGCCCCTACAGAGCAGCACAGGTAGAAGAGGGGGATGAGAATATTTCATGTCTAACCAAATAAACTATAAAAAAAAAAGTAATAATAAGAATAATAATAATAATATGCAAAGTTTTTGCAGAAAGTAAATAAAGAAATGCTTTAGCAATAGGAACCCGTAACCTAGACCAAGATTGTCCTTCACCGGGGCTGGTGAACATGAAAGATTCCCTGGTGCAACAGATGAGAAAAGAAAATCCCATTATACACAATGTGGCGGTATCTTTCCTTGAGAAGGCTGGATACTGTTGATTTTCTTCCAGAAATGCATTCGCTTTGCACCGGGGGATGTTTGAGAATGGTTCCCAAATGGTTTAAACTGGGTAACACGGAGCAGACGAGTTCTCTGCCTGTTTAAAGGGGCGACGGCTCAGTAGGAGAGGAGTTTGGAGGACGCCTTATAGCGGAAGGTTGGTAGCAGAAAAAGGTTCATAATAGCAAAGGATTTGGGAATGAGAAAACAAGGCTAAAATGCCACAAAGACAGGAGTCGAGAGAGCGGCAGAGCGGTGTAATTGGCATCCTGGAGCTATGGTACCAGCTCCACCCAGCGCTACACACACGAGCCCCGTCCTCCGGCATTTGAAGTCGGTGTTGTTAGAGTGGGGACAGCTTGTGCTCACGGCGAGATATTTCTCACATGCCTAGGAACCTGCCACTATTACAGCGCAGCTGTGATCTGCCGTCTGCCGGCCCAGCGCTGACACCCGCCAGGAGAGGAGCCAGCCAAACGGGGGCTCAGCAGCCAGGAGAAGGGAAGGTGCGAGCGATAGGAGAACAGCTCTGAAGCAATACCGGGGACACACAGTCTCCGCTTGTATGCACAGTGAAATACGGCTTATATATAATTTACAATCCACACATTAGATCAATATTGTATCATGAGGAAACTCATTTTAAAATAAGAAAAAAAAATAAAAAAGAAAGAAAAGGAGACGTTCCTATATCACAATGTGAACAATTCTATCAGTACATTTGAAAATTCCTAAATTATGTATAATTGCTCTGAAAGGCAAACAAATGCATTCTTGCTTCCTTGGAAATATCCATTGATCTGTTTCTACTTCAAGAGAGAGGTTTAAAGGGAACCTGTCACCACCAAATGCAATGCAATCTGCAGGCAGCATGTGATAGAGCAGGAGGAGCTGAGCAGACCGATATAGGATTTTATTGGAAAATTCTATAAAACTTCAAATTTAGACATTTAAACCTCTGCTCTTTTTTATGCATAGCAGCTATGGAGCCGCTCGTCTTGCAGAGTTTGCTGTCAATCACTAGGTGGCACCACCCAAGGGACAACTATGACCTGCTGCGTGAAGATTGCATTGTATTTGCTGGTGACACAATAGATGTATACAGGTCTCTGATCGAAGTCAGGGTGACGTCACACACAGCCTTTTGATGCAGTTTCTTTTTGATTTGTTTTTTTAGCCAAACCCATAAGTGGGTTGGATGGGGGAAGAGAAATATAAAGGAAGGACTGAGGGCTCAGGCACACAACCGGTGGTGATTTTGCAGTGCACAAATTGCGGATCAGCAAAACATTGATACCAACCGTATTTGCATTTTAATGAACGGAACCTCCTGCCCTCTGTAGAGCTGTCCTATCCTTGTCGTAAAATGGACTAGAATACCATATGTTTTTGGGGGGGGGGGGGGGTTTGCGCGGTCACGGAACGGACATACGATGCAGAGAGCACATGGGTGTGCTGTCCGCATCTTTTGCGGCCCCACAGTGAACGGGTCTGCATCCGATTCGCAAAAAAATGCTGATCGGATGCGGACAAAAATCATGGTTGTGTGTATGAGCCCTTAGGGTAGCGACATAACGTTTTGAATGATTAGGGCTTCTAGTGTTGGAACGCCCACTGATCACTAGAACGAGGAGAGAGAGAGGGGGATCACATAGTGAGACCAAATCGAGACGGGCCCATAAACTATTGAGTCCGTCCCACTTCTGTCTCCTGCAGTGAGGAGAGGGAGCTCGCTATAACATACCAAAAGTCTTCCCATAGTACAGAGCCACCTTAAGGGTCCATTCAGACGTCTGCAAAATGGGTCCGCATCCATTCCACAATTTTGCGGAACAGGTGCGGACCCATTCAATTGCGGACAAGAAAAGGCATGTTCTATGAGAGTGCCGGTGATGTGCAGTCTACAAAATGCGGAACGCACATTGCCGGTGCCAGTGTTTTGCGGACCCGCAAAACACATACGGACGTGTGAATGGACCCTAAGTAGAGATAGTGACATAACAGGAAATGACCCTTCCGCGGCACTCCCACCAGCAGCAGTTTACCAGTCGTGCCGTGCTCTCCACCCTCACATACAAAGTGAAGCAGCAGTGGAAAGACCAGGCACGGATACAAAAAGCACAGACACGCAGTAAATGATGTGCGCTCTCAGTATCAAGGTTCGGATACGTCAATATATGGCAGAGGTGATAGAAATCCCTCTAGACACGGCATGTTAATTTATGGTGAAGGGTCCAGCTTTATAACACAAGAGGGGACATTATCAATGGGTTTACACCACTGTCGTGGCATTAAAAAGTCACAAACTATAACACACCACATTTACATCATAATTTGCAACTTTCAGCTTCTTGTCACTTTAAAAAAAGGGGTGGGGCTTCACAGGAGGGCAGGGCCTGACACGGCAGACCAGATTTACTGTAACTTGTGCCAGAAACTGGATTAAAGGATTGTCTCACTTCAACAAGTGGCATTTATCATGTAGATAAAGAGAATACAAGGCACTTACTAATGTATTGTGATTGTCCATATTGCCTCCTTTGCTGGCTGGATTTATTTTTCTATCACATTACACGCTGTTCATTTCCATGGTTACGACCACCCTGTAATCCATCAGCGTCGGCCGTGCTTGCTCACTATAGGAACAAAGGCTGCCCCCTCTGGTAGCCGGGGCCGTGAGCGTTCACATAGGCCAGCGCTTTTTTCTATAGTGTGCACGCACGGCCACTGCTGCTGTATTGCAGGGTGGTCGTACCCATGGAAACGAGCAGTGTATAATGTGATGGAAAAAATGAATCCAGACAGCAAAGGAGGCAATATGGTCAATCACAATACATTAGTAAGTGCCTTGTGTTAACTTTCTCTGCATAATAAATACAATTTGCTGAAGTCTAGATTTGAGAGTCTGGTACACAGAACACCAGAGATGTGCCCAATTTATTAAGAGGAACCTGCTTGTTAATAAATGAGGGGCATCTTACTCCAGCGCACAGGGGATCAATGTATGGGAACGCCAGTCTTGATAAATGTCCCCCATAATTTATGGTTTTATAGACACAAGACAAAGTGTTCCGGCCATATAACGTTAGCCCCTATCCACAGGATAGGAGATAACTATTAGATTGGTGGGAGTCCTACAGCTGGGACCCCCACCAATCACAGGAACAGGGGCCTGTACTGGTCATGAGCATGGTCGCTCCATTAAGTTCTATGGGAGTTTCGGAGATGGCTGCCCGATGTACTCTGCTATCTCCGGAAGTCCCATGGAAATGAATGGAGCGGCCACTCCGTTAATTTGGGGAAGGATCCACAGGGCCCTGTCCTTGTGATCGCTGGGGGTTCCAGTGGTAGGACCCCCAGCAATCTAATATGTCCTTTCCTATCCTGGTGATAGGGGATAACTTTATATAACCGGAATACTACTTTAATAAACTAAGATTTATTGCTTTGCAATCCATAAACCCAAGATGAATTGTGTCTTACCTTCTACAGATGGGGCCTGGTCTTGGGCTGCATATAACATCTCCTTGAAAGCCTATATAAAAACAAACAAAAAAAATGTACATAGTGAGTCACTGAAATGGTACAAGATTGTTGGGGGATTCATAAAGCTACACAAGCTAGACTAGGGTGTGTACATCAAGCATGAAACACAAGGCGCATTAAAGAGGTTTTCTGGGACTTTCATATTGATGGCTTATCCTTAGGACGGGCGATCAATACCAGATCGGTGACAGTCTGATACTCCGCATCCCCACTGATCCCCCCAATGATTTGATTGAAGGAGGCTCCAGCGCTATCCCCATGCTGTGGCTGTGTCTGGTATTACAGATCAGTCCCAGTCAATAAAATAGACCTGAACTGCAGTACCAGGCACAACCACTACAAGCCGTACGGCGCTGTGTCTGGTAAATGTGGCATTCCCTATACTGGGCCACGGCTTATACAGGTCTCTTAGGATACATACTTGCTTCCTTCTTGAGTTTGGTTTTTACCCCGTTTAGAAAAATACAGTCCTGATCAAAAAAGTTTAAGACCACTTGAAAAATGGCAAAAAATCATATTTTACATTGTTGGATCTTAACAAGGTTCCAAGTAGAGCTTCAACATGCAACAAGAAGAAATGGGAGTGAGACAAAACATTTTTTGAGCATTCAATTAATTGAAAATAATGATTAAACTGAAACAGGCTGTTTTTCAGCTGATCAAAAGTTTAGATCCACATGCCTTTAAAAGGCCAAATCTGTGCAAAGATGTGGATTCATTGTCATTTTCTGTCAGGTAGTCACACGTTGTGATGGCAAAGGCAAAAAAACTCTCCCTTTTTGAACGTGGTCGGGTTGTTGAACTGCATAAGCAGGGTCTCTAGAAGCGCGCCATCGCTGCTGAGGTGGGACGCAGGAAGACAGTCATTTGGAATTTCTTAAATGATCCTGAGGGTTATGGAACAAAATAGTCAAAAAAAAAATTCATCAGCACTGAGCCGGAGGATCCATACACTGGACGATCCTCGACGCAAATTAAGGCCCTTACTGGTGCTGACTGCAGCCCCATAACCATCAGACGGCATCTGAGACTGAAGGGCTTCAAAAACTAAAAACGTCTTCAAAGACCTCGTCTCCTTGAACGCCACAGAACTGCTCGTTTGGACTTTGCTCCTTCTGTAAATGCTGCAACGACAGGACCGGGCAGTGAAAACGTCATAACTGTCAATCACACCTGGCCCTGTCTGTCAAAGTGCAGAGGGTGCGGCAATTACAGAGAAAGCAGAGCCTCTAGGTGTAATGGTAACGCCCCCGTTGCTCCTAGAGGCTCATTTGCATAACCTAAAACATCATTTTTCTCAGCTATGCGGGCACATATGAACACGGGACCAACACAGATGCCTTCAGCTGCCAAGTGCACATGTAACAGGTCAGCCAGTGTCATAGGTACAAATCTGCTGCAGATGCCCTTTAAGCCATACGACGTAGTCTCGTGGAAGTCCTACTTAGCTGGTGCTCATCACAAACATCAGCAGAGACGAGGATTGCTGGCGTGTGGCTCACAACAGCTGAGTATGAATCCAAAGGGGAAAAAAAGGATCCCAAGATATCAAAGGTCATCGTGCTGTAAATAAATGGAAGCACATATTTTTCCTGCATGTCTGGGGACCAGAGATCCTTGTGTCTTACGTAATTATAGAACGCAGCAGGAAGAGATTCAGACAAAGGACTGTCACAATAGGTGACAAATGTGAGGACTCCTATATGGCCAGAACCAGAACTGACCATTGGCCCCTATAATCCAAAAATCTACATCCAATACTGGTCACCTTCTATCAAGTTTCTAAAAATTCAATTTTAGGGTACTTTCACACTAGCGTTAAAGTTTTCCGGTATTGAGTTCTGTCCTAGGGGCTCAATACCAAAAAAGAACTGATCAGTTTTATCCCCATGCATTCTGAATGGAGAGCAATCCGCTCAGGATGCATCAGGATCTCTTCAGTTCAGTCTTTTTGCCTTTTCATGACGGAGGAAATACCGCAGCATTCTACATTTTTTTCCATTTTCAAGTGTTCCAGAAAAACGGATCCAGTTTTCCAGTCCGCGCATGCACAGACCTTTAAAAATGTGAAAATAAATAAATACCATATCCGTTTTTCCGGATGACACCAGAGAGACGGATGAGCTATTGCAATGCATTTGTGAGACGGATCCATCTACAAACGCTATCTGTTTGCATATGGATTTCCGGATCCAACAACGCAAGTGTGAAAGTACCCCGAGTTGTAATCATTTTTTCTCCTCTCTGTTTTCCAAGTGTGAACCAATGACGCAGCTTTCTCAGACTACTGAAATCTGCCGTCTTATAGAGGCCCTGTCGCCTCTCCTAACATGTCAGCCTTCGTAACTACCTGCATTCCCCATGTAAAACCAATTCTGGAGCCTCTATTCTTAGGACTCTGTGTTGTGCCATTCCTGTATTATTCCTGCTAGAAGTTTACAAATAAATTGCCAGTAGGCTGCAGTAAAGGAACAGCTGGGTGTTACCAGTAGTGGGTGTGTCTGGCTCTGTCCAATCAGTGCTGCTGGTGTCAGACTGGGCAGGGACACACCCCCAACTAGTAACACCCATCTGTACCTTTACTGCAAGCTGCTGACAATTCATTCATAACTTCTAGTAGAAATAAAGGACTAGCATAACAGAGTCATGAGAACAGATGCTCCAGGATTGGTACTACATGGGGGATGCAAGTAGTTACTAAAACAGACAAGTCAAGACAGGCGACAGGTTGTCTTTAAGCGGTTTTAGGAAGATGGGAATCATCACTAAATAGAGGTGTCCTTTCTTACTTTTTTTCTGGATTTCAGATATCTATGGACGTCTACTGTGTTACAATTTCCAACAGAGTAATGAAAGCTGTTATTTTCCCCCACAGTTGATCATCTCAGTCCATGAAACACGCTGTGTGTGTGAGCGGTGTTTCCCGCACTGAAGGCTGCTCCTGTCACGCAAACTCATAGCATTATAATGATTTACAATGCTGTGTGTCCCTGCCCGACCTCTGCTCTATTGAATTGTACCGACAGCATTATATCAGTACAATTCAGTACAGCTGAGGTCAGCCAGGAACACAGCATTATAAAATCATTATAAGGCCTCATGCACACGGCCGTGCCGTTTTTTGCGGTGCGCAAACCGCGGATCTGCAAAAAACGGAAGCCGCCCGTGTGGCCTTCCGCAATTTGCGGAACGGAATGAGCGCGGGCAATGTAAATGCCTATTCTTGTCCGCAAAGCGCGGACAAGAATAGGACGTTATATTTTTTTTAACGGGGCCGCGAAACTCTGTGTGCTGTCCGCATCTTTTGCTCCCCCATTGAAGTGAATGGCCGTGTATTTACACAACGGCCGTGTGCATGAGGCCTAATGCTGTGAGTTCAAGTCACAAGGGCAGCGTTCAGTATGGGAAATACTGCTGTCACAGGAAGGATAGTCACAGACTGAATACAGTCAAGAGAGTATGTAAGGAAGGAGAAATCTTTAAGGCTAGCTTCACATCTGCATTTTAAAAGCCACCAGGCTGTTCCATCATATGGGATCTGACAGGGATCCGGTCTGCCTAAGTGCCAGCTTACAGCCAGACAAACTGGAGCATGCACTGGTTTCACAGTTTTATTCCTAGTAACACCGCGCAATCATGCAGGAAACAGGCCAAATCCCATTCTAGTCAATGGGGTCCGGCAGCAATCAGCAGTATCCAGCTATGGAGATGTGAAAAGTGATGCAACCTGAAATGTAGGAAGGCTGGGTGAAAAATCTCTATTAAGTTCAAACATTCGGTTTTGGCGCATTTTTTATTTGTGGTAAAAGTGTGTAAGGAACTCAGGACATACACGCATTTTTATTTTTTTTTGCTGCTGGCAATTCTCTTAATTGGGTGGTGTTTTGGGGGTTTCTGGCATTTTTTTAAAGCATGCTGAAGCTTTTGGGGTTCTAACATCTCTATAGGGGAAAAAAGACCAGACAAAAAACCTGGTTGACAGTCATTTAGAAAAAAAAAAAAAAAATGCCGTATGGAAAAACACATGCAGTTTCTAGGGCTTTTTTCAGGTAAAAATGTCCACAGGTAAGGAGGAGGACGTACTGCATCTCAGTTTTCTCAAAAATAGTTGAAATAATTATCATCGTCAAGAGATCTCACATAGGAGGAGATCGCAAAGACGTTACTGGTGACTAAGTATTGGATACTTTGGTATTTCAGAATCCAGGAAAATCCTCTTCAAGTGACCGCAGATGTAAAGGAGTCTGGGAAAAATCCTTGCACTGATCCACACGACTAACTGAGCCTGAGAATAACTCTACGCAGGTCCGACACAACTAATTATTATTGGACCCCAATAGTGACGACCCCACCACTGGTACTGTCACACTTGCGGCAGAGGATTCCGGCAATCCTGACGCAAACGGATGGCATTTGTCAGACTGATCCGGATGCGGATCCATCTGACAAATGCATTGAAATACCGGTATTTATTTTTTTCACACTTTTAAAGGTCTGCGCATGCGCAGACCGGAAAACCGGATCCGTTTTGCCACAACACTTAATGCCGGATCCGGCATTGCGGCAAGTGTTTAGGATTTTTTGGCCGGAGAGAAAACTGCAGCATGCTGCGGTATTTTCTCCGGCCAAAAAACCTAAGAGGGACTGAACTGAAGCATCGTGAACGGATTTCTCTCCATTCAGAATGCGTTAGGATAAAACTGATCAGTTTTTTTCCGGTATTGAGCTCATGGGAACTTAATACCGGAAAAGAAAAACGCTAGTGTGAAAGTACCCTTACAGATGAATAAATCCGTGTGGATGGCCGCCCGGGGGTCACTGGGACCATATCCCAGAACGTCCTCCTCTGTGAGGCTCATAAAGGGACACTCCACGTAACGTATAAACATGAATACATTACTGATGGCTGTACCAAATTCTGAAATTTTTTGAATGACCATCTATGAATATTCCAGCACAGTTCCTTGGATTTAGGGCTCATGCACACGACCATTGCCTGCTTTGTGGTCCGTAAATTGCGGATCCACAAAAAACGGATGCCAGCCATGTGCACTACGAATTTTGCGGAATGGAACGTCTGGCCCATAATAGAACAGCCCTATCCTTGTCCGTAATGCGGACAAGAATAGGACATGTTCTATTTTTTTTGGGGGGTGCCACGGATGGACATACGGATGCGGACAGCACACAGTGCGCTGCTTGCATCTTTTGCAGCTACCTTGAAGTGAGTCTGCTTCCGAACCGTAAAAAAATACAAATCGGATGCAGACAAAAAATACGCTTGTGTGCGTGAGCCCTTATCCTCATACAAGGCCCGCAAAACACTTGTGCTGCTACAGCAACTGTACAAATTAACCTGTCATTTCCTGTCTACTTACAAGCCAGCGCCGAGAAGACGGGGAGCAGAGCAAGAAGTCATTAAAAGGACTAGAAAGTGAAGCCGATCAGAGGCAAAGCAGAGATCCTGAACAGGAGAGGAAACGATCTCTTCACTAAATGAACAAACATATAAAGTCCTTTTTTTTTTTCTTAATATGTAGTTATTCTTTTTAAATATATTATATATATATATATATATATATATATATATATATATATATTTATATATATATTACATATATACACAGCACCAACCAAAAAAAAAAAAAAAAAAGGGAGAAACGGGTGCTAGCTCAAAGAGAAACGCTTACCCAAAATGTATAATGAAAAAATAGAGCACCACTCCAAAGTTGCAGTAAAAAAGTGTTTTTATTCACCCATTGGTGACGCGACGTTTCGGCTCCAACATGAAATGTCACGTCACCAATGGGTGAATAAAAATAACACTTTTTTACTGCAACTTTGGAGTGGTGCTCTATTTTTTCAATATATATATATATATATATATATATATATTAGAAATAAGTACATACATCAACTGTGTATAGTAAATTATTTATTTTTATTATCAGATCTAAATGAAATATTAAACACTATTATAAAAAAAAAAAAAAAGTTTCTTCCTAAAATGAATTCAACTGCAGTCCTAGAAAACCCCCTCCATTATTAAACAGAAAATGAGTTCTATGTTTCTAAACTTTGGGAGAAAAAAAACAAAACAAAAAATAAAATAATAAGGCATCAGAATCTGTCGGCGCTCCTTTATCCGCACGCCAGCTTATTACACACAGCAGACAAAGGATTTCTCCTAATGCTGCTAGATGCAGCCGGCACGGCGGACTGTTTACACACGCTCGCTGAAGCAGCAGCCGCCTTTAACCCCAAAGGCTAACAATCTGAATTTAATCTACAGAAGTGACCCGCTCAAGGTTGCAGCTCTGAACTGACAATTGAACATGCAGTTTCACAAAGGGAGAAAAAAAGAAGAAAACACCCGCGCGCCCCCAATGAGGTGTATACTGTCTGTCAGCAGGATATATGCACAACCCAAGGGCCTGGAATTCCTTTTTCGCAGGATCCAATCACTGCAGTTCTCCCCAGCTTTACACACACAGCGCACCTGAATTTACAGCCTTGTATTTGGGAGGGAAGGGGGGGGGGGGGGGCATTTCATTGGGTAGGAATTGCTCATCTTTTAAATGTAAACTTTGAGAAAATTAAAGGGAGTCGGTCTCCTCCAAAACTGGTTTCAAGGTAAGCATACTGCCATGTAGGGCGGGTGCCGCAAAACAGAACCAGACCCTTCTTGTGAAAACCTGGGCCTCTAATGCTGAGTAATGCTTCCGGCTTTTACTGTGTCAATCAAACAAGGGGGAAGCGCTAGGTGTCATTACGGAGGGGCAATGGGGCACCAAAAACTGTACTGCTATAAAAAAAAAAACAACAACAACAACATTTGTCATGATTACAGGACTGGCTATATTTCAAGGCACCTTGAAACCAATTCTGGAGGTGATGAGCTCCCTTTAGAAAAACCACACATGTTGGGCTTATAAAAGTCAATGTTGGACATTTGATTATGACAAAATGCCAGGTTTATACACAAAAATGACAGAAAGAAAAGTCAGTAAGTGAGCGGCTGGTACAAACTAAAGACGACCCGCCACCTCGCTTTACAGGCTTATGTTTCCTATGAAATAACTCTGGAACATTATTTTACAGGGAATGTAATTCTTTACTAAGGCCTCATGCACACAATCGTATTTTCTTTCCGTTCCGTTTTTTTTGGCGGACCGTAGGCGGAACCATTTACTTCAAAAAAATTAAAGTTACTCCGTGTTCATTCTATTTCCGTATGTCCGTATTTCCGTTCCGTAATTTTTTTTTTACATGTCCTATTATTGTCCGCACTACGGACAAGGATAGGACTGTTCTATTAGGGGCCAGCTGTTCGGTTCTGCAAAATACGGAACGCACACAGATGTCATCCATATTTTTCGCGGACCGCAAAACCACAACGGTCGTGTGCATGAGCCCTGAGACAGACCTGTCAGGAGAGTCGACTGATCCTCTCCACATCTCATCCTGCAAATAAAACAAGCCAGCGTACCGCAACATCAATGTAAAAATTTTAAAAAAGCTCTCGGATTTCGGCTACATGAAGTGACGACTTTTTTTTTTTTTTTTTTTTACTGGAAACAAATATGGAAGCGTAGAAAAAGTTTTAAATCTGCACCGCTTTTATGGTGTCGCCGCATTCACTCTAACCAGTAGAATAAACTAAACAATTTCTATCACACAATAAAAAAAAAGTTTAAACAGTACAATAAAAAGTACGACCTGCTCCCCAAAAAAAGCAAAAATTATATTAGACAATGTTAATATTAAAACAGCAGGACAACAACCCTAAACATACAGCCAGTGTCCAGCCATTAATATGTCAGATTGTCGGGGGTCCGACACCCAGCACGCAGGTGACCCTATTAATACTATGTAAATACGCGGCATATTAACAGAGAAATGATACAAATAACATTATATTACATTTAAAAATATTAACTTGCACCAGTATCTACTTATCATTAATTCTTTCAAATTATGAAAAAAGACCTAAAAGGGGGTTGTGCAGGAGTCAGGATAGGACAACAATATCTGATCGGCGGGGGTCCGACACCTGATACCCCCGATGATCAGCTGTTTGAATAGGAGGCGATGCTCCATGCGAGGCTGCTTCCTGTCCATTACACTGCCCCTCATCTCACTGCAGTGTATAACATTCAAGTGAATGGAGCGAGTGCTTGCAGTTACCCTACGCCCCTGCTCCTCAGGAATCGGCGCTCGCCTGGAGCACCCCCTCCTCATCTCAAAGCTGATCAGTGGGGGGGCCGGATCGCAAAGCTGAAACGTTGCCCGTCTGCGGTGTTGGTTGGAAATAAATCTTGCATAAAGGAAGACGCTGGTCACGTTTCCTCTGTATTCCTATGTCTATTATTGACAGCGGGAAAGAGTCTTACTGCTGGTGACAGTGACGCTTCCAAAGACTTGGGACATTGGTGCTGTCCTTGAAATATATCTTTCTGGGCCTGGAAGAGAGTCCCGGCCACCTGAGAAGAGTCCTGGTTATTCATGAATTCCTGCTGATGACTGACAGTCTTCTACCGAGTGTTCTCTCTTTCTCTCTAGGAGAGAACTGCCAACCATCAGCAGATGGGCGAGAGTGCAGGAGATTATGAATAAGGGCTCATGCACACAAACGTATTTTCTTCCCGCTTACGTTCCGTTTCATTTGCGGACCGTATGCAAAACCATTAACTTCAATGGGTCCGCAAAAACAATGGAAGGTACTCCGTGTGCATTCCGTTTCCGTATTTCTGTATTACCGTTCTGCAAAAAAGTAGTGCATGTCCTATTATTGTCCGCAAATCACGATCCGAGGCCCCATTCAAGTCAAGGGGTCCGCAAAAAATACGAAACGCACACAGAACACATCCGTATGTCATCCGTATTTTATGGATCCATACTGTAGAAATGCTATGCCCAGCCCATATTAAATCACCAAACACGTGAGCAATAAGTCACTGTTTCCGATCAGCAAAAAAACGGATCAAATACCGAAACCATACGGATATGTTTTGTGAAATAACGGAACGGAAGAGGACTTAAATCAGAGAAAGAAAGAAAAAAAAACTCCGATACGGAACAACGGATCTGTGAAAAACGGACCGGAAAAAAACAACGGTCGTGTGCATGAGCCCTAACTCTGACTCTTCTCCGGTAGATTTGACTTTTTACAAGGCCTGGGCTGCAATGATTATGATGCTGGTTCTCAGCAACCACTGACTTAGCTCATCCGTGACACCAGCATTTCTGCCACTATTTTATGCTGCCCTCGGTGAGATCAGCATAATGTTGATGACAGGTTCCCTTTAAAAAAAAAAAAAAAAAAAAATGTATATATATAGTCAGTTATAAGGGCCCAAACTGGGGCGGTCCTTAAAGGGGTTTACAACGATTCCCTTGTCTAGAGAAA
Source organism: Bufo bufo (assembly GCF_905171765.1). Taxonomy (NCBI): domain Eukaryota; kingdom Metazoa; phylum Chordata; class Amphibia; order Anura; family Bufonidae; genus Bufo; species Bufo bufo. Next base: position 186,286,561 of record NC_053397.1, on the reverse strand, counting down.
ACTTCTACCCATAGGCTTATTGCACACGACAGTATATTTTCACGGTCCGCAAAACGGGGTCCCGTTTTTCCGTGATCCGTGACCGTTTTTTCGTCTGTGGGTCTTCCTTGATTTTTGGAGGATCTACGGTCATGAAAAAAAAGTCGTTTTGGTGTCCGCCTGGCCGTGCGGAGCCAAACGGATCCGTCCTGAATTACAATGCAAGTCAATGGGGACGGATCCGTTTGACGTTGACACAATATGGTGCAATTTCAAACGGATCCGTCCCCCATTGACTTTCAATGTGAAGTCAGGAGTTAATATACCATCGGATCGGAGTTTTCTCCAATCCGATGGTATATTTTAACTTGAAGCGTCCCCATCACCATGGGAACGCCTCTATGTTAGAATATACCGTCGGATTTGAGTTACATCGTGAAACTCAAATCCGACAGTATATTCTAACACAGAGGCGTTCCCATGGTGATGGGGACGCTTCAGGTTAGAATATACTAAAAGAACTGTGTACATGACTGCCCCCTGCTGCCTGGCAGGTGCTGCCAGGCAGCAGACTCCCCCCGCCCACCCCCCTGTAGTTAACACATTGGTAGCCAGTGCGGCCGGCCCCCCCTCCCCTGTAGTTAACTCGTTGGTGGCCAGTGGGCCCCCCTCCCTCCCCTGTAGTTAACTCGTTGGTGGCCAGTGGGCCCTCTCCCCTCCCTCCCCCTCCTAATTAAAATCTACCCCCCTATCATTGGTGGCAGCGGAGTGTACCGATCGGAGTCCCAGTTTAATCGCTGGGGCTCCGATCGGTAACCATGGCAACCAGGACGCTACTGCTGTCCCGGTTGCCATGGTTACTTAGCAATTTGTAGAACCATTATACTTACCTGCGAGCTGCGATCTCTGCGTCCGGCCGGGAGCTCCTCCTACTGGTAAGTGACAGGTCCGGCCGGGAGCTCCTCCTACAGGTCATGTCACTTACCAGTAGGAGGAGCTCCCGGCCGGACCTGTCACATGATAGGGGGGGAGATTTTAATTAGGAGGGGGAGGGAGGGGAGAGGGCCCACTGGCCACCAACGAGTTAACTACAGGGGAGGGAGGGGGGCCCACTGGCCACCAACGAGTTAACTAAAGGGGAGGGGGGGGGGGCCGGCCGCACTGGCCACCAATGTGTTAACTACAGGGGGGGGGCCCACTGGCCACTAATGTGTTAACTACAAGGGAGGGAGGGGGGGGGGGGGGGCCGACCGCACTGGCCACCAATGTGTTAACTACAGGGGGGGGGGGGGCCCCACTGGCCACTAATGTGTTAACTACAGGGGGGGGGGGCTGCCCCCTGCTGCCTGGCAGCACCTGCCAGGCAGCAGGGGGCAGTCATGTACACAGTTCTTTTAGTATATTCTAACCTGAAGCGTCCCCATCACCTCTGTGTTAGAATATACTGTCGGTTCTGAGTTTGAAAACTCAGCAATGAAAAAGCTTTTATGCAGACGGATCTTCGGATCCGTCTGTATAAAAAGTAACCTACGGCCACGGATCACGGACACGGATGCCAATCTTGTGTGCATCCGTGTTCTTTCACGGACCCATTGACTTGAATGGGTCCGTGAACCGTTGGCCGTGAAAAAAATAGGACAGGTCATATTTTTTTCACGGCCAGGAAACACGGATCACGGATGCGGCTGCAAAACGGTGCATTTTCCGATTCCCATTGAAAGTCAATGGGTCCGCGAAAAAACCCGGAAAACGGCACAACGGCCACGGGTGTACACAACGGTCGTGTGCAGGAGGCCATAATCAGTGACCTTGATGATGCTGGATGAAGGTTACCTGACTTACCCCAATTCGTTAGGCAATCTTTAGAACCAGTTTAGGCAGGGGGAGGCGATGCCACGTGAATGATGTGGCACGTGACATACCCTGCAGATGCCCCCACTGTCTATTAGATCTCATACATGACCACACATTATACAGTCAATGTGAAGACCATCTCCTTTAATTCTCCGCACTCACAGGTTTCCTGCAGGTCGTCTGTCACCCCACAAGTCCCCGCAGTCATCTTATTCCGCACGCCTACGCTTCAAGATAACATAAAACAGGAGGCTTTCCTACACAATCCCACACACCCTGCTTGTAACAGGGACAGCCAAAATCAATTAGCCAACACTGCCTACTAGATATGCTCCCTGGGAAATGAGAAACTGCGTAATAATGAATACAAATGGATGAGGATGGAAATGACGCACAGGGCGATGCCCCCGGGCCCTTAAATGACCTACAGCATCCAATACGGATGTTGCATGTGAGCACCCAAATGGCCTGGTACCTCCTCAACTAGTGTTCTCCAACACACGGCTTACTCATTTTAGGCTACTTTCACACTGGCGTTTCTGGGTCCGCTTGCGAGATCCGTTTCAGGGCTCTCACAAGTGGCGCAAAACGGATCAGTTCAGCCCCAATGCATTCTGAATGGATAAGGATCCGTTCAGAATGCATCAATTTGGCTGCGTTTGGTCGGATCCGTTTTTCCCTGACACAATACGGTGCAATTGAAAACTGATCCATCCCCCATTGACTTTCAATGCAAGTCAGGACGGATCCGTTTTGACAGACTTTTTTTTTTTTTGAATAATGCTAACGGATCCGTCTGTGCAGATACAAGACGGATCCGCACCAAATGCGAGTGTGAAAGTAGCCTTAGTCATTACAAAATTTTCAGCTCTCCAGATGAAACTATAAGCCCCAACAGTCCTCAGGGTATGCTGGGAGTTGGGCCCCTTTCACACGAGCGGGTGCAATGCGTGACGTGAACGCACTGAATCCTCATCCATCTATTCATTTCAATGGGGCTGTGTACATGAGCGGTTTATTTCACGCATCAGTTCTGCGTTGCGTGAAAAACGCAGCATGTTCTATATTCTGTGTTTTTCACGCAGCCCTGGCCCCATAGAAGTGAATGGAGCTTGTGAAAAACGCATTGCATCCGTAAGCAGGTGCGGATGCAATACGTTTTTCACTGAGAGTTGCTAGGAGATGTTTTTTGTAAACCTTAAATTTTTTTTATCACGCGCGTGAAAAAAACATCAAAACGCATTGCACCCGCGCGGAAAAAACTGAACAACTGAACGCAATTGCAGACAAACCTGACTGAACTTGCAAAATGGTGCAGGTTTCACTGAACGCCTCGGGACCTCATCCGTCACTCTCGTGTGAAAGAGACTTTAGTATCCAAGATGCTGGAAAGACACAGCACCTTCATTATAGACAGACTAAGTAAAGGTGGATTTAGACTGCTCGACAGAGCAAAGCAATTATTGGGAAGGGACCATTTACTCCTTCCCGATAATTGCCTGCTCGTCTGTAGAGGAAAGAGCTGTATCTACATGTGATCACCTCCACTGCACGACTACTGCCATCCCTTGTCCTCATACAGATTCACTAGGGGTAATTTACAAAGCGCGCTATGGCATTAAACCCCCCCCCCCCCCCCCCCCAAAAAAAGTCTCAAATCCCCTTTTTCTGACTTTTTTTTAATGCCCATGCAACAATATATTGTCACACGGGAAATTTGGTGCTGCTTTGTACATTTGGGTGTGGTGAGGGAGTGACGTGCATGTGTCCGGCCCCCGGAATATTTACAAAACGGGAGTAAATGTTGTAACACTGCTTCACTCAGGGACAGGCGCGCGCTGCCGGAGATGCGCCTAATTTAGGACGAGACGCGCTCCTTGGCATAAATTAGGCGCAAGCTATGACAGCGCAGGAAGGGAAACAAAGACCTGTGAAAAAAAGCCCGTTTTTGTAAATGACCCCCATTGTTCTGGACAGCAGATTGCTGATTACGCATGAAAGATCATTACAACTGTGAACAAGAGTTTTGCTCGTTCATCGGGTGATTTGCGGCACCTTTACATGGGCGGATCATCAGGAACGTTAACCCCGCTAATCTGTCCGACAACTGTGCGGCGCAAATCCACCAACACGATTTCACGTTTCCTCAATGGCCCAGTGGTTTCTTTCCATATCTGCAGATATATTGCAGCACTTGACGCCGATGCATCGAGCACAGCGCCCCGCACACACGGATAAACATCTCTAGCAAGCAGCTCACGTTATGATCGTGTCACTCGCACACAAAACCATAGATGGAGACATGAGACCTAGCAGGATGCGGACAGCCCTCCACCTCTGATCAATACACCGTCCCCTGGGACCTCTGCCTTTTACAGAATATCATCGCTGACTTCTCGGATCAATCGCTTCATGTATCTTCCTGCGAGTCCTTTGTCCGTCAATCACTCCTCTAATTCAATAGGATTTCTTTTGTTTGGTGCCCCACCTTCATTTGCCCCATTAGTATTCACCACCGCGGCCAAATGTGCGACGTTAGAGGGTATTCCAATCATGACAACTTATCGCCCTATCTGTAGGTGTCCAATTGCTGGAGCCTCGACTGCTGGGGCCCCCACGATCATGAGAACAGGGGCCCTGTGCTCCACGCGTTTAAACGGAGAAACGCCTGAGCACGCACCTTCTGCTCCACACAATGTCTGAGGGGCTGAAGGAAGGCATGTGAATGGAGTGGCAGCGTGTGCTCGGTCTCCACTTTAGGGCTCATTCACATGAACATATCTTTTGTCCGCATTCGGTCCCCATTTATTGCAGGTCGAATGCGGACCCATTCACTTCAATGGGACCGCAAACGATGCGGACAGCGCACCGGAAAACCCTCCGGGGCTGAAAGGGTTAAAACTGTGGTGTGAACAGAGCCTTAAAGGGCTTTTCAAGCCTTTACTTGATTGCCCATCGTCAGGAGAGGCCATCACTAGCTGATCGGCGGGGGTCAGACACCCCGCACACATAAATGCTCGGCATACGCTCATAAGCCGATATGCAACTAGAGCCTTAGCGGGACTGCCATGTGCACATCTGACATCCTTTATGCCAGATGTGAGCGGCAGAATCGGACTTTGTACAAGCAGACAAAACCGATTGTGGACTGCGCCTTCCTACCTTGACTCTGCAGTAACAGCAGAGAATAGAAGTGACGGCCATCATGGACTTCACCAGAATTAAAAAAATAAATTAAAATAATGTTACGATCCCCTGGTCTAATGACATGGCTCAATATGAACAGGACTCCTGCTTCCGATATTCTGCACAGATGTTTTCCTGCACACGGTTCTTACAAGAGGGTCCACCAGACCCTATATATTGTATTGCCCCATAGAAGCAGTATTGTCACACTGGGAGGCAATACATTATATGGCACCCTTAAAGGGGCTGTCTCACTTCAGCAAATGGCATTTATCCTCTAGAGAAAGTTAAAGGGCATCTGTCGGCAGATCTGTCCCTATGACACTGGCTGACCTGTTACATGTGCACTTGGCATCTGTGTTGGTCCCATGTTCATATGTGCCCGCATTGCTGAGAAAAATTATGTTTTATTATATGCAAATGAGCCTCTAGGAGCAACGGGGGCGTTGCCATTACACCTTCAGGCTTTGCTTTCTCTACAACTGCAGCACCCTCTCCACGCTGATTGACAGGGCCAGGCGTGATGACTTTTTCACTGCCTGGACCTGTCATTCAAAGTGCAGAGGACACGGCAGGTGCCGAGAGAGCAGAGCCTCTAGGTGTAATGGCAACGCCCCCATTGCTCCTAGAGGCTAATTTGCATGTATAAAGCATCATTTTTCTCAGTAATGCGGACACATATGAACATGGGACCAACACAGATGCCTTTAACTGACAATCGCACAAGTCAGTGTCATAGGGACAGATCTCCTTTAATACAAGGCACTTACTAATGTATTGTTATTATCCATATTGCCCCCTTTGCTGGCTTCATTCATTTTTCATCACATTATACACTGCTCGTTTCCAGGGGTTACGACCACAATCTAGCAGCGGTGGCTGTTCTTGCACACTTTACAAAAAAGCATTGGCGGATGCGCGCTCCCGCTGTCCTGGCCACTAGAGAGGATGGCGCAGTTATTGTGCGACACCTGGTCCAGCCCCGACATGCGTTGCTTTTCTACACAAACAGATACACCAAGAACACACAGTTGAAAGTTTCTTCAGCAAGCAGCGCCCGTGAAAAAGTCTCCTCTTTTCTTTGTTTCTTTTGTATTAACTTTACCCACATGATAAATGCCATTTGCTGGAGTAAGATAACCCCTAGGAACAGTACTGGCTGTATGACTCTGCAGACCCCATCCTATTACAGATGAGCTGCCTCCCCTGGAACATGCAGCTCAGTTCTGGGGACAGAGAAAGGAGGCCCTGGAGCTGGAGAGAGTACAAAGGAGAGCAACTAAACTGGGGATGGAGGGTCTTAGTCATGAGGATAGATTAAATGATTTAAAGGGGTTTTTCGAGATTCTGATATTGATGACCTATCCTCAGGATAGGTCATCAATATCAGATCGGCAGGGATCCAACTCTCTGGGACTCCCATCAATCAGCTGTGTGAAGACATCACAGCCATCGGTCACGTGGTTGAGGCGCAGCTCAGACCCATTCATTCGCCATCCAATTATCTGCAAAAAAAATCTGCGGGGCTGCCTCCTCAAATAGTGGGGGTCCCAGGTGTCGGACCGCTGCCAATCTGATATTTATGCCCTATCCTGAGGATAGTTCAAGAATACATAAGTCCTGGAAACCTTTTAAATGTATTTAGAGTTGAGAAGAGGCGATTAACTTATAAACATATAAATGTCCCGAAAAAAAATAAAAAAAATAAATAAATAAATGGTTAAAAAGCTGTTTCATGTAAAAATCCCCACAAAAGACAAGGGGGCGCTGCCTCCGTCTGGAGAAGAAAAAGTTAGAAGAACTGTAAATCTGTGGACTAATCTACTTCAGGACGTGGTCACAGCAGGAAGAGTGGATGGTTTTAAAAAAAAGGCCTAGATGAATTCTTAGAATTAAATAACATTGCTACTCATGAAAAGGTGTAGAATTCTGGCTTCTTATTCCCCTTCCCTTAAAGGGGTTGTCCCAAGAAAAATATTCAAAATTTTTCAAATCAGGCCCTGGATTTGAATACTTTTGCAATTGCATGTAATTCAAAATTATGTATAGCCACTGAGCTATTCAATAAAATGTATCTGTATAGCGCCACCTGCTTTTTTTTAATTTCTTATTTCTTTGTCCTTCTTGCTGAGATGGCCGCACATGCTCCGTTTCATCCTTCAACTGCCTCCTGAGCTGTGATAGGGCGAGAGATGCAGCAGAAAGGACACGCTCCCTGCTTTGAGCTTTCAGCTTGAGATAAATCTAGCAGAACAATGAATGGGAAGATCTCTGGATCCATATGAGGTACAGGGCTGGTTCTAGCTTTGTTAAAAAGAGGTTGTCGTGTACTATAGGATGCTATTTTTTACATTAGTCATGGGATAACCCCTTTAAGGCCTCATTCACATGACTATTTTTCTACTATACCCATTCATTTCTATATACAGCACACGGATGTTTTACCCGCCCCGCAAATTATAGAACATGTCCTATCCTTGTCCGTTTTGCAGACAAGAAAAGGCATTTCTACTACGGAGTTCGTAAAAATGCAGTATGCACCTGGTCCGTAGTGGCAGTTTGTGGACCGCAAAATATGTACGGTTGTATGCACGTAACCTAACTCCTCTCCTATCCTTGGGTTTAAAAAAGATAAAAGTCCATCACGTTCAGCCTGCTAACTACACAACTATGTAATAATGGGGCAACCTTGTTGCTTGTCACTACAAAACAGCAAATAAAGCCGCCATAGACAATACATGGAAGTAAAGAGCTTTTCTTTTTTGTATAAAACACACAGTAATTGAATCAATGTATTTTTAAAATGGGTTTCCCCTTCAGGAACACATGGCGTTGGCCTTCAGAGCAACAAAAGGACTAGCACTCCCTCTATGCGCGGCGGCAGAACATCCAACTCCTGGCGACGTCCCAGCATTTGAAAGGCAGTAAGTACCCAATCATATGGCACGGCCATTAAAGCTGCACCTTTCTGAACACGGGCCCAAATAGCTAGCACAATGCATGAATGATCAGCAGAGAAGCGGTCTACTACGTACATGCAGCAGGGCCCGGCGGACATCATTACCATGCCGGGAGCGCAATTATCATCTCTGACCCCGCCGACGGTTTGATTGCATTAATGGCTCCTACGTGGGAACGGAGCAGGATGCGGAGCTAAAAGCTGCTCCGTCTCTTCCTCTGACATGGATCTCATTAAGAGAACATGACAGCTAGGATGAAGAAGCGAGCAGTCTGGAGGGGACACGGCCATTTACACAGCGCTGTTAGGCTCTCTATTTGGCATTGGGTGATCCCTTTAAGCCTCATTCACACGTCCGTGCTCAAACCCGTGAGCAGGTGGTCAGTGATGCATCCGTGAAGCTGTCCGAGAAGGATACGTGTTGCATCCGTGTTTCACTGAACAGCTGAAAAATAATTTTCCAAGCATCTCTTCTTAATGATCCGTGAAACACGGATGCAAGACGGAGGGCATCCATGGTTTTCACAGACCCATGGACTATAATGGACATGATAGATCCGTGAACACAGCCAAAATAGAGCATGCGTCCGTGCTAAAACACTGATGTCTGAATACACACATTAAAACGAATGGGGACGTGTGCTGTCCGTGAAACAAGGCTTTAGGAAGAAAACTATTTACTGTGGTTAGGATCCCAAGGGAATAACAGAGGAACGTCTGGAGATCAGTTCACATGATGTCATCAGGCCACACCATGTCTTTCCCAGCATCAGGACATTATCTCCGGCCACATAAGCGGACATGTGCAGGGACGAGGGCTAGCTGTTCTCTGCTGCGTCAGCTACAGGAGGATGGAAACCAGTGACTGACTCACCTGTAATTACCCGGTCGTCTGCTCTAACCGATATATAGGCTGCCTGCACAGGCTGCAGAAAAAGCCCAGCGTAAGGACCCATTCACACGGCCGTATTTTTGGTCCGCATCTGATCTGCACTTTTTGCGGATTGAATGCGGACCCGTCCACATCCGTATGTCCGTTCTGCAGTCCCACATAAGGGTACTTTCACACTTGCGGCAGAGGATTCTGGCAGGCAGTTCCGGCAATCCGGACACAAGCTGATGCCTTAGCGAGACGGATCCGTCTGACAAATGCATGGCAAAACCAGATCCTTTTTCCGGATGACAACCAGAAAGACGGATCTGGTATTTATTTTTTTCTCATTTTTAAAGGCCTGCGCATGCACAGACTGCAAAACCGGATCCGTTTTGCTGGAATACTTAGGGCTGGTTCCAGCATTAATGCATTTCAATGGAAATTAATGCCGGATCCGGCATTCCGGCAAGTGTTCAGGATTTTTGGCCGGACATAAAACTGCAGCATGTTGCAGTATTTTCTCCGGCCAAAAAACGTAAGAGGGACTGAACTGATGCATCCTGAACGGATCGCTCTCCATTCAGAATGCATTAGGATAAAACTGATCCGTTTTTTTCCTGTATAGAGCCCCTAGGACGGAACTTAATACTGGAAAAGAATAACGCTAGTGTGAAAGTAGCCTAAAAGATGTCCTCTCGTCTGTTTTGTGGACAAGTATTAGGCATTGTTACAATGGGTCAGCCAAAAAATAAAAAACGAACATGCAACACGGATGTCAAACGGACCTCATCCGAATTTTTGGGGGATCAACGTTTTGTGGACTGCAAAATACAAACAGTACCAGCAAAGTTAGACAAGTCTCATCTATACTTTGTTTGTTTTTTTCATCTCTGTGAAAATTGACCTGTCGGGTGGATTCTGAAATCCGTGGCCTGTCATTTGTTTCTGTGCAGATTTTTAGCATCAAATCCATTTTAAAAAAACCACAAGTAACATTTGCGGTTTTTGGTGCGGAAATAAATCCGTTAAAAATCAGCACGAAGATTGGTGTGGAATTTCGGTTTATAAACCTACCCCCACGTGTAGATACCCTTAGCCGTGGAAACCTTGTACAGCAGAGCGATATAATTTGTGCTCTATTTTTTGCAGATCCGCGTAGAATGTGTCCAATTCTGGTCCGTATTGCGGAGGAGAATAGTCCTTTGTATTAAGGGGGGTGCACACAGAAGGTATCCGTGTATTGCAGATCTCTTCTTTGTAGTCTGAAATACAGACCGGGTGTGTGCATGAAGCCTAACTGATGGCTTCTCCTTGCTTTGGGGATGATGGGGGAGGGGGTTCAGAAGTGATGCATAAAATGGCAAAACTTTTTATTCCATTGCACTAGTAAATCAAGACTCTAACCCCATACATACTAGGAGACCAGCACGCCGGGCATCTGTCCAGCCCTGAATACATATGATCTAGATCTATTAACGGGCTTCGCTTTACCCCCTACGCCAGGTTTTATCTCAAATCTTTATTCTCATTCCTTCCACAATGTCTACAGCGAAGACGCAGAACAGCCCAGTAAAAGCGGTTATTAAAGAATTGATTGGCGATTTATCACGGCAACTAAACTGGACGTGCGTGGAATGAAGTTTGCTATTAAACAGACAGGAGGGCGTACCGACCATGTCAGGGCTCAGCAGATTAATACACAATGATAACGCCTCACAGTCAAACCATACTCACCACGTGCCTCACAAAGACCAACAATAGGAAAACGTCTGCAAAACGTCCCCAACAGCCACATGTTATCAAAGTGACTCTTCTCTGGCAGTGCAGAGCCGACCACCCTCATCAGACGCGGCAGATTACCTAGCAGACGTTTCCGAGACTGAAAATCAGTTCCATTCATCTGAACGAGGTTGGAGGCGAGCAGACGGAGGTCTCCAAACCTCAGTCAAATGAATGCAACTGATTTTCAGTCGAATACATTTCTGCTACATGATCTGCCTCTGCTCAGCCGGGTCGTTGTAGACTGTAAGCCCCCGCGGCAAGGTCCGCTCTCCTTCTGTACCGGTCTGTAACTCTTCTGGGTCCTGCTTAGTGCGACTGTCTGGATTACGTATGTGCACCCCTTATCATATGTACAGCGCCATGGAATACTATTATTATGTCTATAGACACTTTTACTATAGAAACGCATTGTCTGTGCACAGCTGCTTACAGAGAAACCAGCGCAGACCCAAATATGGCGCACACTTCCATCAGCATCTACAGGTCACTGTATATATATATATATATAAAAAAGGGAGAGGAAGAGAGGAGATAGATATATATATATATATATATATATATATATATATATATATATATATATATATATATATATATATATATTAGATAGGTATATGATAGATATAATAAAGATATAGGGGGTCATTTACAAAACAGATATACGCCACTTTTTAGTGTATATGTTTCGATTGCGGCACAATCTGTGACTTTTCCCCCTTTTCTGCCGCTCACACAGGTATGTGCGGGGGGGGGGTCTGTCAGGAGCGTCTCATTTATCATTTTCTATGCCTGTTTTAGGTGTAGAAAATGGTCTAAATCCACCCCAGCAATGAAGCCGTCTTACATTTAGACTGGCAGTGGAGAGGCCAGCGCAGGAGGACGAAGACTGAAGTCTAAATCACTAATATATATATATATATATATAGAGAATATAGAGAGATCAGATTATATATATAGATCTATATAACAGATTTCCAACCTGTCTTTCTTGCTGATTTGAAGCCACAACTCAGGGGCATGCTGGGAGCTGTAGTTTCATACAAGCTGCTGAGCCACAGAGCGGAGACCATTGTGCTGGAGCAGGGATGCTCAACCTGCGGCCCTCCAGCTGTTGCAAAACTACAATTCTCAGCATGCCTGCACAGCCTACAGTTATTAGAGCATGCTGGGAGTTGTAGTTTTGCAACAGCTGGAAGGACGCAGGTTGAGCATCCCTGTGCTAGAGGGTGGCGAGTGAATCTGTGGAAGGAACCCGTCCTCCTCTTGCTGGAGCCTTTGGTACAGATACACATGTGCACATTAAACACAAGGATCCAGTGTCAGGCACTTTGTGAATCGCTATTTGGAGGACGTTCCCTTCCTTATGGCCCTGTGCCTCCTGCGCAACATGCAAACAAAAGGCTCCTATTGATGCCCATTCCCAGCACTACACGGAGCTGGACCTCTGCCAGTAACACAAGGTCCTCGCAACGTTCCAGGTACACATAATAGTAATGGCTTCTCCGCTTCCCCGGAATCCTGAAAGGCAGCTCAGTCGCCTGCCATGCTACGGCCTGTAGGACATGCGATGGCGCCGACCAACTGAAAAGATCACCACGTGATACACCAGACATGTTTTTCTATTTAAAAAGGGGAGAGGGATGACCGAAATTTCTTTGACTGAGAACCGGCTCCACCCGACCGTAGGGGGTCTTTTTTCCTGCGGTAACCACACGGGTCTCCAGAAATCCTGTTCAGATGAACGCAACACTCACCAACATTTCTGCCGCATGTGAAAAGACCCCAACGAGTCTCACAGTCTGAAGAGGAGCTGAACCGAGGCGACTCATCAGCCACAGCGCCAATCTTCGCCTCCACAGTAACAATCCGCGGTATCGCGCAGCGATGCTCTACTGTTAGTCTGAAAATGTAGTACAACTCCCAGCATGAGAAGGCAGACTGAGAGTTGTAGTTTAGCAATAGCTGAAGAGACCCCAGATGTGGGTGAGCCTTGGCAAATCGGTCAATCCATGAACTCCTTTCTTTTATATTATGCCGTTACATTTCCTTACATTAGGGCTCATTCAGACGGCCGTATGCTGTCCGCAAAAATGCGGATCCGTTTTTTTTGTGGACAGTTCAGCATGTCCGCAAAAAAACTGATTGTTGATCCATAGACTTTAATAGGGCCATGTCCCGATTTTCACGGACAAGTATAGGACATGTTTCATTTTTTTGCTGAGCCATGCAATGGAAGAAAAGGGCCCCATAGAAGTGAATGGGACAGCATCTAATCCGCAAATAAACGGATCCGCATTTTTGCGGACAGCATACGGCCGTCTGAATGAGCCCTTACCCTCTAGTGAACGTGCTTCCTTTTGCTTGTATGTATAAATAAATAAAAAAAATAAAAAAAACACCCTTTAAATAGTTTTATTTTTGTTGTTCAGACAAGAAAATGACTAAAAATATGCCATGCATTTAAAAAACATGTACCATCTGTCCGCGAGCACCTTGCGAGCAGTTGTAGTTGAGCTCCTCGGGGAGAGCGAGGATGTGGATAGCAGAAATCTGGGAGCTGTCCACAGTCCGGAGGCACGGCCGACGTGAGCGGAGAGCAGCACTGAAAATACTAGGGAATTGCCATAGACCAGGGATCAGCACCTGCGGTGAAACTACAACTCCCAGCGTGCACACTGGCTCGGCTCGGTGAATGCAGCGTGCTGGGATTTGTAGTTTCACTTGCGGTCCCCACAGATCGGTCCCCTCAGTTCTCCGGCTCACTCTTTCCAACCCCCCACCTCATGACGGGTGACGCGCGGCCCGACTTAAGAACCTGTGGGCTCCGCTGAGCGGCCGCTCCACGGGCTGAGCCGCCTCACAAGCTGCTGATTCAGCAGAGCCTGCACAAAGCAGATGTCTCCCCCCGACAGGGGGGGGCTTCCCAGCCCTCACCCCTTCTCTTGGGCGATTAGGGGCTTTGATAATCGGATCGCTGGTAATCTGGCTGCGTCCTTCTCGCACACTTACATTACACCTCTACCGGGAGCCGATAATACAGCAGGTAAGTCAGGGGCGTCTAACGGTCATGCTTCGTGATGGGACATTTTGGGAATGAAAAACGGATAAGCGGCGCCAGAATAGTTATAGATCAGTCGTCTCGCGCTGAGATAATGAGACGGACGGCTCGTGGCAGGTGCACGATGGTTACATTATATATATATATATATATATATATATATATATAATCATGGGAATAAAATGTGTACCGTTTATTTGCGACAATCAGGACTGGGCTCCTTCAGGACACGCGTGGACGGTTGTCAGGCGCCCTTTGGGGACACATTCGGTTGTCATTAGGGGTTAAGGGTCATTAATCTGGGGTTCACCATCACATAGCCATGAGAATATATTTTGGAATAATGCAGAACAGGACTCCTACTGGATGCTACAGTGTCAGCCACGCTGGGGGTGGTAGTTCCGCAGAGAGCGCAGTGTGTGCACGCAGACATGCGTCTCCTCACCTCATACTGGATGTACTGCTTCCTCCACTCCGGGGTGATATGAGCCGACAGATGCTCTGCGAACTTCATCCTGAGCCTGGGGCCCTCAAGGGCCCGCTCCCGGCCCTCAAGGACCTCCGGCTGTTTCTTCTTCTTCTTCCGCCGCTACCGGTGCTTCCCGGGAACTGCTCCGGCTCATGTGTCCCGCACTGTCCGGTAGCCTCCCGGTGTGTCGCGTCTACCTTCCTCTGAGGTCCCTTGGTGCTGCCCTCTCGTCAGCTCCGTGTAGCGGTCCTGCTGCCCGTGACGCCGCTGTCCGCTCCTCTGACTGTCTCACAGCATCCCCCAGCTCTGCCTCCTCACTGGCCCCGCCGCCATCTTGCCAAAACTGCCACTTGCGCCTGCGCAGTTGCCGCCTCTACACAACGTCAGTGTCATGGAAACAACCTCTCCTAGCAATAGACGATGAGGCGGGTGGTGTGGGCGTGGCTTATTCTGCAGCAATGCTTCAAACAGAATGAAAGAGATTTTTACATAGGGCGGTGTTTTTGCCGGGGCCACGCCTCTTTCTTTGCACGGGCTAATCATT